>NC_071471.1:1501307-1806932 GCF_028500815.1 Rissa tridactyla | reverse complement strand
GCCGGGGGTTTGACATCTCAGTGCGTCTTCCCTGACGTCAGCGCAGGAGCGGGGTGGGCTCCTCTCTTTTGGATCGTTATCTGCTGAGTAATGACTCGCTGCGATACTGCAAGCGAGGATGTGAAGGTGCCCAGATCTTCACAGGGAGCTCAGTGTGATCTCAAAAATGAACCTTTGGTGATGTTCAAAAAGTTCAGTTAACTTTTTAAAAAATTATTTTGCTCTTCCCTGGGTGGAAAGTCAGCTGTGCTTTAGTGCATGTGAAGTGCGATTCTCCTTTAGTTCTAGTGCCTGGGGGGCTTTTTGAAGTAGTAGGGTCTGAGCTCTCGCCAGCTGATGTCTGGGAAATGCTGGGTAGTCTCAGTGCGCAGAGCGGGGAGGCTGTGAAGTGCTGGGAGGCTCTGGGTCTGTTACAGCCTGTCTGAGACACCGCCTTTGCCTCAGCAAACTGGTTGAGGGTGGGCGGCTGCCCCCTGTAAGAGTCGAGGGCCAGGCCCACCAGATCAGTCCTTGAAGGTCTCTGAAAGCCGGTCAGGTCACGGCTGCTCTCCTCCCTGAGAATCCATGGGACTCTATGGACGAGCACTTCTTTCACCCGAACATCCAAAAACCTCAGTATTTTTTATATTTCTACACCTGTATTAAAAACATGCAGCAGAATAGTCAGTGAGATAACTCCAACGCAGATGGCGGTGAAAAAAGTCTGCTCTAAAATGAGTGGTCTGTGAAGGCGGTGACCCATCTGCTGCTCACCTTGAACATTCCTCTCTCCATCACAGCAGTCGACACTTGGAAATGACATCAGTTTATTTCGAGTCAGTTTGGGTAAAATAACGCAGCTTTTGTGGAGATACGGTCTTGTGCCAGTTTCATGTTTGCTACCTGATTTCTGCCAGTCTGCTAGGGTGAGGTGCCAAATTTGGCAGAATTAATGGAGACCCGAGTGTTGTTCCTACAAGCTGCTTTTGAACAATTTTGACATGGCAAAAGGATTTGCATTATGTGATCATGGAATTTCTGATCTGATTATAAAATAACCTTTGCTTTCTGTACGGAAAGAAATTTACATTATACAAGTCAGTGAGGCATGTCGTTAACTAGATGCCTGTGGGTCCAGTGGTAGTTCTACTGACCTCAAAGAGATTCACTTCTCCAGGGCAGCAGGACTATTGTACGGTACATGCTTAGAGCCTTCCTGAATTAAGACCTCAGAAAAGTTTTTCTTCATTTGAACAGAAGTTGGAATGTTGAAGGAGATGCTACAAAAGATGAGAATTCTATCTGTAAGTTGTTCCTGTCTTTCCCTGCTCCAGAGTGTAATTTCATTTCTCATTCTCATTTATTTGTTTTAATTCAGCAAAAATAAGTTCTTCGCCATTCCTCAAACATAGCAATGAAAAGTGTGAGCAATTATTAAGAAATGAGGCAGGAGTTTAAGAAATGTGAAGAGTTTCTAAACTAATGATTGCAATGCTGCTCCTTCCTTTGAAAATGGAAATCTTGCAATCAAACCCAGTGATTTTACGGATTTTGTTTTTTTTTTCCTAGTTACCTTTATTGGAAGCACATGCTGTAAAGATGCTGCAATGCAAGGAAGGAAGTTATTTTGTTTCTAATTCTGGCTGAAAGCTGAAAATGCAGTTGGGGAATACAGTAAAAAAACCTTGAGGAATGAGATACCGTATTTGTTAAATGGTAGTAGTAAGTACGTGCTTTCATGACAATACTGGATCTATACGGACGTCTGTCAAGGTGATCCTACAGAAACAATAAAAATATATCTTTTCAAAGTGAGCATCACAAAAGTGTCTGTGCTGTATGGAAGGCAGCGGCAGTGTGGGCTGCAGCCAGCACTCCTGGTGCTGGACGTGGCCATGGTTGCACCGAGAGCGGGAATATTTCACCCGCAGAGAGATACCTGGTTATTGAGGCTCTTCTGAATGCACTGTAGGGTTGTTGAGTTATTAGAAGTGGCAGATGAAACAAATATCTTTCTCTGATTTGCATAAATTTGTCCATTAACAGTGTGCTGATAAGAACAGTAAATAAGTGCAGGACTCTCCCTGTGGTGCCCCAGCTGCTATCACCAAGGAGTCGCTTGGATAAAGTGTTTATTCTGCAGTGGGAAACAGGCCAGCCCCATCAAAGCTTTGCATGCTGTGTACGGACTGCCTAGTGAATCAGCGTAAAATCACTAAATGGTTGAACATTTAATCTATCTGCAAATGAAATTAACTGGACAAGCCCAGAAGGATTCAGTCTAAATAGTTCTCCTGAACTGAGCATAAATCCTAGGGTGGTAGATTTCAGAAAAATACATAGTATAATGAAAGAAGTGGAGAGAAGAAAAGCTTTTTTCCATCTGTACTCACAAACGTCGTGACAGTCAAGCCCATTAATAAAATTTTACAGGACTAATTGGGAGAAAGCTTTGCGCTGCCTTTGCAAATATACACGTGTCCCTTGTACAGCTTGCAGCCCGCCAAAACAGACAGAGAAGTAGCTCTGTTGTCATCCTGGGAAGCTTCTTCCTCTGTTCAAGCCTGACTGACACCACGTTACATGTCCATGGCGAGGTGAGGATGGACAAAGCAGCGGTAGAGTGGCCCTTCCCCATCAACTCACGGGCACTGAGGATTTACAGCCTGTGGTGAAAGGAAACAGTGGGAAAATCTGCCATGAAACAATGGATCTGTCTGGAAGTCTTGTTCTTGGACTTCTGTCTCTGAGGAGAAACATTAGGGCCTCCAGAGCAGGTCCAGAGAGGGGCTATAATACAGAACTTTGATTTTGTCTCCCCTTTTTGGGTTGCCATCTGCTTTATCACTTACAGAATGTTAACATTCTTTAAAAATGGGCAGATGGACCTCATTCAAGTTCTGACAGTAACTCTTTGTTATCGGTACAAATAGCTGCAGAGGTATTTAATTACCATTAGCAGTCATCAGTTTGCTGCGAGCTGGTGACATTCGGAATAGTGAGCAGGCTGCATTCTTTGTGTCCAGTGAGTTCATAGAAAGTTAAACCTACTTTTGACAACAGCCTCAAGCTTAGCTACCATTAACCCCTCTTCAGTTACTGGATGATGTGTTTGAACAGTATGAATGATTAATGAAGGTTAAATAGTCCAGTTTCTATCTTAAAACCTTTTGTTATTGGCAAAGGGCAGGGCAGCAGGCAAGGTGAGCAGCAATCCAAGTGTTTGGTTTTCACCAAATAGTTCTTGGCAAATGTAAATTGTTATGAGATGGTAAATTCAGAGGGGAATTAAAGGCTGTGGCCAAAGAACGTAATTCTTGCAGGTTTGGCAAAATCAAACCAATCTTGCTTATGAAGTGAAACTTCTCTGCTTATCTTTTTCTCAGCAAACACTGCATAGTGTTGCAGTAAGTAAAAAAAGAACAGCCCAGCCCAGCAACAGAACAGAATTTGGTTTTATTCTTTGTCCCTTTCTTGGATAACACAAACAGAAGGAAAGAAAACTCTTGGTAGCTGCGTTATTACCTGCTCTATCCCTATTCCTGCCCAGAAGTTGGCCATCTGCAGTTTTGCAGAGGTGGGATTCACTTTTGACACCATAATATTTGCTCGGGAATCCATGGTATGATGTTTGCCAGTTCTGTGTGAGGAGATGACCCTGGAAGCCTCAGGGCAGAGGTGGGTCCAGGCTTCAGGGTTTCGTTTGACCTCGGACAGCCCAGGGTTGCCTCTAGACCTGTGAATAAGAAGCCAAAGGCAGAGACCAAGCAAAGGCAAAGCTATTCAGCCAAGGCTCTGAGATTCAAACTGGGGTGGGCTGATTTTTTTCTTCCTTCTTGCACGTTATCATTGCGAAGAAAGCTAAGACAGGCACCGACTTCTTTAACAAGTGCCCTTTGCTGCCATCTTTGCCGCTTTATTGACTACTGGAGCTTTTCAGAGCAGGAACTGGCCGGTGAGCAATTCCACCAGTTCGTAGGAAAGAAGCATCCTGTTCACGCTCCTTGGTTGGAGTAAGGAGGGCTACAGAGAAAGCCGATCTGCAGTGAAGTTTCACTTCTTATACTTTTGCTTTTCAGGGAGAATTGTCCTTTGACAGTCCAGACCCTCTTTCCTGTTTTTCCTTTAAATCCACTTCAGGCACTGTGTGACTATCGACGATCCTGCGCACATCCTAGCTTCCTATCCTTGAGCAACGCTTACGGGTGTGATTTAGAACTGGCTCTGTCTTAGCCTTTAGCCCAGTATTATGGTGGAGTTGTTTAATTTCATCAGACTTTACAGAGCTTTAAACCCAGATTAGCGCTGCTGCTTGGGGGCTCAGAGGGAACTTGGGGCTTCCCTTCAATTTGAGCTGTGGTCGTTTCTTCAGTGGTGCTGCTGAGAGAGGCATGGAGGGTCCCAAGAGTTGTCATGTGAATGTGCACGAAAAAAAATGCGATAATAGGATTATAGAAACCACATTTAGTGTAATACACCTGTATGCATTGCATGGGAATGAAAAGGGAAAGGCATCTTACGTATCTGCGTGGATCCCAGTCAAAGGTAGAGGCTCCTACAGCAAGGGATGCAGCAGCATTTTGGTATGTGGCCGCAGCCACACCTTCCCACTAGGAACTCAGTCATCCTGGCCCCCAGTATATCAGTGACCATAACCAAAACACGTCTGTTCTGCACGTCTCAAAGCAAAGGATCGGTCCCCATTTGTTAGAAGTAAGTACGCAGCCTTCAATAAAATGTCAACCGCCTTAAGAGTTTCCATTGTAATATATGGTAATGTACACAGTCTAAAGATGGGATCTAAAAAACATTGAAAGGATATCTGATGTCCCTGTGGCTGCAGCCACTGTCCGGTCTCATTTCAGTGACATCTCGCATCTCTAGGAAAGAAAGCACGTTATCCATAGGTGATTCAGCACTGAGTCTTGTCTCATTTGCTGTCCAGTGTCAGAGTTCCAAACAACTGACGGAATAAAATCAGTGACAAGACTGTGCTGGCATTGAAGGAAGATGATGGTTAATTGACCACTACCCTTGTAGAGACATCACTGAGATGGCTCGCAAATGACTGCTGGGTCACGCTCATTAGGAGCAGAGCGGACACACGTTCAGCCCATGCGTTCCCATAAACGGGAGAGTATTACAATCGCTTGGAAATGTTTTTTCAGTAGCTCCGGTGTGTTTGGGAAACAATTTTGTGAAAACGTCTGTGTCACACATGTATGGCCTCCAGATACTGTGGGTGACATCTGGACTTGCCTGGGTGATGTTTCTCGTATTGTTTCCTGTTTTCCAAAGCGATGCGGTGCCTGCCCCAGGTAGAGCACTAATTATTAGTTAGGAGAGGATTAGAAAGGCACAGCTGTGCCTGATGTGACCCCCATCCTCCTGCTGTAGAGATGCCCACAGGTCTAAGGCGGCCTTTCTGCCGTAATGAAATGTCCAACCCCGGGGTATGTGCCTCAGAGTCAGATGGGACCTGCGTTAACTTTTGCCAAAGTGAGGGCTGACATGCGGTCGCTCCACTTGGCTTCCGGAGAGCTTCCTCTGCAGGGTCGTCTACTTCATCGTGTAACTCTTGTGCATCTTGTTTCCCAAGATACATGCTGCGTGGGAGCAGACTGTGGGTCAGACCGGTCCTCTCGATAGAGAGGCACCACGTCTAACTAACAGTTTAAAAGTCAGAGCATTTAGATGCAAATGTGCATCTGAGTTTTCTAAACTCCCGATTTGTTACACCCTACTCGAGCTGTTGCGGTAGAAGTTGTGTCAAAGTGCTGGGTCATGCGATGGGGTGTGTGTGGATTATCTGCCGGCCCCTCCGGAGGAGGAGGTCTGGGGCTGGAATGTAGCAGGCTCCTTTCTCCGTGGCGCTGCTTTAGGAGGCCGGATCTGAGATGCAGGCTGGCACGGTGGGGAGAACCCACCCTGGCATCCAGGGCCCTACAAGACAGCGGGTGCCTTGCCGTACCCCGAGATTTGGCTGCTGTGAATGGAGGTCAGTGTCGCCATGAGCATAAAATACGGCAGGTCTGTTCATAAAGGAGTTCACAACCTAAGACGTGCAACCTAACCTTTTTAAACCTAAAATAGGCACCTCCAGAGCAGTCCAGGGCAGATAACTGGCCTTGTAACCACGCAGATTTTGGTAACAGAGCCAAAGTTGTGACCACTGGGTGTGCAGCAAGCGGGGGATCTGCCTGAATTCACCTTATGCCTGCCTACTTGTCAGTGGTTGTCAGATGCTGAAGCCTCCCTGAGGCCACTGAGGAGTTAAGAAACATCAATGTCCCATCCAGTTTCTCCAATTTTCTTAACTCTGTCTTAACTCCTGTGAGGAGCAGGGAGTCGGACTCGATGATCCTTACGGGTCCCTTCCAACCTGAGATATTGTATGATTCTATGTTTTTCTCTTCTGCCACCTTTCGAGAGTTAGGGTGGTTTTGACGCCATGCTTTTCTAAATTCCTAGGCAGCCATTTAGTCTTTCCTTTTCTGACACACATGCTGTTCATAGCTGGGCTGAGAGCATGAATTATACCTTTAAAATAACTATTAAATCTAGAGCTGAATATGGTGGGAACCTGAAGCTTTTATAACACTTGCACTTACCCTTAATCATGTGCCAGGCATGAGAAGATTAAGGGAAACAATTTGTAAATGAATATTTTGTAATTTATTAAGCCAGGAATTGGGCAGGTTCTGCTCACTTTTCTGAGTCGCTATTAAGCATCGTAGTGCGGTGCTGCGAAGAGCGTAAGAAATGTTCTCGTTGCTATGTTTTGGAATACTTTTATGTATAAGCATGGTTTCCAAGGCAAAACCTTTGCAGCCTGATGGCAGTCTGTACGCCCGACTTACCCAGAGATGGGAGCAGATGTACACCTGTTGCTCTACCTGAACAGCAAATAAGTCTACGTACTTCTGGATAATTAGATGTGTGCAAACGCTGCAGCTGCTCTTCTATAAAATTCTCTTAGCTTTTTTACAGAAGTTGCTTACGCTGTGCAGGCTCCCCTTCAATTGCGGCAGGGATACTAGTGAAAACATTTAAGTGAATGTTGAAAAATATATACAGAAATGAATGTTGAAGTGGAAAATAAAAGCATGGGTATCCAAGCCTAAAAAACGGGTTGCTAGAGCATTGCAGCACTTCCCACCCTGTTGCGATTTAACCCCTCGATACCTGTGGGTGAGGTACAGGTAGGACGAGCAGAGCGTATCATCCTTCCCAGTTCACAAAGGACGCTTGTGGCGGAGCGCGCCGTGCAAGGAGATACCTTCACCTCCGTATTTTCATACCTCTCTGGGAAAATTTTCATAGTTACATGATATGACCTGTACGTCCAGGTTTAACAGCCGTCAAGACTTTCAAAGAGAAATGATGCAAAAGTCTACTTAATAAATTGTTGGCTTAAAATTACTTGCCCAATCACCACTTTTTTTTTCTTTTTGCCAAGCCCAGTTAATTCGATCTTATTGACATATATAAGAAGGAGAAATGGTTTGCAAATATTCAGAAATAGATATTTAGAGTCCTGTTTACTGTCCTTCCTGCCACATTATGGCTGGCTTTTAGAAATAGGCTAAAATGTCCATAAGTTTGGAAAGACTGAAATTTATCTCATTATATAAAGTAGGTGATGAACCGCCTAAGGATTTATTTATACGTACAGTGTATAATATTTTAAAGAATGATGAGGAGGGCTGAATCACACTTCAGCAGCCATTTTTTGTGGGGAGTAGTAGAATTTTAATTAGCTTCATATTCATTACTCACCCGATACATAGTCTCTAATTGCACCTTCAGTGTATTTTGCTGTCACTGGAGCTCACTTTTATTAACTATAATCATTGAGGGTTTTATGAAGCCTGTCTATGGTATATGAATACCACAGTGCAAATGAATCACTCAGCCTTGCGAGACTGTCGTGAGCATTTGCCAGTGGGTAAGTAGGTTTTGTACTTGCTCTGGCATGACAATTATGAGAGGTTGAAGAAAAAAGTGATTTATTTGACCACCAAGGAAAAGCCTGGTAATTGAACAGGTAAATTTTGCAAGCTTAAAGTAATTTACTGGATTTTTTGAAAAAAAATTTGTTTAGAAAACCAGTTGTGCAAATTTCTTTTAAAAAGAAATCTTTTCTATTTTTTGATCATAAACAGTACACCATTTGATCAGCATGAAATAAAAATGCCCATGGCAATTGTACTTCTCTGTCCGTGCAGTTGCACAGACACTGTACACGCAAAATTAAAATATGTAACTTTATTTATGATATTTTATTAAAATCTTGCGTGGTGTTCACCCCCCTGGTTTTCAGAGTATGACTTGCAGCAGCAGCATTGAAGCCCACAGACTTCTACCCCCTTTGGGGTGCAAATCCACCACTGCGAGAGCTGATCCCTGCTCCTCGTGGGCTTCTCTCTCTGCTCCCTCCGTAAGCGTCTGCGCGACCCCCTCTTCCTCCATACTCTCGCCTTCACCTTGGATTGTAAACTGAAAATCATCACGTCGTGCAATTGGAATTCCTCACTTTTGCTGCATCCTGAGAGCAGAAGCAGAGTATTTCACACGTGATTCTCAGAAGTCTGGGGTTGTGTCTGGGCAAAAGGCAGAGCCGTCCCCGCCTGGGTGGGTGCATCTCCCTGGGGAGCTGCGAGCTCTCCCGTCTCTGAGAGCGGGAATGTTTCACCCATGGGGAGGTACTTGGTTATTAAGGCACCTCCCGTGCACTGTAGGGTTGATGAGGTATTAGATGTGGCAGGTGGAACAAATGTCTTTCTCTGATTTACATAAATTCGTCCGTTAACCGTGGGTCAATAAGTACAGTAAATAGAATTACCCATCGCAAAAGACAGTATCGTATCCATAGAGTTCCATTCAAGCATCTGTAAACTTTTTTGTCTTTGAATAGCGTAGGTAGTTCATACACAAATGTAAAATGGTAAGTGAAAAATGAGTTATCTGGGGACTACGCTGGAAGTGCTGACCTTGCCTTTATTCGATCAAATTCCCAATAATAAGGATGTAAGATTTGCCTAGAGCGGGCCTGAACTGGGATTAAGGATGGCAGCTGTCAGTGATTTTTGCCTGCAAAGTAATGTCACTAGATGCTTCTGTCATACTGAAATGATAATAAGGAAGTAATTAGCGTTTGCAGTATTAATCTTATTGGAGCAAGAATTCTTTCAGAGATCATGATTTTTCTTTAATTTCTCAATTGGCCATTAAAGAATTGTGAACTGGTACTGTACGTCACCCTTCCACTCAGAAAATGTCAATCAAACAGAAAGATTAAAGTAAGTTCTGCCTATATGCCTACAAAAGAGAGAAGCAGATGGAAGAGTGATTTGGTCTGAATTTTTTTCTGTGCTGGTATGCCACCTGCAAAAATGAAGTAGAAAGTAATATCAGACAACAAGCTGTTCTCCAGTGCTCCCAACCAAGTTGCATTGAAATTAGTAAAAACAATTCCAAAGGGAATCGGTTTGGATCTGAAATGACTAAATTGAATTTCAGGAGTATGTAATAAATACACACCTGGTGACTGGTTTACTGTTGGCCAAAAACTTCATCAGGTTTTTAAAACTTCGTTGACTCTCAATCGAGAATGGCATTTAGAGGAAATGATATGAACGAATGAAGAAGTGGTTGCAATTCCGAACTATATGGCAGCAAATTTTAATTTAACCCCAAATCTGGCTCTGTATGCTGAGGTCACATCTCAGAAGACATGACTCTACCACAGTGCCAAAGGGCCTTCACTTTGGCATTAACCCACCACTGAGGATGGACAATCCAGCAGTTCTCTCCTCTTTGACTTCTCCTAGAAGACCTCGTCGTTATCGTTGCTCTTTTAGCATTGCCATATTAGAAACCTCTCCCTGTTGAAACTAGTCGACGGTTGCCAATGAGCAAGGTTGGGATGGTGCAAGGACGTGAGGACGTTTGAATGAGAAGGTTGCTGTGATGGGATCACAGATGTTACTAATAGTGTCTGGCAGACTCAGGTTTGGGTGCTACCACCAGGGATTCCAGTTGCTCAGGATTGCTTTGCTGATCCCCGTTGCTCTCACCTCTGTTAATGCGGCTGATGATTTTTTGTATATATGCACCATCAAGATATACATCTGGAAAAAACATAGCCCATCCCATAGTAAGTAAATGACAGTCAATCATCCTTGCAATGTTCCCAGATAATTAGCCACTGGGCCTGCCTAATTACTTCCCTGAAACATGAGTTGTCTTTCTTAAATTTCTGAAATATGGTCTGGGAAGTCTCAAGTAACAGAGTGGTTAGCCACTGGCTGGTCAACAGTGATGATTAAGAAAGTTTATTAGTTGTAGTTGAATGAGGGATGGTAAAATATGGATATGCTCCTTACTTTCAAATTATTTATTAATTATTTTATATTATTTCTTTCCACAGTAGTGATTACCTTGTTTTAATAATATATCAATGTGATCATGTATACATGAAAAAACCACACTGGTTCACTTTGCATGGGGGTAGGAATTCAAAACAGAAACGTCTGTAGCAAAGACACTAAATAGGGCTCAGAATTTTACAACTGCGCTTTTTTTTAAAGTTTGTAGTTCATAACTGAAGCAACTTTTCTTGGTACAATGAGCTTTCCTTTAAGAAAAAGGGCCTAAGGCATATGTTTTGGTGAGTTTTCTCAATTTATATTGTCCAATCCTCAGCTGTGCCTGCTTTCTCTTGCTTTTTACACACCTGCCTTTTGCCTGTGTCCTATAGGACTGAAAGAAATTCACAATTTCCATTCTCTAGGAAATTTCAAATTATATCCAAAAGTCCCCGTTTCAAACCACTTTCTGTTCTAATCTGAGGAGACTGTGTTGGGATGAAGTTGCAAAGGTAGAAAAGAGTCTGCTTATGAGGTCTGTGGGAGAGGAACAGCCTGGTCAGCCTTCCCTGGAGGTGTGTTGGTGCTGGTGGCTCCGTGCAGAAGATCCAGCCGGGGCGGTCCGGGCGCGATGGCGGGGTGCTCCGGAGTGCCGTGCTGGCACAGTTGGTTGTCTCAGGCTCCCAAGGTGTGGCACAGCTAATCCTCTTTACGTTTTAATGAAATAATTCTTCTGATTCCTTTGTTGAGGAAATATTTCCCTTGTGCTTGCCGTCTGGGACCTTAGAGTAGAAGGTGCCTTCTTTCCTTGACCTCTGCTCTGCCGTGTCAGCGGTACGGTCAGTCTGCTCTCAGTCTGGGCGTTCTCCTCCCTCTGCAGATTTCCATCTCTGAACACAGCCTTACGGGTCTGTGCCCTACAGGAGCCTGCTCTGCCTTTGAAACCTTCTGCGGAGGTACAGATCAATGCTCTACAGATCACTGAGATAGAGATACTGTCAGAGTTAGGTTGATGGTTGGACTCGATGATCTGAAAGGTCCCTTCCAACCTAGGCAATTCTATGATTCTATGATCATTTTGCTGAAATTATTACATATGGCTGGTTTTGTCACGTTCTTCTGTTGACTGTTATATTTAGGTGCTGATCTGGAATGTTACGTGTTTTGGCCACAAATATAGCTGCAGGGCCAACAGTGTATCAGCAGATAGAGAGCTTGCAAAAGGCCGTGTCCCTTCACAACCTCCCAGTAAACTGCTTTTAAATGCACAGCTCTATGGAAAATTATGGAAAATCTGTGGAAAATTACAAACAGTTATCCATTGCTCTACAAATACGCTTTATGAACTTGAACCGCATTAAATGTCTGGTTCCAAGTCACCATTCTCTTGCTGTTGCTTAAAGTAATTCTGGTAATTCACTGTCAGCCTCTACTGCAGGTTAAATCTTTGCTTGAGGACGTTCTCGATTCTTGGAAATCAGGGAGGAATCCTGGCATCAGTGGGATTTTGCAACTTCAGTGGAACAAACATTTTGGTCCATGTTTTTCCTTGCTCTATTATAGCTGAGGAGGTTTGCACGAAAAGAACAAAGAGCCCTAGAAGAAATGGCAGACCTCCAAGGACGCTCTGCAACCTTTATTTTCTTGTAGCCCTGGAGAGGCAGACCCTTGCAAGAATTGCTCTTTTTTTTGAGAACAAATTGGTTCACCATCCCTGAAATCAAGGAAATGGATTAGTCAAAAGAATTCATGTTTGTATGCAATGAATATATTTAAATCCACTACGGCATTCAGCTCCGACTGTGCATTGGGATCAGGCCAAAAATACACCTTTCCCATGGCGGCTCCAGGAGACAAAGAATGAATCAGGGCTGGATTTCTGCACAGGTAAAGTAGGTCACTGGCTACGTTAGAGGGAAATTGAAGACAACAAATAACATATTACATATGAAGTAATTGTTATTCACAGATGATAATTACTTTCTATTAAAGTTGGTAAGAGTTACAAGTTTTCTTGGTATCCCGTGGAGCTGAGAGGTACGTAGGGAAATGCATTATTCTGTTGGGTTTTTTTTAAGCAAATAAGACAGCACTTTGCACTTTGGTATAATGCCAAGTTATTAAGCTTTAGTAAGGACCTGTTCTTTCCAAATCTAGGAGGCTTGGACCTATAGACCTCATCAGTCCCTATTTTTAATCTGTTACGGTCTTGTAAGCTAAAGTCGCCGATATAAAGTGCTATTTGTATGTGCCATTTGTGCCTGCATATGCCCAAGGTGGCTTGGTCTGTGACTGACGTCGTTTGAGGTTCGAATGCAAAGACATGGTAACGAAATACAAAAGGACAACCTGTACTCATCTTTGGAGCGGGAGCATCGCCATCTCAGCCATGTGGTTCTGTTTAACCGTATATTAATTTCTGATATACTGGAAGCGACTGGAGAGCCATGTCCCTCCATCTGTCCCTTCAACCCGTCACCCCTCGCATCCTAGCCCAGAGACGTACATAAGCAGAAATGTGGCGTTTGGCTTAATCCCTTGGCACAGGCAGGTCAGGCACTCCCACTGTGTTAAGTACCGATGCACTTAGGTTAGTGCTTAGGGTCAGGAAATCCCCCGATTCCCGGAGCCATGGATAGCATGTTAAGATGTGTGAATACATTTATACATTGCTGGAAAACAGGCATTTTTAAAGGAAGCATTTCAAATTGCACTTCATGTACTTTTTATTCATTTTTAGAATGATAAACACGACAGAACAGCTCTTTGATTTTGCACTGTAATGGCTCTGTGCGGCCAGGTAACCCTGGGATGAAGGAAAGCAAAATCTTTTGTCATTGGGGAAAGCATAAGAGAAAGCCTCATAAATAAAACAGAGTAGCTGTGATGCTCATCTGATGAAACCGACAGGGTGGACTGATATTTTTAGCTGAGAATTTCAAATACTAGTTATTTTTATAGAATATGAAATATTCTATGGCGTGAATACTTTATGGTGTGAAATCCCTTCGTGGGAACTGTGCAGCATTCATGCAGGGTCCAGTCTGAACACACCACTTGGACTGGAGAGGCGAGAAGACCTCTGGGTGCTCAGGTGACAGCTGGCTCAGAAGCGAGTGGGAAGGAGCTGGACAGGTTCCCATTGCTGCCACTTCTGGTCTTCAAACTGCTGTGTTTCAACAGGTCTGCTGCTGCGACGGCCGCGCTGGTACCTCACAACCGGCCAACCCTGCTGGGGAGGCTCAGGCTGTCCCTGCCCTCTGGGCAAGCAAACTGCGCTTTATTGTCTCCGCTTCTGCATCCGGGCTCCTGCAGTCAGCTCCTCTGGCCATGCCCACCTCTCCCACTTCTGCAGCCAGAGGTCTTCACAGGCTCATTTTCTCTGATTTAGATACTTGAAGAAGAACCGCAAACTTTAGATCATCCTGAGCGTTTTGGAAGGTAAAGATGATGCTTCTTATGGATCGCTATCAGTGTGGTTTGGTGACAAGGATAAAGGTTTAGGAGGCAGGACTGGTAATGATCTCACCTCTGCTACTGCCTTTTGCATTGCGTTGGTCAATTCACTTCGTTTCTCCATTGTTTTCGGTTGCCATCGGAGGTAATTCCAGAGACCTGCTTTTGTATTAAAAGCTCTGAAACAAACAGCGCGATTTTGTCAGTGCAATCAGGAACTTTACAGTCCTGAGAGCCAGCGCTGAAAAAGGAAATGAAAAATGTTTTTATCTATTATGGAAATAGCAGAAATATTACTACGTTCCTTGAAATTATAAAGAATAATTGGAAACGCTTCCTAGCACAGGGCAGGAATTGGGCAAATGCACAGATGCCTCTGGAAATCAAATCCAGGCAGAAGGGAAAATACTCCCTTGTTGTACAGAAAGGAACTGATGCTCACATGTTTGGGAGTTCACACAGATCCTCATTCAGTAGGGCCCAGCGGCAGTGGCCACCTGCGGATACGGCTGGGGGCACACAAGGGAACGGGTATATCCTCTACGTACCAGCTGTCCCCTGCAAGAGCCAGTCTCCTCTTCACCCTCCTCTGAATGCCACAAGCTAGCTTTTTAGTTTAATGATCTTAAAAAAAAATGGTTTATTTAAGAGAAAAACTTCCTGCAAATAATTAACTGCCAAAAATGACCACTTGGGAGTTTTATATTGATTTATTCCTCTCTCCACCAAACGCTTCTGTTCTGTATCTTCCACTTGCTACATTATCACTTGTCTATTTTGCATATTGGGGTTACGAATTTGCCTTTTCAGCTGTCTGAGGCTATTTGCGTATCTCGATTGTTGATAAAAATATGACAAATTGTTCTTGGCAATGGAAGGGGAAGGGTTTTAATGATAAATGGGCTTTGCTCTGCAAGCGTATATTCCACACTTCCTGCGAATGCCATCTCCTGAACAGCTCAGTGCAGTCTGACAAAACATTTTTCTGGATTTAGCCTTAAATAAAAATTTAATAGCCATATTAAACAGCAGAGACTTCTCTTTCTTTTTCCTTTTCTTTTTTTTTTTTTTTGGCAGTTTTCCTCGCCACTTTTCTTTCTTTAAGAGCTTTCTTTGACAACAGGACAGTGCCCCAGATTTCCCAAATCTTAGAAAGCCTGGAAAAGGTTAATTGGAAAAGTCAGGGTTGCAGTTGGATAGTTAGTGCAGCTGTATTCTCTCTGCCGCTTGTTAACATTTTCTCGGTGCCTCCAGGCCTGTGTCAGGGCTGTCGCCAGCGCCCTGGCTGTGGGTCCCCTCCCCAGCCCCGCCGGCTCCTCATTTCTGTACGCTTCACTTTGCTGAGCCACTCGGAGCTGGCGTCATCCATCCAGTCACAGCTCTCTAAGTTTGCCATGTGCACTGACCCCGTGCTGACCCCGAACCATGATACAAACTATGGGATTGTAATTAATCTCTAATTACCCACAATACCTCGCAGGGTATTCAGCCTGCTGTTCAGTTGTATTCCTAACCAATTCAGTCATCAGCGGAGCATTCCAGTTCGGTGCAGCTCAGTGTTCGGAAGCCGAGGGCATCACTAATGTTGAGTGGCTGGGCTACTTAGGGGACGGCGTCCACCTTGCCGCGCTCCGGCAGAGCTCTCCGTTCCGGCAGGGCAGAGCCAGGCTCTGGCCGTAGTTCGGCCAATTGACGGTGCAATGTTTGCCTTCATGTTTCACCATCCAGAGGACAACAGAGCAGGCTGCCTGGGACACCGCTCGTTTATCTCTATTAGCTCTTTCTTTGGCAGCTAGCGTATTTCTCCTACCAGGGGACAGGAGGAGACTGCATCGCGTCTTAGCAGATCTTGTTAGAACGCATCACTCCTCTGTTAATTTAAGTCGTATTCCCGATTCTGTCCAAGCGACAGGATCTAGGAAGGGCAGTTCCCTGGAAAGATGACCTGAGGATGCTGCGCTGAGATGGTGCTCGGATTGTGAAGTGGTGCCGCTCTTGAGCTCCCAGTTAAATCCAATCCTCAAGAGGAGAGACTGTGTTTGTGCAGGACTGTAGGGGCTGCTATGGACTGTTAGCTCAGTTTCACCCTGGTTATCCCACTGGGGCAGGATCTTCCACTCCTCCCGTGTCCAGCAAATGCAAAGCCATCGCACTGCAGCCCTCGAATGCCACACTGAGCACTCAAGAATAAAAGTACCGTGGAATAAAAGAGAGCAAACCTTCCCTGATTCCCGTTACCTCAGCTGGGAAACTCTTTCCTCAAGTGTAGCTCTCCTACTCTCTTCTCACGTCTCAATTTGTTTTCCTTTCTCTCCCCTTCCATGCTTGCACTTTTCCAGCTTTCCCCTGTCCTGAGGTGCCTCACTGGCCAGCTCCTCACATCTTCTTGCCCACCCTCCCATGTTCCCTCCACCCCAAAAATCTCTTCAAAGTTTCAGAAAGCTTTTCTTGGAGATGGGAGGGAATGTTTTGATAGGACGTGGTTTGAGTAGGACACACACATTTGTCATAACATGGAGAAGTCCCAGTTCCAATGACATGCTTGCCAAGGCAGACCAAGACCAGTGCAAATTAGCATGGCTCCCCAGTAGCCAGCCGTCGGCGCCAGCTCTGACATCCCGGGTCAGAGCTGGGCCGTTCAGGACTGCTCTTGCTCCTTCACGTGCAACTGGTCTCTCTCCGTTCCCGGTCTCCTCGCTGGGAGCCAGACCTCCCCCTTGGCTCACAGGGGTTTGCCGGCCTGCCCTGGGCACCACCAAAGCGGGCAGCCAGCGGCTGCGTTTCACTGGGAAAGCTAGAAAGAAAAAATTGTCATAGAAAAAAAAAAATCAAACTGCTTTTTAGTGGAAAATTCCTAATTCTGAATGGAAAACTAGTAAAGGTACCAACCTCCATTTTAAACTACTTAGGGTCATTCTTTGCCGTGTTTGCCCAGGGAAGCTGTCATCTCAAAATCACGCTGCCTTGAGAAGCCTCCTGATTTCCAGTCTGAAGTTATTAATATTTTACCGGCTTTGTACATGATAAATGCAATATGTGTACATTCCAACACAAAATTTTAAATGTTCCTATGGGAAAATATAGCTGGGTTAAGAATCTTGTCATTTTTATTTATTTATGGCCCGGTACCAGCTCAGCCCGATACCTGACATTGGGCCATTGGTAGCTGTGTTTCTCTGCGACAGCTCTCCTGTGCCCGGTCTCCAGCAGCCGCCTCAACTCTCTGCTCTGGGAGTTCTGTGGTGACTGTTTTGCTCTTAAGTTGTCATGGTGTATGAAATGATCACGTTACAACCTGCCTAACTTGTTTGATTATTCTATATGGTAAACCTCTTCTTTACCAGCGATAACTTGCACTCCGTGCCTTTGCTAGCTCTCACGTGGGGAAAATGCGAGTACCAGAGAAATCCTTGTACCAGACATGCTCCATGCGTGCCACTTGACTTGGTTTTAACTTGGGGGGGCTTAGTCCTGAAGTGTTTAACAGGGCATTTTCAAATGGAAGGAGAAAGGGCTTGTCAGCAATCCTGCAAAGCCTTCAGCTTGGTTGTGTGACACGCACTCCCGGGGCGAGGTGCTGTCAGCCAGTCAATCAGCCATTAGGCATGTAATTATGGCAACCAGTCATGAGACAGTTCCTAATTAACACTTATTTTTCCCAGTGAACTAAGGTTCCCAATGTGTGAAACAAAATGGGTAATTAAGATGTTGCCTCCACTTACCTGGTGCATCCATCAGCTGACTGTTCTCCTGTCCTTGGTACCCCGCTCTAAGGAATCCCCAAATGTACCTGTTGGCACAGTTTGTCCCCACACTCTCTCCTCTTTTACGTGGAGATCTTTGCTTCCCACACCGGGAGCTGGCAGCGCTCCCACCAGCAGGATGCGGCAAATACTAATGACAACATCTCGGAATTTTTCACTGCGTGTCTTTTAAACTTCCTCTCTTTCTTCACAACTCTCTATGAAATCTTAATATTTTTCTTTAGAGGTCAGTAAAATTCTTGGATTAATGAAAGAACACTTCTGCTTACGTTTAGCTTGGTAATTCATCAAATGAAATGGCTGCAGCTGAGGTCCAAGGAACAGTCATGTCCCAACAATAATTGTTTGGGTTTTTTAGTGACCTTCAAATACCATAGCGTCAATTTTGAAAAATAGGTGAGATTCACCCGTGACCAATGTGGATGTCTGTTATCTGTAAACCCTGGCTGCATTTAGGGAACGTGTCTCTATTTCCAAGCCAAACCTTAAAAGAATGTGGGTAGCACTATTAAATAATCCACCCATTTATAACACACAAATAAATGTTTCTTTCTTTCATTTTTTAAAATGACTACTGACTCAGTTTATGATACTGATGTGCTAGAGATGCCAAAAGAAAGAATTAAGAAAAAAACCACCACCCAGTGTTTTTCAGCACCTGGTATTGCAGGCATCTGGTAAAAACTCGGGGGCTGTGATTCATATTTGTCCTGCTTTTGACCCCTGAACTTTGTAAAGTGATGAAATTTGAAGAGCGATATTTGCGTATTTAAACAGTTGGTTTTGAAAAGCCACATGAGACGCACTTAGCACCGCCTTTTTTTAAAAAAAAGGGCTTTCTCTTTTCTGTCTCTTGCTCATGCATTGCTTCTTTTTTGTTTGGGCAGATTTCTAGTGTCACACGTTGAGGGGCTGTTGAGCGGCACCGAGAGTCGTGTTCTAGTCTGGAATCGTTTCCCAGGTGTATGACCCTGGGCAGTAAGTGAGAAGTTCCTTCACCTCTGTTCGAAACGGGCATAGGAGTGAGGTGGGTGCCAGCCTGGGCCTGTGTGATGAGGGCACTGTCTGTAGGCGCAGGCGGGGGTTGGTGGATCTGTGGTGTTATTCCGGTGGTGTTGAATAGACGGGAATCATTCCATTGATACACAATAGACCTTATTGTAAATTGGCTTATTTTGGGAGTGAGTTCCTCGTGAACAGGTACAGCGGTAGGTGGTAGATCATTGCTGAGAAGCAATATTGTGAATTCTTTTATTCTGTTTAAAAACAAAGCCTTTCTTCGGTTAAAGCTTCTCCGGCACTTTCTTTTTTTTCCCTCTAAATGACAAGCAGAGGTAGTTCCAGGTCTTATGTTTTTGACTAGCTTGGATCTAAATGTTCTTAAAGTCATTACTTAGGACCGATCTCTACTACTCATGATTATTTTTAAAAGCTTCTATAACCATTTGGAAAAGAAAGCAACAAACAAAATCCACCTCATTTCTGAAAAAATTACTTCCCCTCGCCCTCCCCGTCGAGCCAGCAAGTTGTTATTTATGGCCCCCAAGCGAAAGGTCAGCTCTTTGTCCAGAGGTACCGATTCCTTCTCTCAGTGAATCCTTTCCTTCACCATATTGATAATTCTCAACCCTGGAAAATAGAGTTCAAAATCTGTTCTCTAGATTTTAAGAAAACGTGCCCTTGTTTTGGCAGCCATTCTCAAATGCTCGTGTACAAGTTTGGCTTTTCTAAAGTCAGGTGTCCTGTTGGACCTGGGCGTCTCGGTCTCTCAGCAGAGTTTTGGCAGGCGGGGGCAGTGGAAGGTAATTTCCGTGACTGTACACCGTACTGCAACAATCATCGATTTTTCAGTTGAGGGCTTGAGAAATGATCAGTCTTAGAAAGATTTGCCTTTCCTGAATTTGCAAGCAGGGATGAGAGCTGGGAAGACGTGGACACGCTGCTCTGTTTATTTTGATTACTGTGGTAGTAACCGCTGTGGTGAACCTCAGACCTTCTAGGTTTTTCTTATATGCCCTGCGTTTGGAAAAGACCTTGACCACCCAGCAGAAACCAAATGGCAAATTCCTACTGATTAAGAAAAAAACCCGTTCTCCGTGTTGTAATGAAAGATATATCACATTTCATGCAGCTGGTAGGGAAAAGGTTAAGACAAATCCGAAGGGAAAAGGGAAATACTCCAGCTGGCTGCAGCCAGCAGGTATACAAAGCCCCGTCTCTCAGAAGAGAGGTGCTCTATTTAGGGGCTACAGACTCGCAGCGAGAGCCTGAACAGCGGGACTCGGTGCGGCTCAAACCCACCGAACCTACAAAGGTTTATTAGAGGGTGACTGTCAGACGCACAGAGAGCAGGACTTGGCTATTAAAGATAAAACCGAACGCAGGAAAGGGTGGTTGGAGTAGACCTTTTCACTGACCTTTATTGTTTGACAAGGCTGCAAGGAACCAGATGTTACCCTTTGGACATTTTCACTGAGGTCTGGGGGTAAATGTTGTCTGTCCCAACAGAGAAACAGGGGTAACACTCAAGATTCTAAAGGAAGAACAAGCAGAAGTTTACCTTTTGGTTAGAAGCATCAGTGAAAAGCCCACCGTGACCTAATGAGTCTGATGATGCCATACGGAGACTCTGGCAAATATTTGAAAACAAAGGGGAAAGGATCCTCTTTGTTTTGTTTGTTTTTACAAGGTATTTCTGTTGCAAACATGGAAATTTAGGGTTGCTCCCCAGGACCATTCGAGGGACATTTTATACAGCCATTGAAAGGCTCTTTGGCCATATTTTTCCCTTTTTCCTTTATTGATTTTTCTCTTTAAGACTTTAATTCACTCTTCTTCAGTTGCTGCAGTTGAGAGAGAAATTCTGTAGATCACATAGAGATAACATTCCAGCCTACACTGGGTCACTCACACCTCACATAAGAATACAAGCTTCCTGCAGACAGCTAGTCCTTTCCTGCTTCTCAGGCCTTTTTACTCCATCTTTTCATTTTTTTCTCTCCCTTAGTATTTGGGTCTTAATCTTTCTTTAGACTTATCCTTCACGCTGTGCTCATCTGAAATGTACCAATAATTGCTGCTACCTATATGTGGTTTGATCATTCTGTGCATTCCTTGTTGAAACTATCAGTGAAACAAGACATCTAAAATATGATTCTGGAGAGTTAAGGTAATATTTTGGGTGTCTGAAATCTCTTCTAAATTGTTCTGTAGACAGTCAGTTTTTTAAAAGAAAAAATGACAGCAACAAGCCAACCCTAATGACATATTTCAGTGTAATGCTGTAATTTTAGCCCCTGCCATGAACTACTGCTGTTGTACAGTAAAGTATTTTGCTAGTAAACGGTGAAGTGATTTCCCGTAAGGCCCTTTCCCTTTATTCCATCCTTCCATCGGCAAAATTCCGATCTTGCCAATTTCAACGTATTAAAAAGAAAATACTCATCTGAAGCACATTAGACACCATGTGAGTGCCCTACAAATAGTAAAGACGAGCTGTTGTAGTTTCACCTTGTTTATCTTTCAGATGTTTTGGAAAAGGCAGAAGATGAAGGTGCTCCTTGCCTTGAAGCGGGTGAAGTCTACCACGTGCATGATCTGTTTGTTGGTGTCGGTGTTTTTAGCTTGCTCCTGGCTGTGTGCACAGTAATGCGCAAACACATTTAGAGTCATAGAATGGTTTGGGTTGGAAGGGACCTTAAAGATCATCTTGTTCCAACCCCCTGCGTCTGCACTAATCAGCCTTTTCCCAGGAGGCCAAATATCTTTTTCATAAGCCTTTTTTCGCTTCCTTTTCGCTTCCTTTTTCTCTGGTACCCTGCTTCCCACCTGCTGGAACTCTCCTGCTTAAGTATTCTTTCAGTTCTTTGCTGCTCATTGCAATTAACTTTCCAGCAATGTTATTCCTAGCTGGTGGGTCCCTTTCGGTGGCTCTTTGTGGCTGGCCAACCTCAAGATCTGTTGCCATCAGTCATCTGCCATGTAGGAATTTGTTACAGGATGGGTCAATGGGGAAAAGATGGTGAGTGGCTACACTAATGGCGGGGTCAGTGCTTGGGAAGCAGGACCTCAGACCCCAGCGCCGCTGCAGAGTGAGGGCACTGGTGAGGAGGACAAGGATGACCGCGCCGATTCCCAGGTCTTGGGGGGCCTTCCTTTCTGAGCTGGGGAGGCGTGAATCAGAACTGAGCTCTGGAGCACTAAGCCACAGAGCCTCCATGGCTGGCAAGTGTAGGGCCGGAAATTCAGATGAATAGAGCGCTAAATGTTTTTTTGTTTGACGCTCATGCTTAACAGAAAATGATGAATCCATTAGCACGTCCTGCTGCTGCCAAAAGAAACAGACTTGCACTTGTAGATTGCTTTCATTCTGTGCTATCAAGCCACTGCATGCTCAGCTTTCGCAAAGCCGACAGTCATCTATCACTTAAAATGGTTTTTTAGAGGTACAGTCGTCTTTGTCTTAAGTGTGTGTATGTGTCCGCTTGGAAGTGCCTCGGTAAAATATACTGGCCTCTTCGAGCACCTCAAACAAAATCCATGGTGGAAAATGTCTTATTTTCTGTTTGCTTTTCTGTTTGCTTTGAATTATTTCAAAGTTTGTCACTAGTTTCACATGACAGTGGGGCATTTGGAGTGATTTTTGTCTGTGATGATGTGTCAGAGAGACTAGACAGCTCTTACTATACACGACGTGAAAAGTGTGCCGGTGGAGAGGGGACTGGGGTGGCTCTGAATTCACAGAGGGGCAAGAGCATTTCTGAGATGGATCGGACTCACTCAGGCCAAGCTCCCCGCAGCCCTCAGCATCCCGTCGAGACCGGTGCGACTCCTGAATACGTAAAGCATCCAGCATCAGATGAATAATGTCTCTAGAAACAAAAAAGTCCTAAACTAAAGATTTTTATTCTTCATGAGATACGTTATCCAGCATAGTAAAAACATGTGTATTTATAGCCTAGATTATGCTTTGTTTCGTAGGATGAAAAAACACATTTTAGAGTTGGCCCCTTTCCTGAACAGATGTTACTGGCCTGGGTGAATAACTTATTCAAGCATACGATTTAACAGAATTGGATGAGAATTTTTGCCAAACTCAATTCTGACTAAAACTGAAATCTTTCACCACTTTTCTTCCCTCCGTCCTACAGACTCTGCTGCTCAGTTCAGCCCGGTCTCTGCCTTCTGGCTGTGGCTGTTCAGGGGTTACATCAACCCCTTTGGTTTCAAACTTACGTTATTCCCATGCAAGAAAAATCTGTAAGCGATATTTTATTATTTTTTTTTAGTTCAAATATGATTCTCCCTTGAGAAAAGGACTGTCGGGGTAACATCAGGAGCTTCCATGTTTGTCTCTCACTGATTTCTCACATGAAATGTGTTCATTTTGCTGGTGCAAAGATGTTTGTTTCTAATTGCACAGCTTCTAGCTCCAGCTGGCTTCTTTCCTTCTTGCACATTATCACCAGTATTTAAGGTTTTGCAGGTCAAATTAGACCCGCAGTGACATCTGTGCCACCCTTTGCTTTCAGAGAGACTGCCCAGGTGTGGCTGAATGCAGTCGGATTAACAGTCGCCTTCTCTCTGTGCAAGAGGGGACCACCTGCATCTCCTTCTCTCTTGGTCTTCATGGGTCTGTGGTCTAACAGGGCTAACAGAAATGAATTTGTTGTCCAAGTCTGTACTGCATTAGGGGTAAGGAACGGACTTTTTAATTGAAAAGGTGACAATTTTTACAGAGGTGTCACTCATTTTGAGCAATAGTACCAAAGTGGTACCACCCGTTCCTGGTAAGGAACAGGACCCTGGCTGCGGTGCTTCTCCACTCACCTGAGGTCCTGTACCTACCTCCCAACATCGCTTCAGTGCCCTAACCCAGGGCTGCAGTGTGTCATTATGAAATGGCCCCAATTTACACCAGGGGAGGTTTAGGATGGATATTAGGAAAAATTTCTTCACCAAAAGTGTTATCAAGCATTGGACCAGGCTGCCCAGGGAAGTGGTAGAATCGCCATCCCTGGAGATATTCAAGAGACGGGTAGACGTGGTGCTGAGGGACATGGTTCAGTGGTGGTTTGGGCAGCGTTAAGTTGATGGTTGGACTCAATGATCTTAAAGGTCCCTTCCAACCTAGGCAATTCTATGATTAATTCTGAAGCTGTTACTGAGGTAAATCCTGTAGAGAGGGAAGGGTGGTTTTTTCTCCTCAGGGGATGTTCTGGGCGTTGGGGGCTGTAGCAAAGAGCAGGAAGGCAGATTCGTCTTGTACCTACCACACTTGGTCATCACTGATATCATCAGCACGGCATGTAGGTGAAAGAGTAGAGCATAAATGCATCAAGCATTACCTAGAAAACCCAGCTGTGCGATGGTGTAGCAATGCCGTTGCCAATGGTGCCTTTCCAACAACTGAGATCGCCCACGCGAACTATTAAAACCCTCCGAGAAGTTGGTAAGGAGGCATGGCATCCTCGGCCAAGCCTGGTGCTGTACATGGGAATGCACACGTGCTCTTCTGCGAGATTGTGAGGTGTCCTCTTGTGTGTCTGGTTTCCCATAAAGACAAATGGATAGGGAACGGGTTAGTGGGTATTTACACAGTTCCATACTACATCTTTGAGCACATGGGTGCAGGTCAGAATATATATGGGATGTGGTCGTTGATATGCTGTTAGTAGTTGGAGCCTTAAAAAAGTATAATCAAGGAAAAAACAACTGCATTACACACATAAAAAAAAATATTAGAAATCAGCGTGATCAATGCATCCCAAATGAATAACGCAGCTGGCTTTATAAACCAGCTGTAAAAAGGTTTTGTAAAAAAGTATATGTAAAGTATATGTGTACATATATAATATACGTGTACATATATATACATACACATGTATATGAAAAAGTATGTGTAAAAAAGTTTTACCTATACTTCCTGACGAGCTTGGCCTCTTATTCGTGATTTCAATAAATAGCAGTTTTGCGTATTGCTAACTCACTGCCCAACGGCTACACCTGCCTTTGATAGACTTTTAAATACTATCATTGCTCTTAAATATGGATGAGAAATACTTGAACAGTTCTAGGATTTGCTTATCTGCGCCGTAGCCACAAGTTTCCATGAGTACTTTGCACGGTTGAGTCCCTTTTGTCTCGCTTCTGTGTGTTTGCATGGAGTGCAATTGCATCTGCTTCTGGAGGCTGGTGAGGCAGCACGCGTGGCTGCTCTCTTCATAACAACGCGTTAGTAGAAGGATTTGAAAATACCAGCACTGATCTTTTTTTTGCTTGCTTGGTCTGTTGACGTATTAGGAAACATGCTCTGTAAATCTCATGTTTTAACTCCTCTTTGGAGCACAGTTTATTGCTTAAAGAAGCGTTTACCTGCCTATATGGTTACAAATGCATCCCATTCTTAAAACACAACATGGAAAGTAATTCTTGAAATTTAGGAATTTGAAGGAGCCGTATTCTTAAGATATTAAGTCCATGTATTAAAGGTATGCAAGCAGATTCTCAGACGCATTCACACACTGAGTTTGGCAAGAGGATCATCTATATGAGTGGTTCTTTGTTTTCCTTTCTGTGGCTTGTACAGGTTGGTACGGCACTCAGACTGATACTAGCAATAATTGAAAATCCTTCACAAATACTTTAAATCGCAGGGGCTGGATTCTACTTTGCTCGCTGCAGTCCTTATGCCGGGAGAGCCGTGTTTGGTTCAGTTGAGTAATCCAGCTTTAAACTGGGAGAGTGCAGGGGAGCAGGGGAACGGGGTCGCCTTCCCAGGTGCTCGGTTCTGGTATTTAAAAAAAATGACATCAACTGTCAGATTTTATGTTGAAAGTCTTGTCTCCTTTGACCATCTGTGGCACTGATCCTGCTCAGGAGGTCTTGGGTGAGTCCCAGTTCAGTCACTGGGACTACACAGGACGTGGGTCATCACTGCCTGGCACATCCTGTGTCACCCTGTCATTCAGTGTCCCCGTGCGTTGCCAGTTTTACTGTGAGCACCACGAGTGTGTCCAGAGAGATGCAAGTTTGCGAGGACTCTTTTGTAAGCGTGCCCTGGATGAAACAACAGAGTTTGGAGAGTTTATTCGGTCCCCTCTCCCCAGCCCCCTCTTAGTCAAATACCTATTGACAAGTTCTTTTCCTTGGGGGAGGGAAACAGATTTAGCTTTGGGAATAAGCTGTACAAAGCAACGTAGCTCTCCACCAAGAGAGGTCATCTCTTCGCCTGTTGCTTGCCGTGTTCGGGGTGCTCTACTGGGGACTGGGGTCTCTCCCATTGACCTGCAGGGCCTCCACTCCCTTTGCTTCGGGTTTCGAGGGGGAACCCTCCCATTGACCCCCAGCACCTGAAAGCTGGCTGCGGAGCCTGAACTAGTCAGCAAGGTTGTTTCTTATTGATGAAGAGAAACAGATCCCTCCCTCGGGAACTGCATCCCGCCCTGAGATACGTGTCTAAATAGCTGTGATGAGCTGCCCTTTCTGAGGTTTTCTCTGTACAGCCCCAGATTAGAAAGGCAGCAGAGCAGCTTAGACCGAAAGGCTGATAAGAGGAAAGGCGACTCCGTGCATGGGCGGCCACTGTGGCAGCAAAGAGCCTCCGACTCGGGACGGCAGAATTTTGTACCCATACTAAACAGCTTTAAACAGCTAGGCAGGCCACGGTAAAATCCTCTCCGTCTCTGATGGAAGCAGCTATAGGTCCCGGGAACTGTTCTACCTGATGGGGAGATGAGGGGTGAGAGAAAAAAAATGCGCTTTAAAATCATCTGTAATTCAGTAGAGCGTCAGGAACTCTCTATTTTGCTTCTGAGTAACTGGTTTGTGAAGCTGAACTGATGATAATGCGCTTTTAAATGAATATGAAACATGCAGAAATGCAGTTTAAATATACTGGAGGAGTTTTGACCTCTTAAAATATGGTGCTTTCTGTAAAATGGAAGTGTTTTAGTAGAAGTCACTACATAACAGCACTTAAAGTGAGGCAAAAGATCATTAAAACCCCAGTTCCTGTGATATTAAAGTCTTCATCCCAATGTACTGGAGAGCAAATCCAACGTGATGCCGTTTCTGAGGTGGGCTCCATCACTGTGCTGAGAGAGAAGCTGTTTGGGGGAGGCTGTCTTACAGGGGACACAGTGTCCGTGCTCCGATGGCTTCACATTTCCACCTGAAGTGTGAATTTCTCAAGAATTTTAAGAGATAAAGTAGCTCAGAGAATGGTTTGCAAAGACTTTGCACTTGAGCAGGTGACTAGACTTTCGGTCACATTTCCTGTTAGCGTTTCAGGTCAATAATAGCAGATCCGGACTATCTTTAGAAAAGTGTTTTCTTGGAAGAGCTACTCCTTGAACAAAGTAAGTTTACATTCACAGAATATTTTGGAAGACATTTCTTCATACTCTGTGGCAAAGTATCAACTTCTGCTGTCTGTTGATTCAAAAATTAGAGGTGTGCAGTAGTTGCTCTGGCAACAGAATCTCGTTTTACCCCTTTGCTCATTTCCAACCTGTTACTAAATTACTAAGCACTGGAGTGATGCATCAAAGAGCACCTAGAGATGCTGTTAATGTAATGAAACCGAGCCTTCATCTACTTAAAACATGTTGTGTCAGCTTGGGAATAAGACAGGTGATTTCTTTACCCCCAGAAGTTGGCACCATGTCAACTACTTAAAGTTTTAAAGTTATGAAAACAAGGGCTACTTAAAAAAAAATAAAAATGCTTCTATGGAATTTACTGACGAGTTGTACCTGGCAGCACTGCATTTGTTTGTTAGCAAATTATAAAATATCCTTTTGACTTTAGTGGTCACAGCATCTGTCAGGCAATTTTAGTAATTTTAAGTACTTCAGTTGATGTTTTCTGTGTGTATGTCATATAGTAAATGCATAGATTTATAACTACCATTGCAAACCCTTACCAATAAAGTTCCTCCTCCAGACGGAAAGAAACGGAGGACATGAATCTGTGTTGTTGCAGGCAGTACTGTGCACTTTTTAAATTTTCTCACATTGGTTTTTTTTTTTTTGGGGTACTTTCTAAAATGATCAAAGATGAGGGGTTTATTCGTCAAATAGAACATTCACCTCTGAGTTGCACGAGAGAACCGGTTGAAGTATTTTTAAATATAGCAACAATCACAGCACTAGAATAAACATCTAAAGGGAGACCTTTTGGGGAGTGAGGAGGTTGGGGTTTGCCCGTCGGGCTTGGTGCCGCGTCCCTGGGCAGGGTGGCAGCTCGGCCCTGGCAAGCCCCGGAGTCTCCCGGAGCACTGCCAGCTCCGAGGGTGACAGAAATTATTGAAAGAAGCATAATCCCAAGAAGCATCTGCTTTGAAGCCTCGCACCCTGCCATACAGATGCTCAGCATACAGTCTGCTTTTAGCTAGTATTTCAGGCTCAAGAACTTTCACTCTGCTTTGGAAGAAGGGATAAAATTAAGGAAGAAACACATTCTTCTAGAAAAAGATGCATCCACAGTGTGATGCATCCAGCATCACACTCTGAGACCAGTTTGGTACCGCGTTTTACAGGGATGAGAGTGTGGGCCGAACCCTTGTGCCCTCATCTCCAAGGATGATGTGTGGAAGGATAAACCTGACGAGGTTCGGGGCTGCTGTAGCCCTACCCAAACACCGAGTCTCTTCTCCGGTGTGACGCTTATCCAGGCACCGTGCTTCTAATGCATCACCAGCTCGTTCATCTGCTGTGCCGGCGCTGCAAGACCTTGTGCTCCTTGGACTTGGTGCAAAGGGGCGAAGCGAGATGAGGGTCTCATCTGGATATCTCTCTGTATTGTACTCCTGGTTTATAAACACTTCTGCCATATGTAGCCTAAGTTCCTGAATTTATTACTTCCATGAAGTCATGTTTGGCTGTGATTTGAGGGGTTATATATACAAGAATTGCCTTTTGATACTGTTTTTCCACAGCATCTGTAGACTATTATCAAGTGGTAGGAGACCAACTAGTAAGACCTTCCATAATGTCAGCAAAATTTCAGCTCCTTAATATACTGGTCTGATACTGTTTCCCAACTTGAAAGCCCAGTACTAAGCTTTTAAAATGACACTATAAGCTACAGACATTTGTTTAAAAGTAGGGTGCCAGATAATGCCTATAAATGTAAGTGTTTGTTTTTAGCCTCACAGTGCAACCTTTTTGTATGTAATTCTAGTATATTTGCACCGGCTTCTTTTGACTGTCATTTTTAATGTATAATGGTTTTACCAGGTGGGCTACAGAGCTGTGTTATCACTACAGTAAAAAAGTCCACGTGTACCATGTTACAAAGCGCAGAGCACACCAGATATAATTTCCATACTGGGTTTAGAGATCAGACTTCAGCATAACTTTGCTCCAGATGCAAGATGTGGCCAACAGAAACATGTTTTGTTACAGGTTTTACTAATGCAGATTTAAAATAACATGACTGAAGTTCTAAATTGACATGACAGTCGCACCTTTTCTGGATAAAAGAACCGGCTGCAATGTTATGCCTGGTTTTAAAACCAATACACATGATCTGAACCAGATTTTTTTCATCATACTTTTGAAAATTCCCTTTCAGACAGAGGCAGCGTTTAGGAACATTTCAAACAAATGTAAACAAGCCCTTAGACCCGATAACTTGTATCCAGGCCAAATTCCAGCCGAAGTATTTATTATTTTCTACCTCCTTTCAAGATTTCAGTGGCACTTTCCTTTACTTGTGTTTCCCTTAAATTTCCACCCTGGTGCAGTGTGGCTGCGTGTAGGTGGAATGCTAAGGAAGTGTCTCAGCACGGGGAGAGCCTTTCCCCGTACTTGGAGCTCCGCTGTCCCAGCTGGGAGTGATGCTGCCGTCAGGCCAATGCTGCAGGAGCCAGCATGGCTCCTTCCTCTGGGATTCAACACTGGGCAAAAAAAGCCAACTTGACGTGTGAAAAATGGCACAAAGGAGCTGGTCAAGAGGGGAGGAGCAATACATGGGTTTGCTGGAGAGACCAGTTTATTCCTTCTGGTACCTGAGGATGTTTCTTCTGAACTTAGCACTCAAAGAGGAAGAGAAGCTGGACCTGTCCTTGGCAATACTTGGCAGTCGATATGTTAGACAAGGATCCAAGGAAGATCAAAATCTAACAGGGAGGTACAGAAACCATTGCTGATGAATGAAAGCTCATAGCCGTTACCTGTCCATAACTACCACATATTATAGGATGCTCTTTATCTTGGATGCTGCGCTATATAAACTTCCTGGTATGCTTTTTGGCAGAATTTTTCTCCCGTGCAAACATTTTGCAAACCGTGGCATGAAACAGCTTGTTTTGCCTACAGCATCAAAGTCTCGGTGTCTCACGGCTTACAGTGACTCACGCTTTTCTTTGCAGTTTGGTTCCCTCCCCGTAAGACAGCATAGGGTGGCCTATAGCCGGATAATAATTTTCTTGAGTGCATTTGATGTCTTTTTGGTTAAAAGGATCACATGAACAAACAGTAATATGAGCAGCTATGGATAAATAGACCATCAGGATAATGCTAATTGCACTTAAGTGGAGGAGATCAGCAGAGTAAAGAAAAAGGGGGAAAAAAAAAATCAGTGACAAATTTTGTTGTTTTGCCCTTATTCTAACTCTTCCAGTACAAACAAGCTTTGCAAAAGAAGTGAGAACACATGAATCCAGTACGGCTTTGATTATTTTTAGATTGGCATTGATATGCTGTGAGTCTTCTTCCCATGTGACGTTAGAGGTAGAGGTCAGCGCTCTACTGTTTTTTTAATTGAAAGACCATCAGCGTAATTTGGAAACAGAATTTTCCAATGAACAACATACCTTGGAGAGCATAAAAGCAAATAATAACAATACAGTTGACCTCAGTAGTTCCTGAAGGTTTTATCAAAACCTTTCTGTTTCTCGGAATGTATGTAAAAACACGGGGACCTCGGAGCGCTCTGCTTTGCCTGGAAGTACTAAGCAAAGAAAACAGCATTACCTCTCTGAGCACGCTCACCTTCTGACCAGCAAAAAGCGCCTCACTGGAAATGTGAAATATTCACAAACACCATATGCATCACGGTATGTAGTCAGAACCTCATAGGTAAGTTTAAACCCAAAGGATGCAGTTATGAGATACTTCAAGTGTCCTGTTATACCTTCAGACACCAGGGTCGCCATATGAGATAACTAGAGAAACATTACAAAGTGTCTTTGTGCGTATTTCAGGAATTCTATGGGTGTCGGTGGCTTTGCACGTAAAAGTATCGTGGATCAAAACTTTCCAGAGATAGAAACATTCTGGTGAACCTTTTCCTCTAAGATCAGAAGTTCTTAACGCTTTCGTTGAAGAACTCTTCAGAAATTACCAGGGTAAGGCCTGTGCTTCTCCGCTAAAACCTGCTGGGTCTGCCCTACTGGGACTGGAGTGCACCAAGAGCAGACGCAGCGAAGACCTCAGGCATGGCCCTCTGTTTCTCAGAAACTGAGAGGCAGCAAATGTCAGGGCTGCCGTATGAAAGCCATTGAACAGCACTCATTTAGGCAGCTGCGGGAAACTACTAATTATGGGCTAAGTACTAAATCAGGACTTGGGTCCCCAATTGAAAGGAGACTCCAAGGAGTGGCTGATTTTTTTCCCCAGCGGAATGTGAATTCTTGCCCATGCAGCACCACTTCTTTTGTGATATCTTGGAAGTCTGCTTGCAGGAGGCCCAATGGAAAATTCTGTAAGTTGGAGGAGACAGAGGAGACAGGGAATGGCCACAGTTTGTGACTGCAGCCCCAGTATAAAAAGCCAGAAGGAAAAAGACGCAGTTTTAGGGACAGTTCAATTTATTCTGTTCTTCAGTGCTGTGTGGGTTCTATTTACTTAATTACTAGATCTTAGTGTATTGCTGAGTTTTTCACTGAAATTGGGTCTATAGACCCATTCAATAAATTCAATTGCTTGAATGAAGGCAAGTAAGAAATAAAATGTGGCCTTGACTCAACCTAAAGTCTGGGTGATTTTCAGTTTCACCAGAAGCCAGATCATCATCCTTAGATCTAACTTTGTGTAATGGATTTTTGGTGGAAGCCCAATTCTGTATTGTCTTCTGCACGACAAAAGTACTGAATCAGTGTCATGGAAATCCCTTGACAACAACAGTCCTCAAATGTTTTCTGAATTTAGGGAAAAAACTTCACACACGAGGCGTAACCATGAACCCCAGATCTGAGTGCAGACCTCCTGTGTGTCTCATAACATCTTGTATTAAGCCTAATTCAAATCTAAACAAAATCTTTACTCATTCTGCTTTCAGTGAAATCCTTTGCTGATTCCCTCCCTGGCTGTGAGAGAAGATGGATGGGGCAATCCTGCCCCGCGGGCACCCAGCAACCCCACCTGCTGACATCAGCCGCCGCAGCCAGAGCGGGGGCTGAGATCCAGGGATTTGAAATAATGTTATTTGTGGATTTCTTGTTCTTCCTCTTCCAATAACGACAATGCAGAGGAATGTTTATTCTTAGTAAATGAAAAGCAAACATTAAAGTGTCATTTAGACAGTTTTCTGTAAAGTGTACGGAGCGCGTTAAAGTATATCCGCCACTTAAAAAGCACATTACCTTGTCAAGTGCCGCATACGAAAAGGTCAGCGCTGGTCCTCTGTCTTTCTTTTTCTACATATGAATCATAAACAACAAATAAGACTTAACATTTACATTACTGTTTTAATCTGCACCATTATTTATGAGGGTTCTCAAAATACTTGTAACCCTCAGAAAATATTCTAGCACGGGCTGGTATTATTACCCGCTCATGTTACAAATGAGATGCAAAGACGGCACAGCCGAAATTTTCCAAAGTAACGACTGGCTGGGGCAGAGAAAGGGCATCTCGGTTTCCGAGTATCCAGCCTGAGCGATCCAGGGCTTTCTTTTCAGACGTGCCCTCACACACCAGTGAGAGGTACAAATATTCTGCATCTCTGTTAAATAAACACACCGTTCAGGTCGCTCAGGTTCTGTGTAGCAAGGAAGCGAAAGCTCCAGAAAAGAGAAATTCTGACTGCTTTGAAGGACAGCTGATGTGACAAAACCGGTGAGATAGCTTTAATTTTCACGCTCAGGCTTTCACCAACAAAGGAGTGCCCAGTTAGTCAATCAGGCTGCCGGAGCAATTCTGTGCAACTTCTTTCGTTTAAGTAACTTTGGCAAAGTCAGACTCATATATATGCTGTGCTCTCTACCTCAGAGTCACTCAGGAACGTTCTTCAAAAGGCATTTTTGTGTCTTTATAATTGAATTGATTCTTAAGTTGTGCCACGGGTGTACACCTTATCAAAGAAGAGCCAGCACTCCCTTTGTTCATAATGCCCTCTAGGAGGAGGTTTAACATGCAATGTTTGTTGTTTCTAGCAGGTCTCTCTGCAGAGAGAGAGGTCGCTACTCAGGGAGGCACTTTCCTCCTTGGAAACAAGAAAAGAAATCACCGGGAAGGAGGGGAAAATGCATCTGGGTAACAGGAGGGGATCTTGTCAATCTTCAAGTCACTAGAAAACGATCACGAAAGTCTTTTGTTAGAGAAGCCTATAATGGTACTATTGCTTGGCTATTGTGGCCACTAACAGTAAATAGCCTGCAAGGGCAGGGGAGATACAGGATTAGACAAATTGTGAAGAGGGGCTCTGGATGCTTGAAAAGTGCATTCCTGCTCACCAAGGTCAGAGGGGTCAAAATAGTGTCATCATTCATCCTCAATGGAAGTATTTCTGTAAACAAATTGACCTTTAAAAACATCCATGGCATATATGGAATAATGCTAATGATGTACTATTGGATTTCTTCCACAAGTGGAAACAGAAAAGCAATTGTGATTCACTTACGTTGAGCTGCAGACTATGTCGTAGAGCACTTTTTCTACTGCTAGAAACCGCAGGCATCCTGGAAAAATTTTTTTTTAGAAAGCTTAATTAGTATTGTAGTTTTTGATGCGTTTTAAGAATACACCCAGTTAGTATTTTTTTTCAGCAGGCTCATCCTTACCCACATGTGTCTTTCTGGGCATAGTATTGGGTTGGAGCCATATGGGTCCATCGCAGGTAGGCAAAAGGATGGACCGGAGCTTTCCTGCCGGAAGGGGGACTGGGAACCAACTGTCTGTGTCCGGCCTGGCCATGTCGCTTGTTCAGTGCCACAGTTGTGCTTTTGAGCAGGGGTCCTTGCCCAGCCCGTCCTTTGACTTCAGTACTTAGTGGGCCTATTGCTTAAGTAACTTGATCAGAGTTTGCTCGTTAATAAGGAAATTGCTCTTCCATAATGCACTTGAAGTGCATGAAAAGAGCTTCAAGAAGACAATGATAGACATAGATGTTATACTGAATGGCAGCTGCTAAATATATGTGCGCTGATAAATGTCGGTGAAGTAACTTCATATGGTAAGACAAGTTAAACGTTTATTTCAAGTTTTAATTAAAAGGTATCTCAGTGAAATTTTCAAAAGCATCAAAGTTACCAGGTAAATTTTGAATTATTCTCCCTCTGTGTGCAGTCAAGGGCATGTTTTCTCTACCAGCTTGCAGCACGCACGTTATTAGTTCACGAAGTCACAGCACATAAGTGACCACAGATGAGAAAACTGCCCTTGACAGTGGCTGTCTGCTCTGCAAAGTAATATTGTTTCCAAACGCCTGAATAAAAGCACATTAACAGCAGGAGTCAACAAAGCTAGTTTTATGATTTTTATTTTTAAAGAAAGGCTTTAAAAGTGCCCCTGATACGTTTTTAGAATCTTTTTCAACTGGATTTTTCTTGAACAATACTTACAACATCCTGATCTTTGGGGTCAAATCACTCTCTCAGTTGCATGCTGTGCAGTTCTGAAAATTTGGAACGAGTTTAAAAGTTTGAAGGACTGACTTTAACCACCAAGCTTAAACACAGAGGGATTCAGGCATTCCCTGGGTCCTCCAGAGCATAGCTCTTTTTGCAGGTTACCATCATGTTTTGGAGATGTATCATGGTCTCTACAAAACGGGGAAAAAAAATCATTAAAAACAAGTCTTTCAGTTTAATAGCATGGCAAAATAGAATGGCAAAATAATCTGCCAAGCACACATGACAACCAGAAGAAAAGCCCTATCATTTCAAACTACTCAAGATCTTCGTGGAATTAAGGCACTGGGCTGAGTTTTGGAAGATTTGATGTTAGTTTTCTGGTTTTACACCTAGTATATATAACCTTGGGAAAGTCACTTAAAAGTTCTGTAAAATGGAGACAATGACCCCTCTTCTCTCTTCTTCTTCTGCACGCTTAGAGTGAAGACCTTTCAGGCCAAGATCTATCCCTTATGTAGGAATGGACAAGAGAACTCCAGTACTTTGAAACGAAACAAGGGTGATCCAAATCTATCCGTTCTTAATCCTTTCATAAACTATCAAGCAAACAGAATGCAAAATACAGCCCAAAGGGAGTATTACATGAGCTGAACTTGAGCACTTACAGGAAAATTTCTAGATGAGAAATCAATGAGTTAGTTACCAGTTGCTTTTCCTGGAGTACCTAAAACCTAAAGTTAAACAAAAAGCTTCATTTGGCTGTTTTAGGGTAGAATCCGAGTATTCTGAAAACACTTTGGACTTGATTTTCATTTGCTTATTTTTTACAGCAGAATATTTTATGTCCGTATATACAAATCCTAGGCCTCGTCCTAAAAACGTTTACGTTATGGTTGAGCTGCAAGCACTCTTACGACTGTGATGGGAATGAGCGTCATGAGAAATTAATGGAAAAGCTGCGGATATTCAATGTGCCTCAAAATCAGATTCAGCTTTGGGGTTGAAATTAATGGTACCAAAATATGACTCCTGGAATTAGCACAGCAATTTGAGCTGGGTAAGAACGCAGTGGTCCTTGCTCTGGGGGATCTCAAAGGCCATTGCGTATTCACTTCCTTTATAGCAGGAAGCGGAGCAGGGCGAGGAGGAAATGCAGTATTGACTCTGGTGCCCTTTAACTTTGGTTAGCGTTAGTGAGAAAGGAGTTTCTTTAGGGTGTAGAGTATCCTCCACATCTCCTGTGGCGATGGGTAAAAGAGGGAAATTCTTGAAAGAGAGCGTGCTTTTTAAAAGTAATTAAAAAATAAAGCTAAGAATGGTGGACAGCAATTCAGACAGCACTGATGCAGAGCACCTGAAAGTTAAGTCTTTCCATTGACTTTTGTAAGTTTTTGAGAGTTCAAAGCTGTATTTAGCTGGCAGGGGACCACCTTTGAAGGTGCCTGGAAGAAGTAAGTGAAGAGAGATTTGAAGAAGAGAGGGAACATTAAACTGAAGAGGTGGTTTCGGGAGCTTCATATCAGGAAATGAAGCATGTGTTGATGTCACTTCTAGTCAAAAGCTACCAGCAAAATAGGAAACTTCTAAACAACTGGGCCACTCTTTTCAGCTAGGACTTCTGTATGTAAGGGGTTATCAGCTAAATACAAACACATGCACTACGTCAGATTTAGATGTCAACTGCTGGAATTTCTCATCTCTGAATGAGGGCCTCCCCTTGAAAGGGTCTACGTTTTAATTGATAAAACAGGGCGTCCAGGATTAAAAATTTTGACATTAAACTCTCCCTTTGAAGCAAGCATCCAAATTCCAATTCACCAGCTGTTTAGAGAAATTAGAAGCCAGATTCTCATTCTTACAGTTTGTAGCTTCCTGGGCACAGTGGGAAAACTTGCACACCTGGATCTACTCTCCCTACAGTTTCTGCTGGGAAAGCCCTGGGAGATGCCGCGGGGTGGAGGGGTGCGGGACCGGAGCATGGCTCTGGGGCTCCAAGCCCAGCTCTGTTCCAAACCTGCTTTGTGATATCGGCCACAAGGTTTGAAGGAGATAAAACAAGAGCAGCAGTGGAAGGGGCTGGTCAGAGAAGATAGCTCATAGTGAGGTGCCATCAGGACACAAGCCAAGAGCTCCGTCGGCCCCCGTGCCCATCCACCAAGGTGCCACAGACCAGGTTGCCCACTGCAAACCTGCACGACGCCAGCTCTATGGGTGACCTAAACGTGACCCTGCAGCTAAAGAGACTCATCCACCCAACCTCACCTATGGGTTCCGCTGAAACAGTTTCCTTTCAGCCCTTTAGTGTTATTAATTGTTATTATTTCTTTAGATTTTACGCAACAATAAAAGTGAGGCTTCAGTTCCCGGCTGCAGCAACCCCTCCCACAAATCAAAAGAATATGACTTTCATCTTGAAAGGACTGAATAAATATGCCCTGAATACAGAGGGGCACGGATTCCAAACACCCCGAAGTCTTGGAAGAAACAATTGTTCTTTCTTTGATTTGATTCATCCCCAAAGGTTGAATATACGTATCTCACGGAGTCTGGGTGGTTTTTAGAGCCAGGGCTTTGTTTCAGGTGAAGGTGTTGAAAGGCGCCGCAGGAACAATGAGACAGAAAGTGTTACCACGGGACCAGGATTTCGGCTTTCGGGAAGAGCTGGTGATTTGGGAGATCTGATTCTGAGATATCTTTAAAGGACCTGATTTTTGGAGCATTGGATCCTCTGCACTTTTTGAAAGTCAGATCCCGTGAAGGGGTCTTGGGCCGGTCACCAGAGATCTCTAACGCGCTGCCAGTCGTGCTGCTGCGAGGACACTGTCCCCGGCAGGGAGACCCACGGGCTGAGCGCTATGGCCAAACCCTTCTCAGCCACACTGACACACAGCCGATGTTCACTTCCCTCAAGAAAAAGCAAAAGCAACTCTTCTTGTTCTCCTAAGCCCCTTCAGCTTCTGAAGGAGTCCCTGCATATGGATGGCTGCGCTTTTCAGCTCTCCCCAAACGCACCGGTCCAATTTCCCGGCCGGGGCAGGCGCCTCGCCGAAGGGGACAGGGCGGTGCTTCTGCTGTCACAGCTAATTCGGGAAGCCTGATCTGGTGCTGTAGCCAAGTTTGAGCCCTCACAGCATCGTATTTAAGGGCAGGGAGCTCCCCACCCAGCTCTACAACCCCTGTACAGCCCCTTTTGCCCCCTCTCGCCTTTGTTGGAGAATCCCCCGGGTACCTGACACGCTTCATTCAGGCTTTCGGGCCCGCAGAGGCTGGGCTCAGCTCATCGCTGCCTCTGGCAGCTCGTGAATGCAGTACCTCCGCCTCTCAGGCAGAGACGGCGCTTCCTGGCAGTTGTTTTGCCTTGTATTTTATTTTGGTTAAATTAAATAGGTGTAAGATAAGAAACTGGGGGGGAGGGTTGTGTGCCGTGGAGGGATTTTGACCACCTAGAAAGAATTAAGGGCCAATTCTGTACTGTACATCGTCAACGTTGGCAATTCACAACAAAAGAAATGTTCCCTTCCTTGCTACAGTCCTGGAAACGAGAGGATTTTCTTAACCTCTGTGGTGCCTCTAATTGCCTTTGGGCTCTGTGTTGATTGGATCCAGTATTCCCCAAAAAACTTGTTTGAATAGTTGAGTGTGTTCATTTGGTGAAGATCTTGCTTTTGCTTTGTGCTGGAAGTTTTTCAGTCTTGGTAGGTAACTTCAAGTTAATGAGAATAATTCTTCAGTAGCCAAAATTCTTTGGTAGCCAAAATACCGACTATGCAGTTATATCTGTGCTATGTTTTTTTTTCCATGGGCCAGACTTGGCGCAGTAGAACAAAAGCTAATTCCTCTCCTCCAGCTTTTTGACTTCTACTGTTAAAAACAAGAATATGACTGAGCCTTCATGCCCCTTTTGAAGTGCAAATCCCCTGGACTCTGGGAAGGAAGAGGTGAATATTTTGTCCCGGAGCTACTGCAGGTGTTTGCCCTCACTGGGGGATTCCAGGAGAGCCCAGGCATGGTGGGACTCACCTGGAGTGAATTACTCCATCGGGAGGGTCTGTGAAAGGAAGGAGAGACCAAATGGTTCCCTGGGCCAAGGGGACTGTTTACTACAAGGAGCGTATTTATTTATGTAATTCCCTTTTTAGGCCAGGTAAGGGAAATCTTTTTAATTTTCCACAGTACCGTCTTCCCCTCCTTCCTTCCCTGCCTCCCCCCAGTCTGACAGGGCTTTTTTCAGCGTCCTTCATTGGCTCCATGACCTGTCACGCTTCTCAGATTCATTTTATCTCATAATTTCCGTTCTGTTTTACATGTTTTAGTATGTCCCATTATTTCCATATTGGAAGCTTTTTAAGCTAACAGGCCTAGCAGACTCGCAAAGACGATTAGACACAAATTATTTTTTTCTCTGTGGCCCTTTGCATGTAAAATCCAAGTCCATTCCATTTCAAGGAAATACAGTTAAAAATTGACCTACATTTCTGTTGGGCTCCGTCTCACGTTACACGGTGCTCAACTTTACGGAACGATAGGGCTTTGCAGGATGTTGCAAATTGGTTTGAGAAGGAGAAGCGTAAGGAATATGCAGTCAAAAATATAACAGGCACTTGCTCACCACGGAATGTAAAATGTCTTGTTCCTTAGCTTAGGTGAGATTACAACTAGGGCTAGATAACACTTTAAGAGATCTATTGTTCTTTTGGGTTTTTTCTTTTTTTACGAGATAATTACAACTATTATACACCGTTACATTTTGATTCATAGAAAAGACAAATAAATTACATCAGTAAGAACCTTATGTTCATAATATTAAGATATGTTTCTGCTTAGGAAATTAACTCTTTTACAGTAATATCATAAATTATAAGATTTGATGGTTTAAAGAGTGGGTCTAACTACTGGGAATCTTAGTGTTGATAATGACTCTGGATATTTCTAGGTCTACAGTCGCTGTTGTTTCTTGGCAGTATATTCTCAGCACGCTCACTTATTCTTCCCATTAGCGGTTGCAACTCAGGCGTATATCTTCATATTTATCTAGTTTCCTCTTAGTGTAATTAATGAAGTGACATCTCTGACTTTTTGGGCCAAAGAGTTTCACTGATCTGCTTGAGGTGAAAGTGGAAATCTGTAGCAGATCTCCCAAATCTTGCTTTCCTCACTCGTCCCGTTAGATGTGTGTTGTCTGTCCGTCCCCGGCTGCTGATAACGGGCCTGGTAGTGCTCGTCATACAGGGGTTGCAAGGCTTAGTCAGTGTTTAAAAGTATTTAAGAGTCTCAGATAGAAATAAAATGCAGTTTCTCAACACTGAGCAACGTTGCTACTGACAAATGACCGAGGCATTGAGTTGTCTTTGTGCTTCTGGAATAACTCAATGAAAGATCCAGAAGTTGAAGTTTGTGGTTGTGGGGTTTTTTTAGCCTGCAAAGGAGAGGGGAGAGCCCCAGCGTGGCGGCATACGTACGTACTTATTCCTTTTCTTTGTGTTTGGCTTAGGAATATGTACAAAATACAACCCTGTGCAAATTTCATAGACGTTTGTGTTGTTGAAGGACTTTAGTTCATTGTTGCCCAGGTTATTTTTTCTTCAGATTTCTTTATTCTATTTGCTTTAACCACCACTTCATAAAAGAAGATGTGTCATTTTGTTCTGGCTCTGATTTGATTACAAAAAAAATTACTAACAGAATAGCAGCCAGTGTGCACTAAATCCCTTTTTAAGTACTGTATTAAAGCTTTCTCTCCTTTCTGGGCACCTTTACAGTCACTTTTTCAGTAAGATTTCATTCTCCATACAGTTATATTTAAATAGCAACAAAGGCCTGACCTCCTTGATGTTCAAGTTCAAAATTTGCCTTGAACCTAATAGGACTAGAACTACCTCTTTCATCTTTGGGAGTTTCCAGGTAGTTTAATCAGCCCAAGGAGCCTTCATTCCTTGCTGGAACCTCTTGAGGGATTTTGTAATGGAAATAGCTAGTAAGCAGTACAGCAGTGGATTCCCATGAACTCACGTTGCACGGGCTAGCGAAGCTTAAGCTGTTGATACTGGGGAATGGAAGAGCTTAAGGGAAGGGATTTTTTGCTCGGTAGCATGAAGTAATACCTGCAGAATATTCAGCTCAGCAGTTCAGCACACTTTGCTGCAGATGAGGTCAGGGACAGGGCCGGTGAGGCCGGACTCGGCACCCCTGTGCTTATTGTAACTGGTGTACGCGGTCAATCGGCCGATTTGACTCTGCTGGCCCTCGGGGTTGTTGTTGGACCCCTGGATCCATCTCTTCCAGGGGCTGCTCCGCGGGGCCGTTTGGTCTCACCGCCCGCACGGAGTCACGGCTTCTGGAGGCTTGGCCTTTAGAGCGATTGCAAGAGCTGTTTTCTAGAGGAAAAAGACTCATCAGTCGAGTCACAGAGAGCTCTGTTAGATCGGTTTTTGCTACTTAATATGAAAATAATGGGTAAAAGGAAAAAAGCAGGAAACAGAAAATGTTAGTGTGGGAAAGAGATTTAAACGTAGGGGAGGAGAATGTAGAAGATGTAAATTCTAATTAGGTTTACAGAAATATAGGTCAGAACTCATTTAGATTTTTGAAATGTTTGATAAAACAAGAAAATACATGTACCAGAGTTCCGTACAAAAATCCATCTTTTTATAGGTGATGAAAAATGTTAATATTCTGGTCCAATTACTGAATTCCTGCTCCCTCACATACGCTGAGATAAGTGCTTCACCTCCTGCTCCCAGGGCCTGCTGTCCATCACCCTCTGCCTGACTTCAGCGGTGACTTCAGGTATCTACACAGTGAAGGGACTTTTTTTTTTATACTAGTTAACAGAAAAAAGATATAAAGATATGTGTCTTGAAAATGGAAACCAAACGAATTCAGAATAGGAACAAGTTGTATATTTTAAGAGGGACAATTAACCTGTGATACCTGGAGACACGGTGGATTCTCTGCCATGGCAGCTTCTTAAATCAAGTCTTGGTATCTTTTTTGAATGTTATAGCACAGAAGATAGAAGTTCCGATGTGAGATTATTGGCTTCTAAGATAAAGGCAATCAGCCTGTCAGGGACAGTGCTCTGCCCTACTTCTAGCTACGAGAATTTACTTTTTTGTTTCCAGTTATGAAATGATAAAGTTTGCCTCCATCAGTCCCAGGGCTCAGTTCTCTGGGGAAACCTCTGACTCCGCATGCTCTGACCCGTATTTAGAACAAATACGGGATGGAAACAGTGTGCAAAGGGGCTATAAAGATATTTAATCAGAAGGAAGGAGTGTTGCGATCTGATGATTTTCAAGCAGTAAGATCAGGGAAAGGAACCAAATCCTGATCACAAGAGACTGGACTTCTCTCGATAATGAACGTGGCTGCACGGGGAGCACGCTGACTGTGGAGAAACACATATTGCACAGCGGATAAAGCTCGGCTCCGAGCTGACCTGCCAACCGAATTCTAACAAGTAGACCCTTTGAAAAAGAGCCTTTGATGCAATACACTAACTCTGTATCGTAGGTTGGCACCGCCTTACCTGTTGCTCCGTGAAATGCGTTGCAGAGAGTCAAGGAACACCAATGCGAAGTGGTAATTTATGGAAAAACACTTGTTTTAAGGGCTGCATTTGTGTAGTCTTTGTTTGCTGTCAAGCCTTGGCTGTGGCTGTCAGAGTCCCCACTTCAGCAGGGTTTTGGGTAGGCAGATTCCGACAGCGGGCTGGCAGCCCAAAACTCGTGAGTTTGATGCACAAAGAAACTTTCAGTCTCTTTTGCCTCCAATAACAAGCAGGTTCCACAGCGCTGCAACAGTTAATCTTCAGGATGTTTTCACCAAACCTGACAGCATGGCTGGAAACTTTTTAGCTTGTTCTAATCTTCCCTGTCCTTATCCCCAGTCCTTTCCATCACTCTTCGTACATCCTGAAAAAGAAATCAATCAAAATGTAGATCAAAATTCCAAGTAAAAGTCAGTATTTCTTAAGGAAAGATAATAGCTGCTAGACAAAAGCACGCCACTGGCATTCTGCAAAAGCAGCATACTGTACCCTGCGTGTTCACTTGTTCCTCCTCAGTGCTGTTTATAGCGGGTTATTTCCTTTTTATTTTCAATGTGTTCCAGTTGGAAATTCCTCACTCTGAGCATTTGCTATGATGAGAGTCATATAAATCTGGCAAAAGAAAAAAAGATGATGTGCCAGAATGGGTAACTTAATCCCACCCAATGACAAAATAAGGTGCTTGTCTCTGTATCTGTGAGTTTTATGGATGTGTAGAACATTTGTCAGGTCTGACATAATTTTTTTGCCTTTTTTTGCTAAAGTTGGGATTTTGCAAGGGGTAGATCTAAGGCTGGTGCAACCCTAGCTTTCCTAAAAAACATCGATCCCATGCAGAAATGTGCAAATGTGTTCAAATGTATTTTAGTTGTTAACGGCATTTGAAAATGCTGCCTATTTAGAACTGAAGTTCTTTAACCACGATGTTGACTGAAAGGGCCGTCCGCGGTAGGACGGTCTTAGACTGACCGGCTGAACGCTTTCCAGAGCTGGCTGGGGCGATGCCCCCTGGGAGAGGGAGGAGGTGCCAGTTTTCTTTCGAGGCTCAAGAAGAATTCTGGTTTTGAGGGTTGCTTTTGGGCAACCATCCATCAGGGTCTGGAGTAGGATGGCTGGTGCTGTCCTTCCATACCGACCTCCGACACCTGTCAAAAAGGAATGGTTTTCTGTTACTGCCGACACAGGCCAGACCCAAACCAAGGACCAAGAGGTGGAAGGCTCTGTATCCCATTAGCAATCTCCCTCTGTACATTTCTTCTATTGTTAATTTTTAGTATCCTTGAAAACCCACACTGCAGAACTTCACCGGCACCAGTCGATCATAAAATGAGACATAAGAAGTTTAAGTGCCTCTATGTTGAAGGCCAGGCGGATTCTTTCGGTCTGATATTTCATCTCCATTCTCAGATATGCTGCATAATTTTTGTGCCTGCTTACGGAAATGAATGATATATCATAGCCTTCAAGTTTTATTTTCTTCTCAAAGTTTTTTAGACGTACGAAAGGACACAATCCAAGAAGCTGGAATGTAATTACAGACTTCGCATCTCCTGTATGACCTGTCAGAAGTCTGCTATCTCTCATGAAGCCATTCCAGCATATACTTAATGTCAGTTTGATAGAAGAAACACTTTCATAGGTTCTCTTTGATTGACACATTTAAAATGACATCAGTTCCTAGTTTTAAAACCTATTGTTATTAAGTCTCTGTTGCTATTTATGTTAGAAATATGTGCATGCGTGTCAAAACAATACTTCAACCTTGCTGATTGGCTGCACCTAGATTGTGTTGTCAAGGTAACGGAACAATTGCTTTTAATCTTTTCTAAATTGTCTTATTTGTTTGTTTCGCATTCCAAGTTTCATATTTAATTTTCCGAAAGCAGAAGTGGATGATAATTTTTAAAGTGTTTTTAAGACCATTGGTGCATTCTATATATTTTGTGAAATGTGCATGGACATACACTTTCTGGCAGGATGAAAAAGAGCAACTAATTAAGTGAATCATTTGAGATAAATATCTACTACTGTGTTACTGGCTACGCAGCCAGCTTTTCAGTGTGGTATGTTTGGTATTTATTGGTTCCTTCGGAAGCAGTGCATAGTGGATTCATCTCCTTCACAATTCAGTTATCTTCTTAGAAGGAAAAATCTTCATGTAGGACCTCTGTCTTGTTTTGTAATGCCAACCGCATTGTTGGAACTGTCAAAATAGGAGTAGTTACCTTGTTGTGGTACTTTCGTATTTTGACTTGGAAAGGTACCTCTCCACCCAACTGGAAGAATTTTCATTATTTGTGTGGGAGATTCTAAATCCTCAATACAGACTGGCCAGAAGCACTTCCTGCCCATGTCTGGAGGTGAACTCTTCCGTATGTAGCTCAAATAGGAATTATCGAAGTTTCTGATTTCCTCTCCTGTTTGGTTGTGAAGAAAACCCCAATCAGCTTCTCATACCTGGTGGTGTCAGGCTAAATCTGTGAGATCCTCCATAAAGCTTCATTGCTCAAAGGCATCCCAGCTGCTGTCATCCCAAATGGTGACAGGAATAGTAAACTCTTGAGTTTTCGCTGGGGTTATGTGGGTTAGACACGGTCTTGATTTATGACATGTTGGTAAGGATCACCTCGGTGTTTCTTGTACTGCGTATTTCTGTTGTATATGTGCATATATGTAGGTGGGCTCTCATCTTCTGGTTAAGGTCATGTCTGTACTTATATACATTTGCAATGGAATTTAGGGGGGAAAAAAGATGTATCTGAAAGATAATGATGGTTTTCCACCATCCTCCAAAATAACACCTGCAAAGGCAGACCCCTGACCGTAAGTTGAGGCTTAAGTGGGCCCAGGCAAGAGGTGATTTCCCCACATATGCTTTTGCAAAGTAATTATCGTGCTGTGAAAGTGTTAAGTGAAACACAGACCAATGTATAACTTTGGAGCAAGCTTTTCAGATTTTTTTTTTTTCCTAAAAATGGGGAACTATTGAATCCTTCCCTCAGAAACATGCCTAATGTAGTATTAAATCAAAAGTTACTTGTGTGAAGATCAGTGTGCCAAGCTTTGCTGATGGTTTGTCAAAGAAATTAGAGTATCCATCGCAGGACAGGAGTGGCTATGTATCCAGGCACAATTCCAGCAAAATGGCAGATTAGATCAGTTAGTTGGTTACATCAAAGAGGTTACAAGAGCAGTGTAAAGAGGTTATGAGAGCAGTGTACATCTTCTGGTTAAGGGTGTACCATCACGTTTATTAGGACATATTCCAATAATCTCGATGTTCTTTTTAGGAGATGGCAGAAGAAGATCAGAGAAATCTTACACCTGTAGGCTATTTTTAATTGATGCAAAAGAAGATCAGAGAGATCTTACACCTGCGCAAGGTTTCATTGTCCTTTGCCACATTATACTGAAATGTTCTGTAACTGTAACCTCAATAACTTGATAATTACTGCACGCAAGTCTAAAAGAGCATACATTACAAGAAATTTTATTACTAAAGTAAAGAAAACATATTGTTGATATGACTACAATGGAGAGATTTATGTTGGGAAAGATCAACAAGTGCAAATACAGACTCGCAGGTTCTACCTGAAGAATGAGAACAAACATTAGGTTTCAGCAAAAAGGAAGAAACGCACTTAGAACTCTCTTGGCCAGTTCTTCAGGAATCGGTTTTCACAAGGATCACGGTTTGTGTTCCCAGCCCGCTCTTTGATGTTATCTAACCATTGTATCAACTGCTTTCCTCTTATATTATTTTGAAATCCAAGGGCTTGTATAAATGTAAATAGTTAGGCATTTTCTGAGTTCAAGTTACACCTAAAATACATAAAACAATAGCCTTGATTTTAATGCACAAACTGTGCTGTATTAGCACTTGCAAGGAATTACATTTAAAAAGTAGCATGTGAAAATAATGAAATTCCGTAACAATTGATTTTACAAATAGTATCACCTACCTGAAAACGATGGGAATATTGGGAATTAGGGCTGTGGGATAGAGCGTTATTTCATGTTAATAAGGTGGTGTGCTCAATGAGCAGCTGTAACTAGAAGGAAATACTATGTAGGTTCATGAAAAGTTTAGTGAAACTTGATAAGAAAATCTGTATCCAATGGCGATGGTGGTCACCAAAATATGTTGGGTCGTATATAGGCTTGGAGGGAAGACACATAACCCATTCTCGGGGGGATTTTCAGCAGAGCAAGAGCTGGTGGGCCGTGTCCTGTTACGGAAAGAGCAAAAGAGGTGTCGGTGTGGAGAACATGCTGAGGCCTTCTAGAGAAACGTGAAGGCTGTTTCACAGCCCAAAAGAAAGTTTCGGAGACTTTGTCCCTCGCGTGATTTGATGCCAAGGGGCAGGTGCTGAATCCACCAAAGACTGTGAAGTATTTGTGTGCTATTTATCCTGGCCGTAAAACAAAAAGTGGCTCAGGTAGAATATAACGCTATTCCCACATCCGTGAATGTAATGAGCATGGAAAATGATACAAACGTCGCCCTTTCATGTTATAATATTAATCTGAACTGGCACAACATGAGTCCGTTTTTACAACAAAGACCGGACAGAGAATGGGAAAGGAACACATGTCGACTATTCTCACAATAAATCTGCATAATCTAATCTGGTGTGTGGTCCTTCTCAGAAGCTTGTCCAAGTCCGGTTACAAAGAGGCCAGGTATGCTCTCTATCTAAGAAAAGGCTCAAGTTTGCAACAGGTTTGGTTGCTGTTAAGGACTTTAGTCAGAAGAGCGCTTAACATTTTTGAATGTCAGAAACTCTTCGATTGAAAAAAGTCACAGCGATGTTCTATACTTGGGTGGTGTAACTTTTTTCTTACCCTTTATAAATGCACCGAGCCCCAGTTTGTTGCACACTGTGGGTTGGAAGAACCACTTCTGAATGCTCTTTCTGGGTACACGTTCTGTACTTTAAAAAGCAGCCGATTCCACCCCCTTGCTGCCTGGCTCTGCACACGCAATACAATATTCATGAGAGACAGATCGACAGCCGCGGGGAAGGGGACCCTGCACCCAGCAGCTGTCGGTGCTTCGCCCTCCCCAGGACTGTGCCTCAAACCTGCTCTGAGGACACGGCGGTGGGGGGCGCAGGAGCCACGGGACCGTCACCTCCCTCCCGTTCCCCGTGTCCCTTCTGACACTGTCTGTGACAACTGCCAGGGTGACGTTAGAGATAGGCTCTCCCTGTTGGGAACCGGCCTGCGAACCCTGCGATGCCCATCACAGGGGCCACTCAGTGTCTGCCATGTGGTGCTGCCTCTTTGACAGGGTCGCATGGCGTCCAAACGCGTGTCTAGGACTGCTTTTAGCTGCGTGAGACTTGTGACTTGCTGACTGTGTGCCGTGCTGAGGAGGTGCTTTGTGACTTGCTGACTCACCCCACCCGGACCTGCTGTGTCACCCCCTGCTGTGTGGTGACACCGTGACTCACCGACTCCATCCCTCGTGACTCGCTCAGTTGCAGCTTCCTCAGGCGCCGCTTTCAGAGTCGTGACTTTGCTGCTTGCCGAGATGTGACTTTGTGCTGCATCCACCACGTCCGTCTGCTCGCAGTGGACGCTGCGCTGGGCGGTGGGAGAGCACTGTCTGCCCTCAGCACCACTCCAGGACTTTGTCAAGGAGCCTGGGAAGTATTTTCAGGTTGATGCCAAAGTGCAGAGGGCAGAAAGTACAAAGCCAAGGCCCTGTCTGCTACCAAGTGCCAGAGACTGTGGGTCTTTAACCTGGTATTCCTTATCACTCGCCCTGCCTCGGGGCTGGTGCCGTCTTGCTGAGTTTTGTTTCTACTGGTCCTTGTATATTTTGTTCCTGAGAGTTTTCTGCCAGGCCGCTAAAATCCAATATTGCGCTGAAAACTGGCCTTGTAAACACTCATCTGCCCACGGCACCACGGCCGTGGAGGGCTGGAGCAGGGCTGGGGTCTTCCCGCAGCTGGGACTCATCCTGCTGTGTTTTCTTATGCCACGGAGCAGCTACTTCCTCGTCTCTCTCAGATGGTATTGCTGAAGAAACCAGGCTCTTACCCACCTTCAGAAACATGCCCATCTTTTGCGTGAGATGCAATATTCTGCAGGCAGCAGAAAGCTGTGGGAGCTACTGGAAATCCGGTGCAAAAACATGAGCTCCTGTAGGACACGTCCTGTGGCCCGTTCACAGAGGGATCCGTGCCTTTGGGGTTCTGTACAGATGAACCCATTGTCGCTCCGGAGCATTATGTCTCCACCCACTCCCCAAGACGATGGCCTTCAAGAAATTAGCTGCTCTGAACAGCCCAGCCTGGCCAGGACAAACCAAAATTCTCCTTCTGTATTGTAGCAGTGCAGAGGTTAAAGGATTCCCTGGAGTGAGCATGCTGAAAAGCGAGGTAAAGTAGCAAAGCACCAGGATAGCTTTTGTGGTTTATAATATGTCAATTTGTACAGTAAATAGGGTCTGTGTTTAATGCTCCCCTGCAGCGATGACTATTAATAATAAAAGGCCTTGAAAGGAACTGAACTTTCATGATAAAGTATTTCTGACAGCTTGCTCCTCAGCACAACAACTGTTGTCCCCAGAGACTCATTCAACATTCATTTGAATCATGGAGAAAGAAGACCAGCTCGGAAGATGTTTTTCTGGAGTGCAGAGGGGCACTTTGATCCTAGCTCAGATAACAGCTGCTCTACCTGAGCGGATTTTCGGGTAGATGTATCCTCCAGCCCAGGTGAGCCTCAGGGGAGGTGTCTGGTTGACCTCAAAGCCCAGGCAAGGCACCTGATACCTGAGGGAGGGTCTTTGAACGGGCAGGAGGACTTGGCATCGCATTTTATCATTCTGTCGGTCTCGCGTTTCTGGCGAGAGACGGCGTCCGCAGGAAGGGAACTCCTGAAGGGATTCAAGTCGCACCTTGAATTTTTTTTTTTCCCATTGTAAAATAAAAAGGAGGCAGAAAGCCAAAATACTTTGATTAGATTTTGTCTGTGCTATTGTGTTTTCTCACCGCCCTTGGAGAGCACAAAGCACTTCATTTGAAATCCATGACCCTGATTTCCCGAAGCTGGAGCAAAAAGCAAGTACCTGATACTTGATAAAGTTCACAGAGGAAAATGAAGCAGTTCGTATGGTCCCTATGAGGGCTGCAGTGATGGGCAGTACGGATATCCCCGCAGTAAACGCACCATGCTACTTACTGCAAAATGGGCCCGATTCTTTGGTACTTATGCAGACAAACATCCAACCGAAATTAACTGTAGCTTTGTCTGGGTGTGATCTGATAAAGATGATTGTATTTTCTTTTTATTCTATCACCAGCATTTATGCTAGTTCACGTAAATAAATGTGCAAAATAGTGACATGACACTGATTTTTCAAAGCTGATTTCACTTCAATAATTGTTTCTTTTTCCTATGCCTGCCTTTGTGACATGGAGGTAAATCCAGAGTGACCCAGATAGAGATTGCCCTGATTAACTTTTTCATTTTTTACTGTAAGGCCATTTGGAAATAGCCTCCTTAAAAACTGATCCTTCATTTATGAAGATTCTGTTCTTTCTTTTTCTCACCAAGGACAATTTATCGTTCTCATTCAAAGGACCTGAAGTGGAGAAGGTCTCAAGATATCCCTTGATCTGGAATCTCACGTTATGCCCTTGATACCATGACTTTTTTCAGTAATACTTCTTTCAGCGATGAAGACACTTGCTCAAGCCAATACCTTGTAAGACAGGAGACCATCTCTTTGTATCGACTGCCTTCTAAACAGCTTCAGAAGATTTTCAAAAGAAATGAGAAAACTGCTGGTCGTAAGCTTTTTGAGCTTAATTAAAAGGGTAAAAGCATTGTGGGAAAACAAATGGAACAAGAACTTAAAAAACAGTTGAAGCTTTGGCTTGGTCACAGTCAATGCAGGCCAGGGGTGGTCAAAGTTGCACCCAGAATTACCACTGGGTTTTCAGTCTGAGAGCAGGTTGCTGACTTTGGGGCATCCAAAGCAGAGACCTTGCACAGCCCCGTCCTGCTGGACACGACAGCTCTCCGCGCTGTTATCAGCAGGGCAGAGAGGAATCATTTTAACTGCTGAGTTCGTGAGATAAAGGCAGTGGAGGATGGAGCGTGGCTGGGAGTTCTGCGCTGGGGTGGCTTTTGGAGGACGGAGCGTGGCTGGGAGTTCTGCGCTGGGGTGACTTTTGGAGGACGGAGCGTGGCTGGGAGTTCTGCGCTGGGCTGGCTTTTGGTGTTTCTGAACAAAAACCTACTTGTGAAGAGAACAGGTGTGCATGAAGTCCAGCCCTGCAGCCAGTTTTCAGTGGCTTTAGCAGGAGCTTTTCTCGCATGAAGAGCGGGGAGAAGCCAGCTGCAGCGCACAGGAGGGCACGGAGGCAGCAAGGTAAGCCAGCCCTGCTTCGGAAAGTGTTACCCACTGAAAGAGGCTTTGGAGGAGACGTTTAAGGATGAAGGATTTCTGTGGTGCTTTTGTACATAGTTTACACAACCAACCTTTTAGACTGAAAGAGTAGAGACCCTCAAAACGCTCGCAGTTGCTCCAAAGTTAAGGGGTTTGTCCTGTTGAGTCATTACATTATCTGAGTATAAACCAAAGAGTTTTCAGCTCTGAATAATTTAGGTGAAAGAGTTAGCCCTAGGCCAGGTGCTCTACTTAGGGAGATGGTGAAATAAATTATTCAGAAGAGGAGACAGGTAAAACAGATGGGAAAGGCCGCCAAAACAAGACACCCAGAGGGCAGCTGTTTTACAGGTCCCCTGCGAAGCACCTCACCTCCTGGGAGGGCTGCGGTGATGAGTCAAGCAGCGGCGCTGGAAATGAACTTGGCCTTGTTAATTGGTGTGGTGGTCACGGGGAATACAGGAACTGACGCCTAGGAGCAATCATCGCTGTGTTTAAGCCTGGGCAACCCATGCTTTAATGTTAGAGAGAACGTTCTTAAAGGATTCAGTACAGAGGCTCCAAAATTATTTGATTTTGAAAATGAAACTCAGTGGGGAGGGGAAAAAGACACCCCTCAAAATATTGACTCAATTTGAACAATGACATTTTTCAAACAACTTATGCTACCACGTCATCCAATTGCATTTTGTAGTTCCGCACATACCCAGATTTTTAATTTTGACTTAACTTGTGCAATTTGGAGTACATTTTTCCAGGCAATTTGGGATTCTTTCTGCTTCTGTTTATGGTCATATGTGTCAATTTTTTATAGAACCCATCATTTCAACTATGATAAATAAAGCCCTTTGATATTAAAAGTACTCAAATAGTCCAGGAACTTATGCCAAAGCAATGAAAAGTTCTAAATTATCTTGCCATTTTTACTGACAAGTGAATATTTTACTGGCTTTTACTGTCAGTCAGTGTTTGATTCTTTTGCTAATGACAATCACTAACTTTACTGATGGTTGGCAATGTAAGAGAAGTGTCATGGATGTATATGAAAGCTGGCACAATTTTTTTTTAAGGAGACTAAATAAACAAATCACTGCAGTTCTGATTTTTTTTGCACCTACTTCATATGAAGAACCGCTCTGGTTATGAGGGAACAGACTGGCCGTGCAAATGGCAAATTAGATGTGTGATTGCCCCCGTTTGCCTATACGCTTACACGTTTTTGTGAAGAGGAGTTTGGTACTTTTCTTTGCCCTTGGTGTTGTCTCACCAGGGGATAAGCTTTTACCAAACCCAGAGTATCTCACTTTCTCTCTCCTGCTCCCGGCCTCAGGAGCGAGTGGCGCAGGGCACAAGAGAGGAAGAAGAGCAATGGTGAGGAAGAGAGAAGGAAGGAGCAAGGAGAGACCTCAGCAAGAGGGAAAGAGATGAGAGATTTTGCTAAAGGAAAGCACTGTGAGGAAAGAATTCTGGTGTGTCAAACACTGGGAGATCCTCCTTCCTTAATTCCATGGGCCTAGATGCTGGCACCCTACTGGGAAACGGCACCAAAGTTGCCACGTCCCCACTATCTTCCTGCAGACCCTGATTCGCTGCAGGACCTTGAAAATGTCATTTCTTCTCTATTTTCTGTACCTCTTCTTTGTCGTGTTACCCAGAGTGACCGAGCCCTCTGGGGCAGAAGCTCTACCTTCCCATTTCATGCACATGACGCTCAGCACAGTAAATCCTCAGTCTTGCTGGGGGCGGGTGTAAGTGTAGCACACTCCTCAGCTGCGTGTGTAACGGGGTTACCTATCTGCCGCACAGAAAACACTGCTACAGACAGAATCCTTGCAGAAAGCACACTTGTACACAGGTCTGGTAGAGGAACACTTTCCCTCTGATCTTTTAGGTTGTATTTCCATGCAGAAAAGTTTTCATGGAGAAAGCGCGTTGATGTTGTTGTTGCAATAGAGGTTATCATAATATTTGTTTCGGTTAAGGAATTATCTAAATCTACTAGAGACCTTTGAAATGTAAAGAAGAGGTTTTTTCAGATACAGATTGTCTTTTTGTTGAAGTCATACATTTAAGATGTTGTGATAAATTTTGTGAAAATGAATTAGCAGCAAGATTGTGGCTTCCAAATTCCAGACAAAGCTGTTACGAAAGTTAAACCCATTATTTGATCTCAAATATCTGCCAAGTTAGTACAGAAGGGCTCAAACTTACCCACATAAACAGTTAATCTTTTTCCTTTTCAACTTTGCTCCAATGTAAAAGTTCTTCTCAAGTAACGCTTCAGGTAATTATTTCCCAAAGTACGCACAAAATGACCTTCTTTGGCATCCTATGAAAGTTTCTTTCTTGTTTTATAGGAATTTTAAGAAATATTAGATATGTTAGATATTCCTGCTGCCTACAAGCTCTTCTCTGAGCTGACGTTCTGCCTGTGCTTAGCGGGGATATTATGTAAGCCCCCGAATCTCACTTATTTTCTAGTCAGACAAGCGTGTGTGTGAGCTAAGGATGACACTCGGTCAATAAATCTTTTCACTTCCTTTGTATTTTCTTTGATCTCTGAGGAGGATTTCACCATCCTCTTCAAAGAAAACAATATCCGCTGATGTCCATCTTTTCTGATTCCCTCTTGATACCGTTCCTTCTTTTTGACCACCGTTGTGGCTTCTTGACTTCTTTCATTTGGCAGCTAACTCAGATGTACTTGAAGTATTTACTCTTCTTTCATGTCTCTATTTTCTTGCCTCTGTTCTCATCTTACCGCCATTTTAATTAGCCTTCTTTTCTGGCTCCTTCTCCTAAAAATGCAGACGTTTTTGGTCTCAGCTGTCCCTTAGTTTTATCTGTCTCCAGCCCTGCAACCTCTCTTTCTTCCCTTCACCGTGTCCTCTGCCGTCATTAGCAGAGTTCCTCTCTTCTAGTGTTGTCTTGGATCCCCTTTGTTCACTCCTTCGCTGATCTATCTCATTATCAAAAAACATCTTCCTGGACAAAACTCCGTCTCTTGTATCTTGAGTCTTTTCTTGTTTGGGTTGGTTTTTACCATTGTTGTTCGTACCGATCTCTTCATTTGATAGCCTTTTCCTAAGTGATATCTTTTACTAACTTAATGATTATCTCTAATCTGCATGTCTGTCTATTCCCTGCACCACTTTTTCTTCTGAATCAACGTTTGTTACACAGCAAGGATATCCTGTAAATACTGCTTAGAAACTCTCTTCAAATCACGTAATCTCCTTGCAGTTCTCTATATTTAGTCTAGTTGGTGTTTATTTTGAATTCCCATCCTAGAGGAAACAAAAAGCATATATATCTATCTGTGTTAGCAATATGAGTTAAATTACCCAGTAGCTCAAGAAGGGATTGTGGTTTCACCTCATTAAAAGGTTTTTTTTCTTTTCTTATCAGGCTTTATAATCTGTAAATGAGAAAGATCACAAGCGTCATCTCCCCAGTCCCGGGGCAGTATGAGGCAAAACAAGAAAGCCATTCTCTTCGCAGTTGCTTGCTATGTCAATGCAGATAAAGGAGGTTTCATTTAGGTTGTTGAAAAACAGCATCATCTGCATATAAAGAAATAATGCAGCTAAAAATTCTGAATTGGCACAGACTCTGGGAGAAATAGGACATAGCGGTAAACTATCACCTAGTTATCAATGAGATAGAAGAACTCTACATTGCGTTTCTGCTTTTTTGAATGTCTGTTTCAAGATATTAAAACAAATATTAAAAAATATTTAAGAAGTGGTGTTGAGACAAACTAAACTAATTTGGCTGGGGTATGTGAACAATTCAGTGTCTTTGCAGTCAGACATGGCTTTAATAATATCCATCAACACGTGATACTTCTTATTTAATGGGTGCAGTCAACATTGACTGGCTCATTTAAATAGAGAAGACGTGTCATTTATCCGTTTATTTTGAAAGTTTTAAATACATATCAGTAAATCTGCTTTTAATATTTGTCCTACTCGTTTAGTAGTATTGAATAAAATCCTTTGCTGTTAAGGTCAATAGAGTCAGGATTTCACTCACCAACTCCCCCAAAATCATCTAATGGATGGATGCTGAACATCTGGAGAGAGCTAGAGGAAGTTTTTCACAGAAGATTTGGTATCACTGTGGTACCGTACACGCACCTGAGAAAATAATTTGGTTTTTATTTGATTCACTTCACTGTAAATATTGCCTTGATTGAACAGAAAAAAAATTAAACTAAAATTATTCTAAAGCTTCTATTAAAATTAATAAAAGGTTCTATGAAAAGTAATAAAACTCAGAAAGTATTAATATTCCTGATGTGGTTGAAAAGTGTGGTGTATATTGCTTTTACTTAGTGTGTCATCAAATGGGAGAAAAACAGTTATGTTCAGTTGAGCTGAATTGTAAATAATAATGGAACTGAGGAAGGTGTGCTTTAAAATGTGAGAAATTGGACCGGTATCTTGGGAGTTTTTCTGGAAAAGCAGATAAGGAATGCCGTTCAGGAATGACCTCAGTGCATTACAGGGTGTAGGTATCGCCTGCTTTCATGATATAAATTGACCTTTTTAGATGGCTTCATGTAGGTAAATTCCAATCTGTAATCAAACTAATTTTCTTTCTGATGCAATTTTTACAGTAATATTTGTGGTGAAAAAGTGGCTTGTGTGTCACCTGGGGCTAGATCTATTAGTCTGAGATGTTTTCAAGAGCTTGAAACTTTTGGCCTTCTGCTGTGAAAGAGAAACTCTCTGTTATCTGATGCATGGCTTGATATCTTTTTTTTAAATGTCTGGAAATTAGGAGGGGCTGGCTTTTTACAACTCATTAAAGTAGAAATTTTTTTGATTTTGCTCCCATTAAAGTGAGTGAGATTCATAGAGCTGAGATCCGGCTTAGGCTGACAAGACTGGGATATTTCAACAGTAAACTATTCAGTGAATCTTTAATCGTAAAGATCATAAACAGTACTACCGACCACTTGATGATTTAGATTCCGGTTTATCCCAGTGCACACCCTTATTATATGTGCTCACTGCACAGCAGTGAACTTCAGCTTAAAATAATATCTTGTAAGCACATTATATACACAAGGAGTAATTACTGAAAGTCTGAACTTACATGTTGAAATTGGAACCAAATCCTGTTTCATGGGAAGGTTAATATTCTTTTAAACCTATTTTCTTTTTTCCTTTTTTTTTTTTTTTTCAGAAATGGAAGTGCAGGAGAGGTTGGATTTGTTAATGACTTTCCCTGACCTGTTACGAAATATTTCAGATTTGGTAAGTAGGTATGGGAATTAAAATGAATTGCTTTTACAAGGGAGTATATATATATTTTTTTACCCTTTTGGATAGACGTATTTCTTCAGGTGGATCTCTCTGGCCAAGTTCTTGGTCATGGCCTATGCCTTTCTTGAAGCCTCTTTGGGTGGATGAAAAGCTTTGTACTACGCAAGCGCCAGCTGTTACTGTCAGTTATCTAATGTTCCTATCATTTATTCACTAATAAGTTCTAATACTATTGGTGTGAAATAGGTGGTTTCTACTGTGACTAGCAGAAATTTCAGTCTCTTTGCTGTCAGTAGCGAGCAAGATTCGCGAAGTAAATGCCAGTGGGCAGGTGAAATGCCCCGGGTTTTGAAAGAGTTTCTCTGCTCTAAATTATGTAAGATAAAATCGTATCCCACATAACTCAATAGATAAAATTCCTTTAACTTCTATGGTCAGGATTTTGGCCTGAAACATACCTTTATGGACAGAGACCTTTTGAAACATGGCCTCTGTTCTAAGTAGGTCTGTGTCAAAGTCGAGGCGGGAGGGGCAGCAGACACGTTCCTCAATGAGTTGCAGGAGTGAAATGTTGGGTTTCCAGAGGAGCGATCCCAACCACTGTGGTGTACGGCATGGTCTGTCCAAACAGGGCACTCCTGGATTTAGAATTGCATTTTTCTGCTACTCTCTCTTGAGACTCTTGTCTAGAAATACTGTGTGGGACATCTACGAGTCTCTGCGCAGTAGTGCTGAAGTGAGATTTTTGTCGGCAGGCAAGCATAGCAGGCGGTTCAAATACAAGGTACGTGTCTTCGCATCATGTCCGTGGCACACAGGCTTACATTAGACACCTCCTCGTTTTCAGTCACGACTCTCCTCCCCCTTTTGCACCTTCGTATTCAAGGCTGCAATAACGTCAAACTAATTCTTGAAAGCTTTCAATCTCAAGATGAGCACATTCGAGCCAAATAAAAAGGAAGTGAAACGGTGACTGAAATGAAAAGAGATGTTTACAATCCGGAGCAGCAGGGTTGTGTAATAGTGTATAACTCCTGTGTCTGCTGAGAAGCACCAATCTGTGCAATGTTATGGTAAAAATCCAGCAAAGAGGCCATAAATCCTGGCATCAGGTGAAGACACAATATTACCACCTTGGTAGAGCTTTATAGCTTTTAGCTCATGACACAATAAAGAGGGGAAGGAAGAAATCATGGTTTCTTAGTGCCTGTTTCCATGCAAACCCTGTCAAACCAAATTCTGACTGGCCTGTGGCAAAACAAAATGTTCGCATTTCACCAAGCCGTAAAGAAGGAGCAGTTCTATCGACGTGGGGGGCGATTTTCTCTGGGGAATCTATGGAAGAGCAAAGATAGGGAAATGGAGAAGGAAAGAAAAGATTACAGAGGCTCATGTGGATGGATTGGTGCAATGTTCTCTTGAGACACGGCCTCCTCCCTTCCCCAGTGCCCCCAGTTTCAAAGGGGACACAGCCAGGGTGCAGGAAATCCGCTGGTAGACGGTCCACACGTACATTGTGCGTGCAAAGAGACCGCTTGGTCTGTTGCCTCATGAGATTTGTAATGGGCCTGGTGATTAGCTCTTTTTGAGATGTCTCCCTGTACTCAAGAGCTTTTCTTACTGATAATGTCAGAAGGAAGCTTAAAAATGTGGCCTTTCTATCACACGAGGCTTTAAAGATCAGAAGGCTCATGGTTTTCAGTTCATGCAACGCGGGCTGATATCACTCATGAAACAAGATACGGGTGAACAGAGGGAGAAAACACATACGATAAGTGAAATATTTTCAAAGTGTTTTGCTTTGATGGAAAAATACAATGTCACTTTAAATCTACTGAAATAAAAGACAGCAAATATTTCAGCTTTCGCATATATAAATGTATACGTGGAAGCTATTATTAACATGCACCTTACTATAATGATTCATACAGATGTTAAGAAGGATTATGAGACAAATCAAGGCATAACCATTCTCTTAAATCATGCTATACTGATCAAACAGTTCTGTGCAATACCCGAGCTATTTACTTACAACAAGATAAAACATGATTAGTGCACATTACCAGTGTGGTAAAATGAAAATAATCTCAAAGCACACATTACCCAAGCAAAGAGTACTGAACTGAAATAGAGCCAAGTAATAAATTTACACTCATCAAAGAAGTTATTAAAAAAATTATTATGAATTTCATCAAATAACTAATGTATGCCTGTATTTGCTGATTCAACAAACCTCCAAACGCTGCTTAATTTTAAGCATGGAAGTTAATAGTTTTCAACCTGGAGTCTACAGACGCCTGGAAGTCCACGGTCTCCTGCTAAGAGGACCAACAGAGGTAAGGAAGAGAAGTAAGCCTTTAAATTCCCTATTCGGCTGGTAAACTTACAAGAGCGGCATATCAAAAAAGGGTAAAGACTGTTAATATAAGTAATCCGCCTCCTTGTCCATCCGAAAGCTTAAGCATGTGAGATTATGGAATTAAAGCACTGTATGCAAACTGTACATTATTCGACTTGTCATTATTACACATACTAATTTTACTGTTACAATAGTTATTATAATCATTTAGATGTTGGCTGTATAAATCTCTTTATTGCGTATGTTACATAGAACAAAAGCAGAAAACGATCTCTCATGTAGACAATCTCCAGAGGTCCCTTCCAACCCTATGATTCTATGATTCTATAAAACACCGTGGAATACGACTAGATTCAACACTGAGTTGGAGACGATGGAAAATACACTACAGACATTCTTCCCAAGTGATATCATCACATAGAAGTTAGTGCAAATTCACCTATCTATTTTAAATCTTTGCAATGTTACGGGACGGCAGCTGCTTCCCCTAATACAATTCACCGTGCCCTGTGTCCTTACCATTCGTTGTGCCCAACGAGCCGCTTGGTTAGTATGAAAAGTGATGAACAGACTTAGTGATTTATGTTGAACTCTTTTACAGAGCTGTTGTCACACATGTGACAGCATCGACGTGACAGTTGCCTGTAGCTTGCAAAGAGCACTTTTGCTATAGCACCGTAGTGTCTTTGTACGGGGTTAGAGAGCTGGGCAGGGTTAGGGAATAAGGATAACACGAAACACAAGAAAGATGATCTGGTTGATTGGGTATTAACCGCTAGTTGGAAGATCCGAGTTAAAACTAAAGTTGGATAAAATTTCCTGCTGAAATTCTTCCCTGTTCTGCTACACAATTGCCCCGTGGCCTCCAGAGAGTCCTGCAGACTGAGAAAATCTGACGCTACTCAGGCTTCTAACTTCCCATCGAAGGCAATGAGGATGGAAGCACCTACATACCTTGGTGATAAAGTCTTTAATCTTTGTGTTTGCTTCAACTCCCCTTGTGTAAAATTGAGATAAATAGTGCCTCTCTGAGAATGTGATCGTTTAGAAGGTGTAAGGTTTTGAGCTATTATGGTAAAGCGGCCATAGAAGTACCTAAGGCAGATGCTTCTCCCCAGGTAGAGCCTTCAAGCCAGTGTAAAGCTTTGGCTGTTGCAGTATTTCTATTTCTCGGCAGTACTTTGGATTTGTATTCTGATTCTGCATGTACTCTGTGGAGACTATCAGTTGTCACTACAGATTTTACTTATTTTGTTGTGTTATGGAAAACCCTAGTACTTGTCCTGAATCTGTTTGGAGTTCAAGATAGCGGGGGGAAAAGAGATTAATGATCATCCAAAATATGAACCAGATGAACAGTTATTTTCAACAGGAGTTTATTATGATTTTAATTTTTCCTTGAAGAGCTCTGTTTCTCAGAGCACTTTTCCCAACTGCGTGGTGAGAAAAGTAAAGGCTCACATCTGTTTTCATTGTCCGCATTTTTTGGCACAGAGATTGATTTTTTTTTTTTTTTCCCCAAAAGGAAAAACCCAACTGCGCGAAATAGATTCAGATCTCTATCAGGTACTTTTATAAAACTGATGGTAACTTGCTGTGCTCACATCTGGGCCCATTAGGTTTCCATTTTGGTCGTGGCTAAATGCTACTGGAACAGAAGATATTTATTAGTATGATCATTACACGCAGAGCTGAAGTATTACTGCAGAACTGGGTTTGTAGTCCCGGTTAACAATTTTGCCAAAGGGAGAAGTCAACTAGTCCAGGAATCGGTAGAAAAATTCTGCCAAATATAGCGATAGGAAAAGTGCAAAATGATGGAACGTTAAAGTAAAGTAAAGCGCTTGGCAACTTTTAGAGCAGCTGAGAACTTCTCTCTCTGCAGTATTCACAGTGCCGACCTCACCAAAGTCTGTAAGGGTCATCTTTAGTGTTCTCTACCCAACTTAAAGAGAACTCTTGGAGTATTTGCTATGGAGATGTACAGGACCTTCGCTCCCTGCACAGTTGATGGAGAGGTTTCGTCATGGTGCCTGGCAGACAGCCTGGCTTGATCTCAAATAACTTTAAATACCCACTGAGACACTGATGTTGACAGCGCACTTATCCTATGTTGACTGCTCAGTTCTTCTCAGGCAGAGAGTATAAATCCTCTCCCGTGACTGCGCGGGGAGCAAGGGTCCAGCAGACGGCACGCTCACTCATACTCCTGACTTTAGGCGTCAGCGCTCACATGATGAATACACGCCCAAACGCCACCCCCACGTGTGTGGTTACCTTCACCAACACCGGGGCGGTAGGAAGGGCTGTTGTTCCCCTGTTGCATGCAGGACGTAAGTGGGCCCAGTCTCTTATTTAAGTTTGCAGCTGATGTCTTTGAAAGAGCAGGAATTGTACCCCAACCCAAGTCTCCTGTATTGTGCACGACTGGCTGGTCTTTACCATGTTCTTCCTCACAGTGAACGAGGCTGGTATCTTCAGCAGCCCCCTGGCAGGACAGGAGGTGATTGTTTTGCAGACAGTAACACGGTGTTGGTACTGCCAGGGTGACACTGGTAATTATCCATAAAGTCTGTCTTGGTCCCCTGCCCAAAACCATGCCGTCAGGCAATTGTGAAGCTCAGAGTCATCTTGACTGATTTCTATGTTGTCTGTATGTCACCAGGGTTTCATCATACTGCCTGAAGCAAACTCTTGTCAAACTAAATTACATATGATCACATAGATGCAGATTATGAACAGTCTACATACTCATTACAGAGGTGTTAACGTTGAGGTTGGTCTAGAAAAGCTCAGATCTGGACTGCTCAGCTTGACTGTATCTTCACTTCATTTAGAAGGACGTCTAACTACTAATCCCTACGATTCTGCGAGGCAGTGAAAACTTCTGGGAAGTACTCAGCAGCCTCAGACCAGTTGAAGCCCCTGGGAGGGAGGGAAGGAAGGGAGGAAAGAAGGAAGGAAGGGAGGAAAGGAGGGAGAGAGGGAGGAAGGTTGGATACTCAACCTGTTGGTAATGTGGACTCTAAAGTGCATTTAAAGTGTGTACCTAACAGGTTTACATGTTGGATTTTTAAACTCTCAGAACTTAGTCAAATAAAACCAATTTCCTCCACAACAAGGCTAAGTGCTACTTTCTCAGTAAAGATTATTTCCACACTAAGATGGAACGGATCCGTTCCATGTTGGCTGCAGAGTTCTTGTAAGAACTAAAGTCAAAATCTGTTTTTATAGTTTGGAAACTGTACTTTTGTCATTCACTCAATAATGTCTGAAATCTTCATGTTTGAATTTTCACAACAATAATAATAGTATTGCTTTTGAATGAGAACTCAGCATGGCAATTATCAGCCCAGACAAAATGAATGTTACAAAAAATGGTCACCATCTGAACCTAAGGTTTTATAATGCAAGATGCTTTATAATCTGATTGAGAAGAAATCCTCACATTATAATAAAATAAAGTAACGGGAGGCAGAGTGAAATTAATAGTCAGAGGCAACAACAATACTCTTTGTAATTAAATATTTCACATTTCAAGGATGCCTATTCACAAAACACTTAAATAACTCATCGGTTTGGCCAATTTCCCTTGGTTGTGAGGAAAGGAACGCATTCAGCCGAGTGGACATCCTCATTGTACATCTACTTCAGGGACACAGTTTATCTCCAAGCTTTTGCAATTAGACTGTCTCAGGTCTATAAAGCGCAAAGAAATCAGTTATATTACATGGTACACATTTTGGTTAAATAAAGTCGCTTGGAGGCTCACGTTCTCCTTAGGTCAAAGGGCGAAGCACTCCATAGAAGAGGTCAACTGAACATGGAGACCAGGGTTATGGGAGAAGCTTCCTAACTGATTAGCAGGCAAATTGCTCTGAGGGTTGTCAATCACGTTTTGCTTCCTTCAATATAAATGCATGTTTATTTTTAGTCTCTTCAGACCTTGCTAGCACCGGGCATCAGGGCTGACGTACAGCGGTGCAGCGCTCTCGGCTGCCGCGGGGTCAGGTGGAAACTGTGAGAACTCAGCACTTCTCGTGATTAGCCTCTGGACTGGGACAGGATGATGGCTATCCTGAAAAATACGCCAGAAAAGAAGATGGCACCTGACTTTCCAGGAAAACGCTTCTGTAAGTGTCTTAGTATTTAATAAAGTGTGTCTGATGTGCTCGCCGCACCCACAGACACACATACGTAAATATGCTTTTTCTAGATTTGAGTCTACCCTTACGAAACATAAAATCACTTGATGTCCGTGGCACTACTCCTGGTTTTTACAAGTGTCGAATGATGTTCTCTATACAGGTTCATGAAATGCTCTTTAATACATGTATCGTGTAAAACCCATGTAATTACCTATATTGATATAATGTCTCGCTTTCCCTTTTATGATAAAGTAATACAAAACTAACTTCTAACTTTACCTCTTTTATTGTTTTATTTTATAAATCTAAAGAAAAAAATGGCTCACGGCAGTCTTTACAAACAAGCTGCATCTGTTTAATATTAAAGTGTAAAAAATAATATTAAAACCATTACTTTTGGAATATCCAAATAACCTGAGGAAAAATAGCATCCATCTGGCCCTTGGTATAACTGTTTTTTACATCAGTTGGATGTTTCTGGGATTACAAGATTCAACACTTATCTTTAAGTAGGGTGAGTTTCTAAAGATGTAGCATCCAGAAACTTGCGAGTAATCTGTCTGCTTAGAAGTACAATATTGCGTTACCAGATCTGCTGAGCAAATGCACAATAAAGTTAATCCTTTGGTTCTGGAAAAGCCGTAGGTATTGCGATGGCAGATGTGCTGAACCAGAAGTGTTTACGTTTGTCAGGGCTTGAGACGCAGCAACTCCGCCAGCTCACAAGTATTTGAATTTCCTGCAAACATTTACCTAAGGGCTATCGCGGGGAAGGAAAAGAGCTCAGAGGGAGTCTCCGAACCCTGCTGGCAGACGGGCAAACCGCTCCCGGTGAATGGCGTGGCCCATGCCTGCATTTTCTCATCGGACTTATTCACTGTGAATGGAGTCGTTATGGCACGAAAATGCTTTTGGTAGATGGGGTACAGTATTACCAAGGCCAATGCCCTCTTACATTTAATGTGTTTTCCACTTCTTCCTTCTTCCTATACCATATGGGAAGCAAGAGAAATGTTAGATTAAGGATTCTGTGCTGTGGAGATGTGACATACCTCAGGTTTGGCCACAGCTTTGAGGTGGAGCTGCCTTCTAGACCTTCTCTTGCAGTGAGCTCCCCAGAGAAGAGCGGGAGGCTTTAAACTCAGGAAGGCAGGTTGTGTAGAGCACAAGTGAGAAGCGTAACCTTTTGAAGAGAGGAGACACAAAGTAGCTAGGTTAGAACTGAAATAAAAATGAGTCATGTAAAGCTCTCTCCTTCATAGATGGTCACAGAAGCTGAGGAGGAGAAGCCGTCAGGTTGATCATGCTCAAGTAGTAGATATCCAGAAAGGAAAATGATTACGTGTTGGTTCTAAAATTTGACCAACAACAACCTCTGAGAGATTTTCCAGGATCGACCTTGGTTGAAAGTACAAATGCCAGATTCCAAAGGGCCTGGAATAAAAATAGAATAGAAGACTAATATAAACTCCAGGCAGTGATTTAGATTCTGTGTTCACTATCTGCACAGGAGCCGAAGGGATCTCCCAGATTTCCAAGCCCCTTCCTCTGGTGTTGTAAGCAATGATATCTCATAGTCTATATATTTATTAAGCTTCACATGAAAATTCTATTTTTTTCTTCCTAGTTTTAGTGGAAAGGTGTTTCAGTTCTGAAAATCAGAAACTTTAATTTATGGGTTGAATTTATTCATTGCTCATTAGTAATCGTTTGTCCTTGTGTCATCATTGTCCATTTGCTTAAGTATCTTTTCTCTCGCTTTAGTGCCTAACCTGAATGTATTTATAGAGAGCAATTATATCCGCTCTCAGCATGAATGAGCTTAGAGATGAAAGGGAGAAGGAAGCAAACATGTTGCTTCAGCCTGGACCAGCTGGAATCTCTTTGTTCGGACTCATGTAAAATGTTTTGCAGCAGCTGAATCTGGAAGCAGCGTTTGTGCAGCTCATAGCACTGTGACACAGATCTAGGCACCTCGCAGCCAGAGGAGATGGAAACGGACACATCAAGCCACGGTTGCTATCTGAATATCCATGGGTACTGTGGGACTGAGAACTCTCAAACCGCAGTCCAACTTAGCTGGAGAATAACGACCTGCATTTGGTCGTGATAAACACCCGTGGTAAGCCATTGTAAACACTTCCCACCATTACCACTCGTGCTTTTCTAGTGCTGGCTGTTCGGTGTCTGCCTGTATTACGTTGCCACCAGCCGTGGGGCTTGTGTTGCAGAGGGCACTCTACGTGGTGTTGGCTGCCTGCTGTAGGCTCTGGAGTCAGCAATTCCTTCTGCTCTTTCCTGGAGTTGTTGCAAGGTTGTCTCCCAGAGCTCTTCATGCTCAACGTAAGCAGAGAAGAGCAGGAGTTGCCCATCACGTCTCTCAGGCTTTGTGTACAAATTTCTAATTGCAAAAGAGATTCCGTAATTCAGTCATAACAATCTCCGCCAGAGCATGCGTTCAGGGAAGTGGTTCGAAAGAGGGATCCTTAAGGGCAAGACAATTGCAATAAACTCTCCTTTTGCTTGGTGGCATCTCGTTGCCAGAAGCAGCAAGCACAGATGAACAACTATACCAAGCGTCGGATACTTTAAATATGTGATTGTGCCTCGTTCCTTTGGACGTAAATCTTGATTGCCTGAGAGCAGTTTGTTGTGAATCAGTTTTTTAAGACACATTTTAATTTTTATATAGAAAGGGCTTTTAAATCTGACGCTGTTTATTCCATCTCATATATGTGTTTGCCCTTGCCATAATTCATGCTGCCACGTATGGGGCTTTTCCAGTCCAAATCTTCTTGTGATTCCACGGGCTGCAAAGGCAATGGAAAAGTAAGGGCCTTTAATTCTGAAGAACATGCATCATGTAAATAAAAACAGGAATAGAATAAGATGCTGGTCATTGTACCTGCAATAGATTAGTAACTCAGTGGAATCCTGCATCTCATAAGCCTTTTTTCTTCTGGAAAATGGTGTTTTAGCTTGGCTTAAAGCTAAATCCAGCCCTCTCCTTGTAACTGACCTTTGTGCATCCTCATGTAAGGGCAGAATTTGTACAAATTTGAGCTCTTCTCACAGTTCAGTACAAATCACGCTGTCTTTCCTGAGGGAGATGGAGATACTGCAGGTCAGGGTTGTGGTGCACTGACAGCGCTACATAAGGAAGCTCGTACAATACCTGATTTACGTGTAAGATTCTTACAGGGTTTTCAGGGAGGAAGAAAAACAGTGTGGTTGCCCACAGTGTTCTGAAAGGAGCTCTGCATTAAGATTCTGGAGACAGGTCTGAGTTCAGCTGGTCCTTTGCCCCTCGCTTGCCTGATCACGGGAGGGAAGGCCACATGGCGATCAAGAAAGGGACTGCACGTTGCAGTACCTAATCACCAATCAATTTTGGCAGCCTACTCAGTGAAAAGGAATGAAAAAGCGGAGGTGGCAGGAGGGGTTTTTTAAGACTTTCAGGAAGGGTGGTGGTTTTCTCCTGTAATTCAAAGAAACAGCAGCAAAACAAAAAAATGAACTAAAACAACAAATACAGTGTGTGGAAAAAGCCTGTTGGATACTTGTTTTTACACAACAACTCTCTTCATCAAGAAAACAGCTTACGTACAATGAGTTGTGCAATAGCGCTCCAGTTTGCTGGCAGCGCCCTCATCTGTCTTCTCAAAATATTTGTCACTGGTCCAGGTGTAAATTTAGAAAAATATGTAATAATCAGCAAAGTGAAATCAGAAAAACGTCTCCCATCTGGTTATGCCGATAGGGTGACGTTATCTGCCCTGTGCCTGCTCCACGCACACAAACCCACGGGAGAAGGTGACCTGTTCTGCGTGGACATGTCCAGGGCAGGTGTGGTGACCAGGCACAAAAGGACGTACCCATGGGTTTTGGAAGCACGTGCTATAATAAAGCTGCCTACGCCTCCCACAGGGAAAAAGAACTGGGCCATGTCGAAGCGTTTCCCTGAGTCAGCTTTGACCCACAGACCAGCAGCTGGACCAAAGAGCTATATAAATATATCTGTAGGAAATTTTGAAATTTGGAGACATTTTGAAATGAAAAAACAAAACGTTTGTATAGTAGCCTAATAAGGCTATTCCAGGGTGTTTAGGGAGGGACCAAAGCAGACATCAAATTGCAACTTTGTGGTATCACAACTTAGTATCTTTTTAGCAAGAAAGGTTTTGTGTTGGGTTTTTTTAAAAAAAAAAAAACATGGAAAAATGCTTACTCAAACTGTAGGAACCAGTAGCAACTTCACTTCCTTTTTTAAGACCTTTCTTTTCAACAAACAAAACCCTTCTGCTGTGAAAAGACTCACCAGGCTGATTCTTTTGTTCTAAAAATAAGAAATGCCCAACCTATCCAAGAAAAGAGCCAATCTCTCAAGAAAAACTCCAAGGCTGGAAAGGAAGAAGGTAAAGCCTCCATGAGGTACCTAGGCGCGTCTCTGATGTACTGACTATGTAGAAGATGCTGAACTCTATGGTGAGGATCAGCAGCATCAAACTCTCCAACTGATGCGAAGCTTCATCTCCTTGAGACCTGCCATCGCTTGGATGGTGCTAGCTGGGTGCCGGCGTCTAGAAGTCATGGTCCAGATCAGGGGCCACTGCGCTAAACACCATATAAAGCCATCACGAAAAGAAGATCGGCGCCACGTTGCAGCAAGGCCACGTTGTTGTGGGATTTTTTGGGTTTTAATTGGGAAAAAACCCAACCCTGCAGTTATCCGATGCTCTAGGCATATGTACAAGGCATGTTTAAAAATACAATAGGCATTCAAATGGGAACATTATTAATTAAAAGCCTCCACGTACTGTACAAATGAAATGTTCTTCTCTCTACCTACTCAAGTCATTCATTCAGAAAAATCCTGGGAAAATAGTTAGGCTTTGCAGTGTGCCCCATAGGTCAATGTATTCAGGCTCCAACAGACCAAGTGGGAGGAGTGAGTTCCAGAACGGGGAAATCTTCATTGCGAACTCCCTCTCAAAGAGATTGCGTTCAGAAATGTGCACAGCACGCTCACAGAAAAACGGCTCTAGCCCTTTGCCCAGCTCAAATTCTAAACGAGTCCTTTAATATATGTATATCCATCCAAGGAAGAGATGCTGACCTGTGCTCCTGTCTGAAGCACAGCGGTGGGAAGGACTTTGAAGCCCTGGAGGGTTTGCAGACCCACAGCTTGCCTGCCATTTTTTTTGTCCCTACTGTATATATCCTTAGGGTATAGATTTACACCACAACAACCCCTTTTCTCTATGCTCCGCTACCCCATGTCCCCTTTATTTAATAACAGTGGCATCCTTGAGGGTCAAACTGTCCCCGGGCAGCTCCCGGACAGTGTGGTACAGAACGTGTCCACGAGAGCTGGTCCCACAACTATTTACTTTTCCTACAGTCCCGTATCAAAAGTCCCCCTTTTAGTACAGAGATGGGTCAAAGTCTGGCTGCAGAACCCAGAGCCAAACTTCCCTCGTGCTTTAAAGTTCGGTGTTAGATTTCAGATACATCCCTTAGGTCGGACCGGCTCGCAGTGCTCAGACCAGAACAATCCCTATCTTATTTGCTCGCTGGCTGCAAAACAGTAGGAAGATTGTCAATACCCTGCCCCGGCCCTAATTAAAAATCCAAACTCAAATTTAATATTTCAAACATTATTTAAAATATATTAAGATAGTCAGCCTATTGCTGTTGCTCATTACTCCGTCGAAACCTAATATTAGTAACAGCATGTCCAGAGGACCTGGAGCATGAATTAATAATGAGGTGCTTGTGCTGGAAAACATGCGAGCGGCTGTTCCCCGAGCTGGCAGGCGGCCGGCAGAGACTGCTTTGCTCTTCTCTACACAGTGATCAAATCATCTGCTCAACCAAATCATCGGGAAGGAAAGTATTCCTGATTAGTTTACTTCCTCTGGTTTTTGTTTGGGGTTGTTTTTTTTTTCCCAAAAGCGACGAAGACGACGGGCCATCAGAAATGAAGCGGGGCACATCGGGGAAAAAAAATCTTTAACCCACTGGTGTTGCCGTACTGGGCAAACAGTAGCAGTGCTGGTACCTGAGTGTGATCCTCAAGCAGGTGAGGACCCGCCAGGGCTCAGCCTGCCCTCACCTTGGACATGAAACCTCTTCTTGAGGCTTTTGAGGCGAGGTTTTAATTAACTCTTCCCCCCCTTTCTCCTTGTCCTGCCGGAAAACAAACCTGAGCGAGAATGCAGAGAGCGCACGTGGCTGGTTAGCGCTCGTGGCCTGGAGCTGAGGTATCGGAGGGGTTTCCGTAGGTATGAGCGAGGCCTTCACAAGTCACTGACATCTTCAGGTGAGGCCAGAACCGGGGAAGATGTGCAAGCTGGAAAACACCTGCATCGTTTGTAGTATGCGTTACATGTCTATTTACATATAATGTGCCTATAAAAATATATTGTAGCCACAATAAGCTATATTTTTCATATGTGTAATAATACTGCAGCTAGATCAACGATGCAGTATGGAGTATAGGTGTATTTAGAGATATATAGGCTTGCACCCTCCCTTCTTACGCATGCTTTACGGGAGGTTGGCTTCCACCTCGCCCCACGGTGCCCCACGCCGCCCTCCTCTGCCCACGCACGAGCCTGACTACCTCGTACTTCCTCCGTGCGTGGAGAAGTGCCTTCAATGTTTTGCACAAAACAAATAATAGTTACTGAAGCTGCATGTGCGCTGAAACTTTGCCGTGCCCGAGTCTTACACCCCCTTTTTCTTTTAAGACGAACGTGCCGCTGCCCACCGTGCAGCACTCAGTTCTGCAGCCACTGCCTTGTTCTCGCACCGTAAATTAAAAGGTGTGAAGGAGAAGGAAATTTTCCAGAGTAAATGAGAGAAATTATTACATAATTTTGTGTAATTTTTGATGCAGGAAACAATTTTCTCGGTGCACCTGTCGGGGGGAGAGAGGAGGCTGCTTCAACCGTCAATCTGTGGGACCTCGGAGCTCAGCCTGAAAGCAAAGGTGAAACGAAATACGAAAATTGCAGCGCAGCAGAAGAGGAGTCAGCTATCTGAGGGCCTCTGCTGAAATCCCATCTTTCGGGTAGGGTTTCTTGTGCATTTTCGTGTTTTGGTCACCTGACGGTAGCTCTCTGGCCTAATTGGTTTCCTAGTTAACAGACTCAGTAATGATGTAACCAGAGTGTGTGGGAACCAGACCTGTGTGACAGATACAAATTTTCCCAGCCATACTAATTTTGCCGGCTTACCTGGTTCTGCTGCTGGTTATCTGGAAACTTGAACTACTTAAAGGCTATAATGAGCCTAGCAAAGGTTGAGAAACAGCTTAGTCATTTAACATAAAATTATCCCCAGCTGCAAAATACAGTGCCTTGTGAAGTCCAATTACTTTTGCCACTAAACCAGAGCATATTTTAATAGATACGGCTGCGTGTACAACTTTTATTTACTTTTTCTGAGGTTGGCTGAAGTGAGAATTAGCTGTTTGTAGCCTAAAGGAGCAGATCAACTCCGTCAAATCCCAAGCGCGTCTCAATAACCACTTTCTGCTCTTCACTGCCTGCCATCCCCGGCGCTCTCACACGGCGTTGCTCGTTTGTGCTGCTGATTTTTGGAGGTGAAAGCTGTTGCTATTGCTTGTATGACAGTACGAGGGTTTCAGAAAGGCTCCAGCTAAAATCAGGGACCTGTTGAACTGGGTGCTGTATAAACGTATAATGAGAAACAGACCTCTAAATGCGGAGTGGTTGCGTCCCAAGTGCTTCAGACCAAGTTAGTTTGGCGGAGAGGAAAGCTTTGCAGCCCCAGAGCCGAGCCCCTAAGACAGTAATTTTTAAAATAATCAGGCTAAGAAACAGCCTCATGTAAAATAAAATAATTGGTAAAGGGAGGTGAGAGGGAAAGGGAACACCCGGAATGGAGGAGGCCTGACCAGCTTCCTGCTCCAGGTGGTGGACAAAGAATGAAGGTCTCAAGACTTCTCCCTGCTGTAACATAAAATCCCAGTAACTACGTACTGGGGAAAGCTGACCTTGGGAGCAGCTTGAGCTGGGCACGTGCCTGGCACTTGGCATTTCTGTGGTCCTCGGGCAGCTCCCGTTTGCCCTTGCAGAAGGGGCCATGTCTCTGCACAGCAGCTCAACGTGTTCTAAGGAGTCGGGGCACCCAGGCTGCCGCTGGAGGGGATACAGAGCCTGCAGAAAACGTCCCCATGACCCTGGCGGTTATTGTTCTGCAGCAAAACCCAGCCAGTATGGCCTGGGTCTGATACCCTTTAATAGAGAGGAAGAAAGTTTTATGTTTGTTTGCTCGCACCTGGCTGTTCTTTCACTTCGCGCTCACAGACGTGTTCGGTAAATGGAAGAAACTGCGAGCAGAAGTGAGAAGCCGCGCTCCCAAGGTGATGTGAAACTGGTTTATGTTTTCCATGAAAACAGGACTCTCAAATGCGATGACAGAAATCATGAAAGTAGCAGGGCTTTGCATACGCTTGATGTGGTTAATCCAGTCAGTAAACGTGATGTTAAAAAAAGGACACCCCGCGGTGTTTCAGTATCTTTCTAGTTGACGTTTATACGATGCCTAACGTGTATGCAATGGATCTGGGGCCTGACATCTATTTAAACTCTTTGGGAGCAATATCAAACATTAATGGGGATTAGTGTTAGAACTGGTGTAAACATAGCAAACAATCTGCTGTAAGTGTATGCTCACATTTCCATATGTTATGTAGGTAAGCAGAGCCACCGAGGAGGAAAGAAACCCTGCGAGGTAGTTCTCAGCTGACTACTTCTGGGGCTGGCAGAGGCCGAGACTGGTAGGGCACAGCTATCTCACGCTATCGCTGTCTACGCACGCACAAAATGCTCTGTCTAGAGCTGCAAATTGGTTTTGTAAAAGGTAAGGAAGATTTAAAGGGATGCAATTCCATTGTGCAAAACCACTAAAAAGCAGATAAAAATGATTTAGTACTTCCAGGTGCACTGTAATTCTTGGCAGAAAAAGCTAATTCCAGGTGTGTAACTTCAAAAAAAAAAAAATCCAACAGAAATCCAACCCTGTTGTCAAACCTGGATAAAACCATCAAGTCAGAAAAATAGAAGTTAAACTAGGAACAAAGTCCAAAGTACAACTGCGTAAAGACAGCCTCTCCATTGAAGAAACTATTGCATATAAGTGAATCTCCCTATTACTTAAGTAAACATAGCTTGATTCTGGGCAATATTTCAAAAGAGATAAAGCTCTGGCATGCATGAGCACAGAGAAAGATGACATATTCGCAGTGGGAGGTATGAGGTGGGGTTTCCAGTAGTGCCAAAATTTCTCTCACACATACATAGTTAGGGCCAGATCCAAAGCTGCTGAGAGCAAAGAGCAAATCTTTCCACTGTCTTCAACTGCCTTTGTATTCAGCGTTCACTCACGCTTGGAGAAAGGGAAAAAAATACATTTGTTTCCTTATTTGCGGCCAAATCGTTTACGCATTTTTCCTTCTCCTTTTAAGCCCGGGGAACTCTTGTCATTGACTTCCTCAGGGGCAGGTCCTTAATCAACTGATCAAAATATAAGCTGTACCACAAAATGGAAAATAATATTATACCAGCTAAAGTTATTTGCTTCAGCAACACATGTGGTATGGGATATTATTATTCCATAATAGAATACACATTGATTCATTTGACACATTTTTTTTTAAAAGAGCTTTTATTTATACGACGTGTTTATGGACAAATATGCATTGAATGCTTTTTAAGTCCTATTATGGTTTGTTTTTATTTCCACATGTTCAGATGAAATGACCATTACTGAGCCTAGAAACCTACAGCACTAATGGAGGCTCTTATAGTTGGTGCCAGTTTTATATCCTGCAGGGGTAGTTGCCACTACATTAATATCCTGCAGGTCAAGTTAATTTTTTTTTTAAAAAAGAACCAACACATTTTGCAGGCTCTATGCAATTTGATATAGTGTCACGCTTAGTACATGCCAGTTTTGCGTCTGAATTTAGAGCCAGGGAATTGTACCAGATCAGACCTCCAAGTAAGTAGGTTTTGCAGAAATCCATGGCCACACAGAAGGAAAATGGACACGGCCACCTTGTCTCCCCAAGGTACGTGTGAAAACTCTTCAGGAATCAGAGCGCTAGCTACGGGAGAGACAGATTTGTGGGGAAAGTCCGGTTTTCCCTAGCGGCTGGGCCTTCTGCTGCCCTGAGCGGGGCTGGCCGCGTGGCGCTGCCTTGGCTTCGCTCCCGTGAGCCAGCGCTTTTTCCCTTGCTCGAACCTCCATGTAACAAAAAGGGGGTTGAGAAACCCAGCCCTTTCTCAGCCCCACGGTCGCTCCCTGCCTTTCAGTACCGCTGTCGCCCACAGGAGCCGGGGAGCGTGGTGCCCGGGGTAGCACACGGGCGTTGCGGCGGCAGGAAAATAGTCCAGGTGAATGCGGAAACCTTTTTGCCCTCGCCTTGAGACTGCTGGGCTGGGCGGCCGCTTCCTATTGCAGAGGAGCGACAAGGTGTGACTCTGTGCACAGGGCAAAGCAATTAAGAGCCCAGCTGTGATTGCACAGGGCTTTCTGCAGCCTCTCTCCCTTTTTCCCACACATACTGCGGGCACAGAGGGGAGGGGAAGGGGCTTTTCATTTCCTTTCTCCGCTCGCTGCTGGGATTGCACTGAGTCGGCCCAGAGATCCTTATCTCAAAGCGGAGAGGAAAGTGAAATCTCCAGTTGTGTCACTGTTTGAGCACTCTGTAATACCCAGGGAGTTCAGCGGGCACCGGTTTGTGTCTCACGGCATCAGTGTGAATTGGAGGTGCTGGCTCTGGCCAGACCTCGGCGCTGGGGCAGACAGGGTCCGCGTGGAGCAGCGGTGGATCAAACCGAGCACGAAGCGATACTGCTTTGGGTTCGTGACGTTGTGATAAAGCTGTCTTCCACTGGAAAACACTGAGGAGACGTTTTAATTTTTACCTATCGTTTCAGACTCTCCAGACTATTAAGGCTGCATAAATATTAAAGGCTTGTTACTTACATTAGAATCATTATCTTTATAGATATCAGTGCTTGTTAAATGATTCATAATGCATAATTCATTCAACCAATTCTGCCCTTCCCTCTGTTTGTTATTCACCTGCAAACAGACTTTGATTTTTACAAATTTGTTCATTATTCAAATCATTCCGGGCTCTCTTCGCAACTATATTTTACTGCTCTCCTTTGCTCAAAACCTATTGTCTCCTACCGCATTTTTATCAATTTGCCTCTGTTGTTGCTTGCAGAGTGTAATTGAACATTTAATAACAGGCCTGAAACTCCCCCTGACTTTAATAAGATTTACAGGATAGCTGTGGGGATTCCGGCTAATGGTTCCGACGCTGCCGCGCCGGCTGGCGAGGAACGCTCTGCGGCCTGTCGTGCGCCAGCCCCTGCCTTTCACTCCCACTTGTGGGAAACACCACAACTGGTAGAGTTCTGCAGCATGCGGCCAGGTTGGAAAGCCTGGGAAGCTAACTTTGGTGTTCACGGGCAAAGCAAGCGTGGCAGGGTTGAGGTTAGCACGGTGGGGCTCAGTGACAGAGGACTAGAGCGGGATTTCGGAGATTCGGTTCAGATCTCCAGCCAGCCGTTTCCATGCAGGGTTGCTTCCCCCCGCGCCTCAGTTTTCTCTTCTCTAAATCGATATCAGTGTTGCTTGAGGAAGATCCTGCTCTATGGAGACCATGAGGAGCAAAAAAAGCTGCTGGCGTCTCACTTTAGGCACATGGACTGAGTCTTTTCCCCTGAGCTGCCTGAAAAGAGAGTGGTGAGAAGTTTCTCCATTGGTGTCTGGCCTTGGGGCTGCTGGTGTGAGACATCTCCAGGCTGATCCCCCGCTCCCCGCTAGCGGGGTCTGGGGAGACTCACCCTCCCGGGGCGGGGGGAACGCACCTGAGGAAACACGGCTGGGCTTCGTAAAGAGAAAACAGGTCGGAAAACGAAGTGCAGCGTGTTTGTCTCCCACCCAAATACTTTGATCTTGAAGATAAGAATAGGGGAAAAGTTCTGTTTGTTTCCAGTTCAGTTCGTCACTAATCACTGTTAGTTTGTTTTGGATGCACTTCTGAGGGTTGCTACCTGCACAATGGGGAAAAAGAACTCAAAAGAATATAGAAAACAATTAAGTCAGTGGTAAGGAACTAATTTCTCACCTGAGCCTACAAATCAATGGTTGTAACAGATCACAAGAATTAAAATTGGTTAAAATATTTGGAGAAAAACATTTCCTACGGATTTTTAGAAAAAACAAAAGTACACGCTTCAAGTTTGACTTTATCACTTCCGAGAGAAATTTCAAGATAAAAAAGTCAAAATTAAGCCATTTTTGCTTAAGTTTATCTTGAAACACAATTTTCAGTTTAACTAGAAAAAAGAATTTTAAAATTTCCCTGGTGGTTGTTCTCTCCCTTACAGACCGGTCTCAATACCTTTATTTGTTTTCTTCCCACTAGAGTTAATGGCAGAGAGAGATTTATATAAACATTGGAAGCTTAGAAATGGAAAAAGATCAAGAATGCAAAATTGGAATCAGAATCTTCTCCTCTCCTCTAGATTTTCAGCTAGAAAAATATGACAAATAGGCCTGAATGAAATTGTTCTCTTAATTTCTCATGCTTCTTTTACTCTACAATCAAGCTCTGGTAAAATAGGAATTTCTGATTAAGAGTGACAGTGATTCAGCTATTTAACATGCACAGTCACAGTCCGTATGGACATACGTATCCCTCATATCTACTAACCACAATTCTCGCTTTTAGCAGTACACGACAAAGCTGACTTTTACATTGTTCCCAAGGAGGAATGAAGTAAGCCTGAGCATTCCTGCAGTGGTTTTGGATGGAATATGTGGAGGTAAAGAACATTTACTTAGGCAAATCCCTCAGTGTTTCTCAGGTCACATCCGCACCCAGGCTCACGCCAGCTGAAACGTTCGGGCATGCCGGGCGCGGCGCCTCGGATGGCGTGTTACGGAGATAAAGAGTAACTCGGACTTTTTTTCTGGAGATCAGAACTCAAACTCCACCCAAGCACTGGGGTGCCTCTGGAGGAGCAGCAGCACTTCCATGCGTCTTAGGGCCTGGCATTGCCGTTCTGATCCAAGTTTAGACCTGCCATAATCTCAGTCTGCCTCACTGCAGAAAACCTATGATTTTCTTCATACCTGTCTCAAACTCAACTGATAGCGAGTTAGGAATCATAGAATCACAGAATCGTTAGGGTTGGAAGGGACCTTAAAGACCATCTAGTTCCAACCCCCCTGCCATGGGCAGGGACACCTCCTACTAGATCAGGTTGCTCAGAGCCCCGTCCAGCCTGGCCTTGAACACCTCCAGGGATGGGGCTTCCACCACCTCTCTGGGCAACCTGTTCCAGTGTCTCACCACCGTCATGGTGAAGAGCTTCTTCCCAACATCCAGTCTGAATCGTGCCAGCTCTAGTTTTGATCCATTCCCTCTAGTCCTACCATTACCCGACATCCCAAAAAGTCCCTCCCCAGCTTTCTCGGAGGCTTGAAGAGAACCAGAGTCCAGAGAACACAACAATCTCTCAAACTAGTCTCCTGATGAGTGATGGAAGCACCAAACGCGAGAAACTAAAGTACTACTCATTTTCATTAGTCCTTATTTATCTTCCTTCCCTCTTACAGCATGAGTCATCCAATATTTGATGCCTGGGGACACCGCGTGCTATTTTGTCTACCAGTCACTTTTGTCCCCTCCTCATGCAGTGCATCCACACAAGCCCTGTGATCACGGTGGAGCCCCGGCCAAAATGGCTCAGCTTCCTTCCCAGGGAGTCCCAGCGCCAGGAAGAAAGGTTTGCTCAAGGTCTGGGCTCCCTCTCCTGGCTGGTTTTGCAGCAACTTAAAATGAGATTTTAGCCCTTCAAAAATTAGTGCTTGCTTACTGCCAGTGCACCCTTGAAACAAGAGAGAAGAGCACTCTAGTGATGAGACTATTGAAAGTAATTAGAAAGTTGGAGGCTAATCTCACTAAAAATATGGTTATTTAAAGTAAAATCATCATGGTTTTGATATAGACTATTTGAAAATATTTTCCTCCTGCCAAGACTTCTTGAATGCCACGTACATATGAGAAAAGGTTTTGGCTGGTTTTCTTAATCTGTTTGTTTTTCTGGATTACCTGTATTTTCTTTCTGACCTGCAGGCTCTAGACTTCTGCTTAGTAAATGTCCCAATAAAGGCTGTGTGTTGTCCTTAAACAGTGGTAGCATTCCCCCTACCTGCTAATTGCTTTATTTGTCCTTACCGCTTCCGTCCCCTCATCAACAAAGGCTTTAGCATAAAGGGCAATGAGGTAGAACATGACAAGGAGAGTGGGAGCCAGAAGAGCGAATACTTCTGTAATTACACAGTAGCCTGGAGTAGCTCTTCTCAAATCAATTATGTAGCCTGGATTGCCCAAAACTCTGAGGACAGAGCCCCCATTTTAATTTGCCTATGGAGCTACGTGCTCCAATAATGGGCAAAATTCTTGCCTTCTTACTTTTTATCAGAATCCGCATAATTCCTTCCTTATTTATTTTTATCTGATTATTTTATTAATAATACATTGTACTCAGCACAGCTACAAACCAATCGTTGCAAAGGGCTTTGCAAACGTTAACAAACGAAGCTTCACCTTATCGTGTTGAAAAGGGAGTGACGTGTCCATTTTTCAGTGGGGAAGACTGAGGCAGACGACTGTGGTGGAAAGTGATTAGAAAAAGCAACTGGAAAACCTCCCATAAAATCCTGATAAACCGTAGTCGCAAAGTAAATTACCTGATATGCCAAGAATTTAACCCAGCAATCAAAATATTCAGCCCAGTCTCTAGACTTGCTGGGCACTCCTCAGCGTTGTCCCTTTGGGGAGTTTCTAATGGGCATAAACACAGACAGTATAAAAGCAAAGTATTGCCAGTAAATTTTTATAAAAGCAAAATATTGCCAGGATTGCCAGGATTCCAGAAGTTTTGGGGACTGATTTTTGTTGTTGCTGAAGAGTTTACTAAATAGTATAGCGCACGTAACACGGACCTTACAGGATGAAAGAGAATGAGCATCTCTGCTGTCAACGGACTTCGCAACTCCATAAAGGTCTCTCCTCTCCCAAGGCTTCAGGCTCCTGTTGTTGCAGGAGTCAGTGTCGGAACTTCCTTGGCACGAGTGACTGCGATTTGGCCCACGTGGTGGTCACGGCCCTGATGTGTCTCTCCTTTCTCCCTTCCCCGTGGGACACTGAGCAGAAGCTGTGTCCCAATTCCTGGGAAAGTTTGGAGTCAGGCAACAATTTGCTTTTGATCCCTGTTCTCTTCAGAAATGAACGACCAATATGTAGAGAGCAACTAGAGTACCCGTTGTTTTATTTAAACAGTGACTTCAGCAGTGCTGTAGAGAAGAAGGTTTCGGGAGATGTGTTTAGCAGGCGTCACAGCCGCTGCTGGAAGGAGGAGCACGGGGGGGCAGAAGGGGCCAGCGGAGATCCCCAGGCGGCTGGTTGTTCAACACCAGAGCGTGTGGGAAATAACAGCGGTGACGGCCTGAAGTGAAAGCTTGTGCAAAATTTCAGTAAATTAAAACCCTGAAAAAATATTTCATTTTTCTCTGAAAAGCAGTTTCAGGCTTCCTAGACGTTTCTAATTAACTGCAAGTAAATTTAGATGAAAACATTTTTAGACTCTTAGCTTAAAAAAAAAAAATAATCAACTCAAATACTCATTCATGAAAAGTTTGTGACCATAACGTGTATTTCTCAGTGACAAAGGTTTATCTGGAAAGAAAGTGTCTGGCTCTAGCTGTAACCTTATCTGCATAACCTGTAATAGAATAACTGTAGCTATAGAAAGACTTTTGTTCTTTTTGGCATAGCCGATCAATTAGACGCGTAGGATGGAGTTACAAAAGCTCGTACAGTTTGCGGGAGGCTTTCTGAACAGCACAGTGCTGTAAATGAGGGTACGACGAGCGGATGATATTTTGAAAACCGAGTTGTTGTTCTCTATGCCATCCGGCTGCAGCCCTCAATTGCCACTGATTTCCCGTAGGACTTTGATGCCACAGAAATGCACGTGAAGGGTCAGTCCTTCCGTCAGTCTGCCTTCACGGGGGAAAATCAAGGCACTGGCGTTATGCCTGTTTTATACTTAGGGACCTGAGGCACAGAGGGGCAGGCTTATTTTTAGTCTGTCGCGTTGTTTTGGGGGTTTTTGTTTGGTTGGTTTTTTTCATGCCTGGCCAAATTTTCAATAAGCTTCTTATATTCATTTCTATTTTTGATGCTTTCCCCATCGCTGTATCATCTTTCCATCGGCAACCCCCATCAGCAGTAAGTAACTTGCCCAAGATCTCGGAGGAGGTCAATGGGAGAGCTGGGAACTGCACCTTTCTTAGCTGTAATGACAGCCAACGCACACCTCTAGATAGGGAATAGATAGAAACCTTCATCCAAAATCCATGTCAGGTTCAAAAACACCTTTTAAAAGACAGATGACCTACTGCAGGATTACAGTCTCAGGTGAAGCAAGCCAGAGCCAGAGCAGGTCCTTACTGAATAACCTGCTGTGTGCAAGGTGAAAGCAGCACAATTTCAAGGCTGCGGACCCTTAGAAAGTCCAACGATCCCACGGAGAGCGACTAATGGACTGGGAATGAACCAGTACGTCTTGCAAGATCTTTTTTCTAGGCAAGTTGGGTGCCAGTAAAATAGTCTCAAGAGGCAAAAGTGGAAAGTTTAGTAATTTATTTATGCACAGAAGCCCAGTAACGGGAGTGCAGTCGGTGGAGCGTCACCTCCTGTGCCTGGACTCCCAGGCATCGCAAAAGGCAGCACCTTTTCTTTTTGATAGCTTGTTAAATTTTGCTGGGAAAATCCAAACGCATTGTCATCCTGATATTAATTTGCCATGTTAGCCACTGCTGTAATGCCCAGATGGTCAAGAGAGCAGGGAATAATTGTCATTTGGGAGGAGATGCTATTACCCGGTTAGATAGAAATCACTCCTGTAAGGATTTCCAGGAAAACAATAGGTGCAGTACGGCGTCCAGCTCCCTCCCCAGCGGCTGCTGATGGGTTTGTGACGGCACCAACACACGAAGGACTGAGCCAGGCTCCCCCTTATCTGCCAACAGCCACCAAATGGCACTCTTGCAGTACTAACTTTCTGTCACTTCCAGCTCCAGAGGTGACCTGGAGTAAAAGGCTTCCTGTCTCCCCATTGGCTGCCCTGCGGCTCCCGCTCGAGGTGCGTGTCAGTTTTGTGCCTTGGTTTCGCAGTGCATGACTGGAGGAAATGGCGGACTTGTAGTAATATTCTTCCCATTAAAAGAAAATGTTTGTATTGGCAAAGTTAAAGCTAACTTACAGTTAACGGAAACTTCAGCTACGACGGGGCACGCAGCCCTACCGCACAGGCTGCCGGCAGGTGCTTTGCCGTTTTTTCACTCTCGTAATCACCACGCTTGCGAAGTTAACAAAGCAAAAATAAAACACATCTCTGTTTCTTTAAAAATGTGGGTCTTTTTCTGTACCCGTGTGCTGCATGCACACTGATATAACATCCCCCCCCCCGCCCTTAAGTAGCCCCCTCTTTCCAAAAACCGATTTCTAGGAGTTACAAAGGCGAGTGGTGGCCCATGGCGGGACGACAAGAGGCTGAGGGGGCTCGGGCGGCTCGGCATGTGCTGGCCACGGCCGGACCCGCTCGGCTTTCCCCAGCCCGGGGGGCAGAGAGCGCTCGCCTCCGCCGGGGCGCCGGGGGCAGGAGTTACAAACACGCCGCCCACAGCGGCATTTGTAGCGGGGCTTGTGCCAAAGGTCACTTTTTACACATCTAAAATTAAGAATAATTAACATGACTGAAGGATCGATGAGGAATAATATATAAATACATCTCTGTGTGGCCAGTCTGACCTGTGGAGATGTGAATTTGGCTATTTAACGTGACTTTTTGCCTTCGCCAGCGCGAGCACCCCTCCGCCCCCCGCTCCCCGCCTTGGCAGGGGCAGGTTTGGGGGAGCGGCTGCTGCCGGCGGGGTGGGGGGGGTCCCCCCTTCCCCCCCCGCTCCAGGGGGGCTGCACAGCCGAGGGGGAGCGAGGGGCCACCAGCAGCCCCACCATACTGGGAAAAAAGCATCTTTAGCACTGGGAAAACGGAGAACGCGGAGAGAGCTAAGCCTCCCTTCCTCCAAATCTTTTACCTTTGAGGGCTGGTGGTTGTTTTTTTTTTTTTTTTTAAGGGGGAAAAGGCTTGGGGAGGGGGGAGGAGGGGGGGCAGCAAAAATGCTGACCTTAATTAATGGCAGGCCCACTAGACCCGAAGGAAAAGGTTTGGCTGTGGAGGCGCGGGCCTCCCCCTGCGCCTCTCCTGGGTGTAATGAGAGAGCGGAGCTTCATTACTGGCAGCTGAGGGGAAGGGTCAGCGGGGCTGGATTTGCAGGGCCCTCATTGAGGGATCACTCCATGCTGAGAGGAGCTGGCCATGCTCTTGGACACCTGGTCATTAACATTGCTAATTAGCGGCCATTAATCAGGGCCCTGGGTTTTTTGTTGTGTGTCACCGGCTCAGAGGAACCAAGTGAATAAGAAGATTGTTTCATTACCTCCACAAGAGGTGGAATGAAAGCAGTTCCCATCAGCTCAAGATGAGCTGAATTAAGGGAAAGGTTAGACAACAATTTAAGATGAGCTGCCGAAGGGGAGCTGGGGGACCTGAGCTGTCCTCTGAGAGGAAAACCAGTCACCTATAATTAATGAAATCTTCCACAACCTCACTCTAATCACCGTGTGAGCTTCTCACCAAAAAAAAAACCCCTATCTTTCGCATCGGAACGACCCTCATTTATCTGTTTATGAAGTTCTAATCTTGGCAAACTCTAATTCCATGGGATTTTATCAACATATATACATATATAAATATATATATATGAAAACACAAGCGTGTATATCAGCATATGCTCATCTCGTGTAAACGTGTCTATGTGTTTGTTCGATCTATTTACCTGCGTCAGCAAGGATGCTTTTTACACAGCCAACCCCGCTGGGAAGGGGGAGGAAATAATTCTGTATTTAAAAGCATCCACGTTGTAGTTAAAAGATTTTTTTTCTGAATTGCGTATAAAATATTTCTCTATATATTTGTATTTTTTATGCTACGGCTGTGAAAGCATAGAAGAAAGGCGGTGTTTTTCAGAGGTAGAATAAGTAAAAACAAGTTCTGTTTGGGTAGGTTAAAAGTGACATGGGAAAAATGATAGTTATTGGCGTACATCGGAAAAAGTAAAGAATTTAATTAGCAACCAGATTGTTAAAATGCAGTGTTCTCCTCCCAGCCTCTATTGTCTAACTTTTGTGGAACAGGTGTCTAATTTTCCTAATGGGATACATTTTAATTGACAAAGTAGTTCCATTGCTTTACACGGAGTTTCAGTTTCTTGCTTACTTTTAATATAATAAAGTCTTTATTTCTACAAACTCAGATGCCCTCAAGAAAGTAATTAGAAGCAGGTTTTATCTGCCTGTCTTTTTTTTATAAACCACTTTTTGATTTCTAAAACCAACTAACCAAAAGCTTGATTTGTTCTGCTGATGTGTGAGAGCCAGTAACTTTTAGTCATATGCACTGAGCATTTCAATCAAGTTGTTTGCATATCCATTCATTTCGGAAAGACTCTCAAAATGGATTACAAACATCTAATTGTAAGAGGAATAAAATAATTAAGGAAGGACAAGTGGAAGTTAAAAATATGCCCAAGGATTCACAACAGTTATTGGATCATTCTCATCATGGGGCATAAATTCCTTCTTGTAGTTTCAAAGGACTTTATTCATCTCGGGCACATTGCCTTTCGTAACAACAGAAAGCAAAACCGCGCTTCTTATGTATGTGATTCTCTTTGTAGAGCTGCGAGGTTGGTTAAAAATGTCCATAAAACTAATCTTTGGGGCATTTCAGCTGGTCTGGAATTCTATAATATGATTTCTGGGACTTCATGGGAAAGTTGAAGGCTCAAGGGGAAATTACACAATGAACAGCTGAGAAAAAGTTGCATTCTGGCACAGAATCATGCAAATGGGGCACATTCTTCAGTTTTCTCATGACGGATTGTCTCTGAAACTACTGAGCCAAGTTGCTGAAATGCTAATGAAGGAGAAGCATCAATGAGCAGTGTCATCCTGGGGGCTTCTGAAGGGGACCGGGTAGGAGACAGAGGGAGGGGGCGAGGGGGAAGGAAGGAAGGAAGAAAGAGAGAATGAAAAGAAATGGAGCAGGAGGAGTTTCAAATATTGGGGCTGGTCCACTCTTAAAATTAAATGGGGGGGGGGAGGGAAATAGAGCCGTGATGAACTCTGATGAACAGGACTCTCCTGGCTTATAAAAAAGAATAAAAGCACTTACAAGCCCCAGAGTTTGGCTTTGGGCTGGGGGGAAGCGAGTGTGGGCGCTGCTAACGTTGGGGGCCACCCTTCTGTTTGGTACGTGGGGGAGATGGGCGTAAAGAGAACAGGATCCCACTGCAAAAATGTGGGGGAACGGCGCTTAATAAGAGGTCTTTGACTTGGCTCTAAAAGTCGTTACTATTTACAATTTTTTAAAAAGCGTTTTCCCCACGGCACAGACTACGCGCGCTTCTGTTTGTAAAGAAAAAGTTACTTTTCCCCCAGTAGATAGCTGAGCTTTATAACCAGATCCCCCAAAGCTTGGCTGTGACTGCTGCTTGAAATATTTGGCTTACAAGTATTAGAGCTTGAAGCACATTTATATTAAAAATACCCAGCAGGCTGTTTTTCAGACTTTCAAAATTGTTCTGTTCTCGCTCAGACCCCGGCATAAACGGCCAAGGATGTCGGCAAGTTGGTACCATGCTCTTTGGAACATCTGGCTGGAGGTCGCTCCCAGCCAGGGTTCCCATGGGCGCTGCTGGGTGCTCGGGCTCCAGACACAGCACGCGTTTTTCAGGCTCGCAGGAGGGCTGCGAGGAGCTGGCAGCCGCAGAGGAGCCAAATCCAGTCATCTGCCCTTTGTCCTCGTTGCTGGGGAGAAGGGAAAATTAGTAGGTGTCGTGAGCGTGTGTGCGGACGGGGAGGAAACCAACCTCCCAGTCTGGGCCAGCGCAGGCAGGGCTGTGCCGGGGATGTGTCGCTGGCGCTCTGAGCCCTGGGTATCGACCTCATTTACAACCCCTGGCAAGTCCCTTCGCCCATTTTTGTTCCCTCAATGCGTCTACTTAAATTTCTTGACATGAAGATAACTTTTTATGTTGTCCACCAGGACAGGGCCCCAGCTTTACCTGGGGTTTTTTGATGCAGCTCTACTACCAGCAGAGATAAAAACGGTATAGCAGAATGGCACAAAATCTGAAATGTGAAATCTTTCCGAGCAGTTCGGGAATGGCTGTGCTCTACTGGGTCCACAGACGTTAGGTGTGTTATTGTTGTGCATAACTGGGCTTCAATGGTGGGTTTTTTACTGCGTTCAAACCTCAGCAATACCTACGGCCTTAGTTTCACAAGCAGATTTTCACGGTGGTACCTGTATTTGCACACGCAAATCACGGGGTGGTGTCGGCCTGCCCACGTACTGCTGGTTTTTTAAGTTTATGTTGCCTCTTGTAGCGTTATTACAACATCTGGGAGCTCCGGGCGCAAAGCAGGACTTGTGCAAGCACCGGTTTCCCTGACGCTACAGTAGTAGCAGGGGACAACGGGGAGCTGCAGATGTGGGACCACCACAGCTCTCCGGCCTGCCGTCCCCTGGGCACGCTGGGGTTGGTGGCAGCACAGCGGTGACCAAGGTATTGCCCGCTCCTCTTGGGCTGTTTGCCGTGAGAGATTTTGCAGATGGTATCCTCCCAAGGGAAGAGCGTAGCCCAAAGGTATTTTTGTTTGGAATCATCGTGACTGGACCACGAGGATCAGATTTGACCGGGAGCTGGGCTGGCCATTTGATATCTAATGAAAGAATGATAAGGGAATAAGGACCAGCTATGGAGGAGGTACTTACAGCACAACCAGCACGTGAGGAAACCTCTTTGGGTAACTGGCCCTGACCCCCAGGGTAGGAGTCAAAGGAGGGCAGAAGGGAGCAACTCCTCCCTCGTATGGTCCACATAGGCACACAGCCCATATGGCTGCTAACCTGCAGGGACACCTTGAAGAGGGGAGATTTAGATTAGATATCAGGGAGATGTTTTTCCCTATGAGGGCGGTGAGGCACCGGAACAGGGAAGTTGTGGCCGCCCCATCCCTGGAGGGGTTCAAGGCCAGGCTGGACGGGGCTTGGAGCAACCTGGGCTGGTGGGAGGTGTCCCTGCCCATGGGAACTAGATGATCTTTCAGGTCCCTTTCAGCCCAAGCCGTTCCATGATTTATGAAATGGCTGACAGCAACACAGAGGTGGACACGTTGGAATACACAGCCTTTCTTATTCCCAAATGATATTGCAATGGCTGTGATTAACGTGATTACGGATGCCGGCCCTGCCTTCGAGGGCTCGTGCCACCTTGGCTGAATCCAGCCTCTCCACAAGAAGCCCTGTCCTCCTATGTAGTGGTGTCCCGAAATAAGACGGGGCATGCTCCCATGCCCAAGGACCTCTGCGCCCTCCCCGCCCCTGCAGAGACCTCCCAGCAGTTAGTGCATCCCCCCGGCTCTCCCAGGCCCTTGGTAGCGAGCTGGGGCTGTGCCAAACTAGACATTTCCTCCTCCTTCATTGCTGGCCTTTCTGCAATATTTTCCGCAGCCCTGCAGGTGATGAGGGATTTCTCACCTTCTGAAAATCCAGCTTGCGCTGCTGCTTCGTTTCACCGGTTTCCCAGGTCGGTGCCGTAACTTCCTGATCTGCTGCGGAAGAATTGCTCTGTCGGCCCATCTGCACCGTTAAAAAAGCTGGTAAGTGCTGAGATGAAAATGTGAGCTCTTTTCTGTAGGGTGGTTATATGGTTCTGTAACTACTGGAAAGTATGTGTGCGTTGGGAGGGTGAAGAGAAAGAAAAGCTGTTTGGGTTTTATTGCTTTGATTTAAATAAAAAAGAGATTCCTTTATAAGAGCTGGAGGTTCTTTGGTACTTTAGAAGGTTTTACGATGTTCTACCCAAGCAGCGCTGAAACAGTAAACGCATGAATTACAGCAAAGTAACCAGAATGCAAGATAGGTGACCACGGCACAAAGCAGGCCGGGATAAAAAAAAATACAAAATCCATACGTAAATAATCATGGATCAACAAGAGGAGCCTGAAAGAGCAATTAAGGCTGCAGTCTGGCTCCAACGAGAGAGCGCTTCTATTGGAACCCAAAGTTTTGATTGTACCTAATCAGAAAAGTGAAATAACATTATTTATCTCTCAAACTGAGCTTTTCCAAAGTCTGGGAATGTCTGAAAGCAGGATTTTTGCTCAAAGGGTCATCTCAAATGCTATATTGTACACAACGGTATGATTACAGTGAGCAAGGATTAGGAGATCCTAAAACGCGCTGACAGCCCCAAACATGCCTTATTGTGCTGCAGTGCTCCAGCCCGCGTGGTACAGTCGGGGGGACCACCCACGGCTCATAACAGCCATAATGGAAAATTGTACGGGCTGGTCTAGCTAGGCATAATTGGATGGGCAAGAAATCGAGTTTTCCAGCTTTCAGAGCTGTTTACTTGACCTGTTTTAATTTTAGTTGAGATGGAATAATACGTTTCTCAAGGAAATAGTCAGGCGTTGTCAGTTTTTAGCCTAATAAATCTCATCTTCAGGGGTGTCTCTAAGACGTTCACTTTTCTAATGGCAAAGAAGAGAAGCTCTTTCGACATTACAGATTAAATTCACGATAGTTGCACAGCTAACAGCATTTACACTGAGCCAATTGAACTGCCTGAAAGTTTTACAGGAACCAACGTGGGGTTTTTTCCACCGTGTCAGTTGACCTGCTCTCTCCCGCTCTGCCGGCCTGCAATTTACTTCTTCTGACATATCCCTAATGCGAGTCCTGGTGTGCCAGTGTCACCTTGAATTATGTCTATTTTGAAAGCTTGTGGACATCCCCGTTGCCCCCCGCCCCCCAGGGAAAAGCGCTTTGGGACTGACTCCCGAGGACGGGTATGGGAGCGTGTTTCCTTTGCTCCAAGTCCAGCAGCTCTTTGGGCTGAAACTCGAGAAGAGGCTACCAAGGCGTTTTTAACAACAAATGGGACCTCAGCCATGCGACTTCCTGGGCAACAAACCAGGGGCTGCAGAGCTCAGAGCTGTTATGTTCGTTCAGGCAAGTATGTGTTTATGGCACACTGTAATAATAAGGCCACAGTTTGTTTTGGATGGATTATTGTCCGCGGTGCCGTTGGGTTCTGACAAAACTCCAGCACTGGAGTTGGCCTGCAGCTGGCCTGCAAATGTCAGCTGAAAGTTTACGCCATGCCAATTTGGGAGTGACTGAAAAAGCCCTAAGAAAGTGTGAAACGCAACGTCCTGACTTACGGGCTGTGGCCCACGAGAAGCAGGTGTCCCCAGAGTGCACCAACGCTTTGGGCCATCCTCAGTGCCAGAACGAGCCTTTGACATCCTCGATAGCACGGCACAGATTAAATCAGCCTGAGATTGTTCTCATTTACGCCTCAGTCATCATTCACTCATGCAGTCCCCCAAATAGGCCGTTCTTCAACCTTTCTCGGCCCGCGTCAGTCTGGCCTGAGGTTCTCTAAAGCCCCGAAAGCCGAACACCCTTTTCCTGGCAGCGCTCTCCCAGGGAGGCTGCTGGCGCTGCTGAGTCTTTCAAACCATTGCTTTGCAAGGGGCAGCGTAGCAATGGTTTTATTTATCCGAACCCGGGACTGCACCATATGAGAAAGATTTCAGTAACTTACATTTTTGCAAAAGTCACACAGCTGTCGTAAAACAGGAAAATAATCCAATTTTAAGGCAAATCAAAAACATTTCTAGAAATTGACCCAGCAGCAGAACTTCCCCTCCCTTCTCCTCTGCCCAGAGCCACACTCCCCTGTTTGGGGCCGCGGTGTGTTACCGGGACCCTCTGGGAGAAGCCGGTCTGTCCTTCCACACGGGTGGGAGTTTCTCTGGCTCAGTGGGAAATCTGCCGTGACTTCACGACAGCCGCAGCCGGCTTTCTGCAGCTAGATAAAGGATCCCGTTTTCCAGGCTTTTTGCATAGCATCTTTCAGCACCGCGAAATCTGTTTGGGTTATTAAAAAAAATAATGTCGTCAAACTGACTGTTATTCCTTTATGTTCTGGCTTGAAAAATCAAACTGGGGGGGGGGGGGAAGCATAAACTCACTAAGCCTCAATCTAAAACAAAAGTTTGGAGCCAAATGTCCGTGTTGGGTCTTTTCATTCTGCAAACAGTGTCCTGTGAGGTAGAGGTAACACGTAGGGGGTACAGATGACAAACACCACGTCCATCGGATCTGTGTTCACTCCGAACAGAGGGGAAAAAAGAAGCGTGTATTTACCAGTAATTAACATTTTAACTAGTGTTTGGTGAAATCCATAATGTGATTAAAAAAATAAGAATCCCTGGATTACGGGGAATAGCAATTACCTAAATAAAAGCCACTGAAAAGTTGTCCAGAGGTATATAATAATAATAATAAAAAAGATCCCCCTCCCCAGTGGGAAATGATTACACAGTAATCCGTGCCACTTAGTCAAATATCAGAAAAGGATCCCATAGACCCGTAATTAGCAATGTAACGAGCAGAGCCCTGAGAAAACAAGCCAGTCCTCAAGACACTAATCTTCATTGCCAGCGCCCATCCGACAGGCTCCGTCTCCAGGAGGGAATGAGGCCGGCGAGATAATAAAAGGACCTACAGAGCCAGCAGGAAAGTTCCCCGTGTGCTACTTCGAGTGGCCTTCAAGGGGGTAAAGGGAGGAGAGGTAGGAGGGGGCAAAGCAGTCGTGGCCCCCACCCCCCCCTCCATCTCCTGCCCAAAAAAGCCTGAAAAAGAAAGGAAAAGAATCCGGCTTGCTTCTGCAGGAGCTGCCTAGCGACACACGACTAATTGCTACGACTGGTCCCCTGTTTGCAGATCTTGTTATCGGTAAAAAATAATAATAAAATGAGCCCTAGCAGCCTGGATATCTGCAATTACAGTGTGAATTGCATGAGAGGATTAGATGAAGTGCTCTTGGCGTGGAGGGTGGGGGACCACGGCGCTACGGCTGGAGAGCGGCGAGCAGCTGCTGCGGGGCTTTGCACCTGCTGCTCACCAGGCTGTTTGCACCTCCAGCCCCAAACAGCCTCCTGGCCCCGCTCGCCCGCCCTTTCACACCGCGCGCAGGCCGGGAAGGAGTTTTATTTGGGAGGGGGGTGGGGGGGAATGAAGAGAAAAAAACGAAATCGTCTTCTTAAAGAAGTTGCGCTGAGGCGAGATGAGAGGCGCCTTGCGGCAGCGCGGGGGAAGCCGGCGACGGAGCGCGGGGCCAAAGAACCCGGCAAAGCCGGCTCCATTTTAATGCAGAGGCAGCAGCCAGAGCGCGATCCGAGATTGGCAAAGTTTCAATGTAAATCCAGGGGGGCAAGGGGGATGGGGCTGGGATGAGAAGAAAGGACTCTTTTACTGTTTCATGCTTCTAAGTCCTGCCGATCAGCATAAGCTCAGCTCGACATTCTGGGAATAGCAATGAGGCGCACACAACAATCAAAACACCCTAAATCTGTTTGATGATTCAGACACTTCGTGCATCTGCACCGCCAAAATGGGACTTCAATTAAATAACTTGCAGATTTCCACAGAGGGGGGAAAAAGTCGGGGGAACATGAGGATTTTTAATTAGTAACTCCGAATACAAGCCGTTTCTTTAATTAAGTGTTTGCACTACCACTTTATTCTTAAAGGGAGATTTGTAAGCGCGTGGGATTGCTGTGAAAGAAGATCCTGGACAGTTTGTTCCTAAGATTTTGTTGCAACCCGCACTCGCTCCTAAACAGCTTTTCTTTGACAAATGGAACTCAGCTACGATTCCAAGCAAGTTGCTCGAATTAGGGCGGAGATGTTTTGGGAAGCTTTAAGTGCGTACCCACATCCATAAATATATACCCACATACGTGTAGCATCCAGGATACGTTTCGAGGCCCTGCGGCAGTTTTCCTGTGTTTCTGTGGTTCATGTCCCTCTCCGTGGCTAACCGAGTGCCATAGTCAGCTGTGCTGTAGGCATTGTATACGTAACTGCAGCGTATACGGGCTTTCAACAGAGACGGCACAAGTTCGTGACAGAGTCGAATGAAATTCCCACATGGCTTTTCTGCACGGCAATCACCACTTTTAGAGCAAACCACTAACGATGGCAAGTTTCAGGGTCTGAAAAACGATGGGTGAAATCCCGGGCCCTTTGAAGTCATTGAGTGCTTTTCATTGACCGCCGGGGTCAGGATTCAGGCTCAGACCCTCCGGAGCGTGCTCTGGCACGGCCGGCGACGCGCGGGTCCCTCGCACACACGCACTGCGAACCTGCAAAACCTCCCCGGGACAAGGCCCCCGCCCCACCGCAGGACGGGGGTCTGGGGCCGGAGGAAACAGGGCTGAGTAGAGGAACCTCGTAGGGACGCCAGAATGAGGACGCTCCTGTGGGCATCTCAAAAATGTGACCAAAGAGGAAGCTGCGGCATTAGCATATTTTTGAATATTCGTCTCTTGGTTCTCAGACAATTTTTGCTTTGACAAAACATTTACAATGACGTGGAAGAGATTTAAACTCGGATTTCTTTTTTCTCCCCTCCTTTTCCCAACAGGGGTACAGCGAGGAGATCATATAAAGAGGGACCGTGATCATTTATCCAAATGCAAACAAACCTAAGTATGAGGATTTACCACAGACTGACTTTCTTTTTTAAAAATTTATTTCATGTGTTAATACAAAGACTATTTAGCAAAAGTAGAATGCCGGGATTTGCATATGAATAGGTACCTAAAGATCAACGAGATCAACTCATTAGGGCCTGAACATCTAAACATACGGAAGTCAAAGAGGCCAGAGCTCAAGAGCCGCTGAGATTCCCAGTGACTAATCCAAGCAAAGCTGGTAGTTTTAAATTTAGTACTATTTTTCCTGCCTTGACACAGAAGTCCTTTACCTGAAATCAAAGCTCAGTCCAAGGAAAATAGCCTAGCGATTGTGTTTGGGACTCGGCTTCTTCCTTTGCCACAGCCTTTCTCCATGGCATCGGGCAAGTTGTTTAGGAGGGGACTGGTCTCACCTAGCAGGAGCCATCTCCAAGGGAGGCATTTGAACGTCCTCGTCATCCGGGCTCCCTTTGCAGTCAGCGAAAAAAAGGCTCTTTCCAAAGGGCCGTTGGTCCTCGCTGCCGTATCCCCTCCCAAGACAGTGTCTAAATCTCTGGCTGCAGGTGCTTATCTCGTCCTCTTGCCTATGCCAAGAGTGTCTCCAGTAGCTCAGACCGAAATGAGTATGGAGTCCGATGTGCCTCAGTTCATCGTCTGTAAAATGGGATTAAGTGATTAATGCTACCCCTGTATCTCATGGGCGAGTTAGGAAGTGGAATATATTATAAACCATGAGATGTTCAGATATTAAAATAGTGGGAGTGATATGGATGCCATAAAAAGATAAGGTCCTGATCCAGTATCTGTGGCAACCAAGGGAATCTCTCCTCTGGCCTTTTGTGGGTATTAGATCAATCAATCCCCAGTGACATTATCCATTCACTGCAGAGTAAGTGAAGGTATGGCCAGAATTTTTCCACCGGCAGAGAAGGGAGAGGGTATGGGAAAGCCCTGACCTTACTCTATGCTTGAATAGTAGGAAGAGGGAAAGCACAAACAGGCTTTCAAAGCTGCCTACAGGATTTGGACACATCGGCTTATTAATGTTAGCGGAAATTGGGCATCCACATCTCTGGAAATTTCAGCCTCTGCATTTACAACACAAAAAGAGCCCGAGCACAGAGGAGATATTTCCCTAATCTTGGCACCACTGCAGATTTTTGTTTGAGCTTCCTTGGATTAGACCTTTAGCAAACGGCACTGCCCGGATGTTACGGGAAGGACACGTTTACTCCGCATCCACCCCGAGGTGTAGCAGCCCCGTGTCGGGGCAGCGTGTTCTCATGCGTAGGTCCTGAGCCCCTCCGTAAATCCCTCTTTTGACCTTGGGCAAGTCACTTAACCTCGGTTTCCTCTGACTGTAAAATGTAGATAAAATATTCCCTGCCTCACGGCAGCGTTGGGAAGATTAACAGTTAGACATTGTTCCGAGAGCCTTGAATGAGGGCTGTGAGTGCACGCCGGGCGCCGTTTCTATTGGATACTGCTTGCTCTTCCTACATCCAGAAGGACTGACTTTTACACTGGCGAGGAGCCCGGGCCCGTGACCAGTGGTGCGTCCCGGCTGAATGCACAATAACTACCGTGGCACGCACGAATCGGGGAGCCGTGCATGGAAACTGGACACACCGTTGCTGACAGAACAGAGGGGCTTCTCTCTCCCGCTCGCTTGGCCAACTCAAGGACTCCGCTTATTAGGTGGAAAACGCAGTGCCACCACTCGTGCAGTATCAAACGGCTTCTGGGCAGCATTTTGAACGGGTCAATATGGTATAATATCATTCCCTCCCGAGGCTGCAAGGTGGGCACTTTGTATTGACCTGAGTTAAAATTCCACACTCCTTTTACAACTCTCGCAGTTTAAATGTGCCAGACCAGACCCCTTTGGGGAAGCTGAGAAGGGAAAAGATGCGCAGGGATTTTGTTTGACGTGTGTAAATCAGGACTGAACTAAATGGCAGAAGCGCAGTTTACCCTGAGATAAACCGGACTTGGCTGAGGATCTGGCACTCTTTACGCACAGCCCATGAACAAACCCCGGTCCGGTCGGTCTCGGCGGCACGGCGGCCTCGGGAGGGCTCTCTGCCGGGGCTGCGCTGGCTGGAGAGCACTGGGAGGACTGGGTGGACTGGGGATGTGCTGGTGGGCTGGGAGGAAGGCAGGCTGTGTGTTGCCCCCACGCACAGTCTGGTCTCCGGGCATTTTCCAGGACCACAACTGCGGGGGGAAAAAAATCTCGTGAACAAGGTGGGGGGTGAGAGGAGAAGGAAGAGGGAGCGAGGGCACAGAGCCGCTGCCTGGGACAGCGTTGTTTCTTTCACTGCCGCAGAACTCCTTTAGCTACAAAAGCTAAACCTTTATTTAACCCGGAATATCCCCTCTCTCCGTGTTCTCTGCTCTCTGCCTGGCTGGGGCATCTGGAAGAGATGGCCCCCAGCTCTCCCCCCGCTCTCCCGCGTCAGGCAGCCCGAGGGCCGGCCTTGCTCCCAGGGCATCCCGCTTACGGGCGCCGTCCTGCGCCCAGGGAGGGTCTGGCCCCGGCCCCGGCAGCAGGAGGGGTCCGTGTTCCTCCCACACCTCGGCACACCGAAAGGAGGTGACATTCTGGGACGGCATCGGGCCTTGCTGCCTTATTTATGGGGAAGAAACAGGCCGCGTAGGTCTCTCTTCAGGGTGGGTGAGCAGCACCGGCTTAGGATGTCCCCATCGCTAGGGCTTATCTGCTTTGAGCAGTAATGCACTAATTTACTACTGTGGTAGGAATGATTGAAATATTTAGACATAATGGAGGAAGTTTAATAGGGTCTACTGAGAAACCCAGGTGTTTAGATCAGCTTAAAAATAATAACCTTCTCCCCTGCTGAGCACTTTCTTTTCACAATAAGCTCAGCTTTTATTCTTAACCATAAAGACTACCTCAGACAGGAAATTATTCACGTGATTGGTCTTTACAAGTAGCGGAGGGTTTAAACTCGGGGCTGGAGAGGTCATTAGTGGACAGCCATGTGATTAACCTTTGCTTGCCCGTTTCTTTTCACACTTTGTTAACAGCTCCCATTATTGCCCTTCTGTGTCTCAAGGAAGTAGTTTATTGACAGTATTAAAAATACATAGCTACAAATTCCAAAGAGCCCATCCTTGTGTAAAACCTCCCGTAATTTCTAGCCAGATGATATATGTGGGGCAGAGCCCCTCGATTTCTGGCGACAGTGAATCCAGAAATAAATTCACCCATTAACACTGGATTTGCCTTAACGTCCGTTTGTTTTACCCATCGCAGGACCCGTTCCCCAGCCTGTCTCAGAAAGTTTTATACCGCAAAAAAAAGCTGAGATTTATTTGAACGGCAGTGCTTGTGCTTGCCTTAATGTACCCCAGCTTCACGGGCGTCGCACCGGACGCTCAGCGTCTTTTTGAGCAGAGGCGCCTCCAAAGGACTTTGAAATCTCAATCGAAATGACGCAGCCTGTCCTTCCAGTGCTGTCGGCTTTGACTGGGAGATAATTCACGTGCTACTTATTTGTTTGCAAACCAAAAGGGCGACCTTGCGTTTATTTCTGTTCTGAACAGCGCTGGCCGTGCCCCGGCAGCTCCGGGTGCGCTGGGCGCGGGATGGACGGGGAGCAGCCCGTGTCCCCCTGTCCCCCTGCCCCCGCGTGACACCCGCCTGTGTCCCCTCCCTCCGCCGCACACCCACCCAGAGGGTCTCGTGCCTGGCAGGGCCCCTTCCCACCCCCAACGAAACCCAGCCACGGGAAAAGCAGCGTCAAGGCAAACGTGAAAAGTCACGAAAGAGGAACAGAAGTTCTGCGAATATGGTGCCACGTGGCAGCATTTTGCACTTTTCTGGACTTTGCAAGGATCTTGCATAAAATTAACGGTGAAGATTGCAGCAAAACATAAAAATACCCGCTCGGGGCAGGGGAGAGGGCTGCTCTCTTACTTATTTATTTTGCATTGTTGTCGCAGGGTAAGTTCAAGAGGGAGGCGAAAGGGGGGAGGTGGTCAATGGGGGCCTTTCCAAAGCAAAAGGGTCTTTTGGACAGAAAGGAGGGTGTCAAGGCATTTTGACAGAAAGTGGCTGAATGTGTCTTTTCTAGTTAACTCCTGTGAACTGTTGGGCATTTCCGCGCACAAAGGGGCGCTTTCTTGGCAGCTGAGGAGGGAGGGCAGAAGTCAGCGAGGGCAAGAGAGGAAGGCAAAGGGGAACGTCAGTTTATGAATGCAAAACTTACAGTAGAAGTTTTTTTCCAAGTAGAACTTGCACACCGAAGAAAGCCCCCGGGGAGCCGAAACTTCCTCAGCTGGCGTTTATTTGGCAGCAAAGCCAAGCCTCAGCGAATTTCCCAGTGCGTCAGGAAGCATCCACCCACGACACCGCTCCGCCTGAGCTCAGCCCTGCAGGGTGCTGGGCCCCCGCAGCCCCCCTGAGGCTGCCCGGTGCCGTGGAGCTCAGCACCCTGCAGGGATGGGCCGTAGCTCAGGGTGGCTCCTGCAGACCCCAGTGTCTGCTGTTGGAGAAAGCGAAGGCGTGAAGCACGGAGGTGAAAATTCCTAGAAGATGCGTACGTGATCCTAGAGGTAGCTCAGGCACCCGTGGCTCTGGTGGCTACGTCATTTCAGGTACCCAGGCTGGATTTTTTAGTGCTGGCTCGGATGTCTCCACACCTCGTTACAGGTCAGATATGCCCTAAGAATTCAGCACTCTCCATCAGTTGCTCTGTTTAGACTTTGGGGTTTTAAATAAGACGGGGAAATTAAAGTACTTGTCAGAAGTGAAAACAAAAGACATCTTTAGGGATTATGAAAGCTTCCATAAAGATAAACAACGAGGAAAGCACCTTCTTTTTATTTAGTTTTACTGACATCTGACTATTTCTTAATCTATAACCCAAGGCAGACTAGGCCTTTCTTTGTGACGGCTCTAGATCAGAACTGAGAAAAGAGCTGGAATTTAAAAGCTATTCCAGGGGAAAGGTGAGATCAATCAGTGCAGGTCTCTAGAAAGAGCTGAGGTGGAGCAGCGAGGAATTAAAAAGCTGTGCAAAAGCAGCAATGACAGGAACATTTGAAACGGGAACCTCAGCGGCAGCTTCTAATTGCAGAGTATGTAATTGTATTTATTCAGAGGGGGAAAGTGAAGGTAAGGCCCCAGGGCAGAGGCGGCTTTGCGGTGCCGTTGGATCCACAGACCCTTCTGGCGTGGGCCATTTATCTACAAACGGGTCGAGAAGTAGTTTTGTCAGGAGAGTCACAACTGTATTTGGTGGTTTTACTTTCTCCTCAGAAGGAAGAACTATGGCTTAACCAAACTTAATTCATTTACGTTGCTATTTAAGAGCAACGGGGAACGGAGGCACAAAAGCCAGATAAGGACTCATTTGGATGTTTTCACTTTTGAACTCTATTAGGAAGATGTATCTGTTGAGCAGCATAAAAGCATTTTCTCAGTGTCACAGCAGAGGTGTTAGGGATGTTTTAACAGTGAAGAGCCTCTGACCGACGCATTTTAGTAATTTACCTGTACCTGGTTACAACCCCCCAGTTAAAGCTGTGTCGGAGCTGCTGTGTATTCTCAGCTTTCGGGAGTTTGTCACTTGACTTCTTTAAAAATTACCTGCTGGCAAAAATTTGTCATACAAGGACTTAACGTAGGAGCGTTTTTTAAATAATAATAAAACCCCACTTTGACAGCTCTATAAGCTACTACAGTGTTTCAAAAAAGAAATCTGTCAGTGTAGGGTTCCTTAGGACCCCCCGGGGAGGGTGCCGTCTGTTGAACAGCAGTCCCTGCCGCCTGGGGAGTGTTTGTCGGTGCCGGGAGTGACGCCAGGGACCTCAGCTGGGGCACGTTTCCAAAAGGAGTTACTGCAGGTGTGTTTTATTAACTCACCTCCCCGTGTAGTTCTGCTGCATTTTAGGTCAGAACCTTCGAGGGCTGGGTCTCCCTGCCCCGCTCACGTTGTTTTGCTCCGACTGTGGTACAAAGGCAGGGTCATGTTTGCGCTAGGTCGCCTCGTGCTGTTGTTTTGTTTGGGGTTTTGGTGGTTTGTTGCGTTTTGTTTGGTTGGTTTTTTTCATAACAGCATAAATAACTGAAACTTGGCTGATCTTGAGATTCTTGAGAGCTCTCAGCTGGAGTTGTGCCCTGTTCCTCCTTCTTCCGCGGTGGCTGTGTCAAGGTAGGAACACAGGCTGTGCTTTGCCGCCGCAGCGCGGTACCAATGCTGTAGGTTCGAGCCGTCCTGAGTGTGATCTGTCTCTGAGCAGACACGTAGCACCCTGGTCGTTCCCTGGGCCGGGGGCAGCTTGCCCTCTGGCCATCAGTCGATGGCAGCAGCCAGGTAAGGGTTCTCTCTCCGCCCCGCGCTCTGAGCATGGCGTTTAGCTGTGGCCGGAGGCAGGGCTCTGGTGGGCCTTGTGGGGTGGTCACTCCTGGCTCTGCTCTCTCCTTGGACGAGCCCAGAGCGCTCGCGGGGGACGGAGTGTGCTTTGGGGGAAGCTTTGATTGTGCTGTGGACGGATTGTCATTGGCACCTGGGCACTAGGTGGCACAAATAAGGGTTTGTTTTTTTTTGTCACTCGGTTGTTTCTGCCTGTAAGGGGACACCCACGTGCCCTTGGCTGCAGAGGCTGGTTGCTCACCATCCTGAGACCAGAGGTTGAGCTCAGCTACAACGCCCCGGAGGCAGCAGCACCCCTTATTCTGGACCCTGGGGCCGCTCAGTCTCTCTAGCGGGCTCGGCACCCGCTTGCCAGTTTTTTCTGTACTTTCACAGTCTGAAATCAGCTGGGGTTTCAGTTACTGACAACGCTCACTTTGTGAGCGTGTTTCAGTTCAGCTGTACAGCCAGGGCGTGCCTAGGCAGCGGTAAAAGGCTGGTCTTTTTCCTCGTGTTGGCTAATGGGACTTCAGATGTTCCAATCTGAGCAGGGTTTTGCAAGTGCGCTAAGGTTTTGAGGAAGGGAAAGTCTTTCCAGGCTGCCCTCTCGGCACACCTCGGTGTCTTAAATACACAGAGACCTCGTTGGGTACCTTAGCAGGGGGCTCACAGCTGAACAAACCTGACCAGAGCAACCACAAAACTGGTTGCTTTTCTGACACAACCTTGTGACTAAGCTTTCCCACTGTAAGGTTGGTTTTGTTGGCTTTTATTGTTTTTAAGGACTGGCTTCTGTTACACTTGATACACCTGTTACGATTTGGAAGGGTGACTCAGACTCGGGGGCAGGGGGGGGAGGTGGGGCCAGGCTGGGATCTGAGCTTTGCCACCAGCTGGTGTGATAGAGAAGTCCCTTCAGCCACCTGCATCTCCCTCGTTCTTGCTGTAAAAGTGGAGCGACAGTACTTCCCTCCTCCCCATTTAATGGAAAGGTTTTAGATGGATGCCCTTCCTACCCCTTTGGTGGGGTGGATTGCTTGCTTGGTTGGGTTTCTTTGGCTGCTAGCTCTAGCTTTTGCTACAATGCCGACATTAAGGAATGAGAAATGAGTGAGACAACACTTCTTCCCACCCTGTATGGGGTACACCAGGTCCCAGTGCCGAGTATTTTTGGTGAGAAGAGCTAAACAAGCCCCTGCGCTTCTGCACGGGGAATGGCCACGAAGGAGGGAGGAAGGACGGACAAGATTAATTTTTTTGGCAATGTTTTATTTTGAAATCCCAAGCTGAATGGTTTGCACTAACTCATTAGCAAAGGGGAGAAGAGGTGCCAGAGAAGTTTTAGCATCACACTGTTAACACAGTTTAAGTCCTTTTTTTTTTTTTTTTTCTTTTCTCCATCCATTTCTGTCCTGTTAGTCGTGTTCACGAGCGTGTTCTGTGGCATCGCTCTCTGGTGTGTCCGTGAGATCGTTGTGTGTTTCTACCTAAAGCTGAATTTTAATTGCATTTTTAATATCTTCAGAACAAGCTTTTTTATAACTGTAATGTCAAAACATGAAATCAGTCAGGGTAGGACCTCTGTGTTTGTGCTGGGTAGCACATGCTTTGGGTTCAATGGGGCATCTCCCCTCCAAGCGCCACCCACGCCAATGGGCAGTGCCAGACACTTGGCTGCCTTTTCCAGGGAGCTTTCTCGGAATGCTCGGGACTCGGACTGGCGGGACAAAAGCTGATTCAGACCGGCTTGATGCTCAGGTATACCGAGAACTGAACCACGAGCAGATACCATCAGAACACATTTCACTTGTGACCTTTCACAGCCAATGAATTAGGGGGATTTTCCTTTGCTGTGGATCAAATTTAAATCTACTTCCCAGGAGTGAAAGGTCATCGCGTGGAGCCATGATATCCAGTTAAATACAGCTAAATAGAACTCGTTAGCATCACAATGAATGGAGTTATACATTACCTGGTCTGGAGGAGGACTGAGTGGAGTAGAAGGAGGGGGAGAGCAAAGGAATAGATCCTTCATCACCCTTAATAAAGCGCCGTAATAGCAGAGGAAAGGCACAAAGAGCAGAATTTGACTAAATCTGCGCTTTAAATCGGTTTCTTCTGGCCAGCAATCTGAGTGGTCAGAGAAACGTGGGAATTGTCATGTAAAGGATGTATTCTCCTCTTGCCGTGTTTGCGTTCGCGGGAGTTACAAATGCATCAAAGTGAGAATATACCATTTACCAGCTCCCGGCGGGGCTTTGATCTCCAGATACAGCCTGCACCGAGGAAAAAGGAAATCCAGTGATCTCGTGTCTGAAATCAGATTCCCCCGCAGGGGCAACCCGCGCCTCCAGACACTATCTGATTGGCAGAAGGACCTCATCTATAAGTGGATCCATGACATCTTTTATCCTTCCATCCATCTCCCTTCTGGGGAGTGTTTCTTGCTCTCCAGACCTTTCCTAATGACTGTTATTTCAGCCTTTCTGTTTCTGGTCGTGCTTCAGGAAGGTTATTTTCGTCAGACCGAGTGTGAAGGTGCATGGCTCTTTCCTCAGCATCGCCAGTGGGTCTGGGGATGTGGAATGAGCGTGGGAGGCTTGGGAAGTTCCTTGGGATCTTTGGTGAGGAGGCTGTCTACACATGGGGAGGATCTACACACCGCACTTAGCACCATTGTCCTGTGAAGTCAATAGCTCGTAGTCAGTCATTTGCCTTGGTCATCTGGCTTTTTTTTTTTTCCTCCCCTACTTGGCATGGTTGGGTCTTTGTGTTCTGTTTCTGGGGGAGGAAAGGGTGGATGAGATGAAAGAGAAGGACCAGCTCCTTTGTTCGTTCTAAATGAAGCACTAGTTGAATTTTTCTCAACCTTCTTTGCAAGTGGTTCCTTTGCTTTATATATATTGCTTTGACTTTTCCATGCTTATTCAAGGCTTAATGTTCATAATAGCCAAGCAAGTTGCTGTCATTAGCAGTCAAATGGAGCTGGGCACCTTCAGAGGTTCTTTTGCTGTTTAACTGGGAAGGGGTCACTGAGATCTCCGCTCCAGCTCCCAGCATAAACCAGCCTCTGGATCTGCTGCGCCCCACAAACCTACCTCAGCTAGCACATCCCTGAGGACATCCCCTCTTGAAGGGCAGCCGGGCACGAGCTGCCAGTTTGCTGACGGTATTAGGTCTCTCCTCTGGCTGGTCAAGCAGAACCCGAGCTGTGGAAAATGTTGAAGAAATAAATTGATTTTGAGCATCTTGCGGCTACAGTGCCCTGCTTAAAAAAAGATGTTCCCAGTCACCCCGACTCCTGCTTCAGGCCACGCTCTCCTGCTCCCCTCGCCCTCCAGATCCAGCCGTCTGCTGCGATTCGGGAATGGGGGCAGACATCCCTCTGAGCAAAACCAAACTGTTGTCCAACCCAGCTGAGTGTGTCATCAAGACTTTTGCTCCCTGCTGCAGCTACTGGAGACGCCGTGGATGTGATCCAGCGCTCAGCGGTGCCTCTGACGGCTCCTCAGGCCGCGTGGCTGCATTTGGAGCCCCAGACCAAACCCATCCCGTTCCCAGGCTATAAAGTTCAGAACAGCTGGGGACCCTCACCCCCCTCCAAAGGAAACTTTTCCATTTCTTGCCCCAAGTATGATAGACAAACCGTACCTGCAAGCAGCATGTTCTGGCAGCCGAAAGCAAGCACGTGGGACAGATGGGAAGGAGAAATAGAGGATGAGGATCAGTAATGAAAAGTCATATTTATGCACACTAAACCACGAATTAGCCACAGAGGGTGTAAATTATTTTATTAACATACCCAAATAACCAATACTCAATGCTAGCAGTCCCTGTCTGCGTGTTTACAGGGATTCGCTGAAGCTATCTTAACAGAGGATGCTCCTGAGAGAAGTCTGGAGTGTTTATGGGGTTTTTGTTTGGTTTGGGGCTTTTTGTTTTGTTTTTAGAAGAAAAGTTGTGTTTTAATGGCTTCCAATAAACCTGCCATTCGTGTACTGGAAATACCTCAAAACTTCCACCCCTGCCTGAGGCAAGCTCCACCGGAGTTAGGCAGCGCTGATTTACACCAGCTGAGGTGCATGATTTGATTTTATTTTATTTTCATTGGGGTTTGTTTTTTTTTTTTTGTCCTCGGTTATAAAATTTTTACTAGCTGGAGGAGATCGCATTCCATTCGGGAGCTCGCTTTATGTTCTTCAGATAGGAAATCGTCACCTTGGCGCAGACAAGTTTCAGCGTTTTGGCATTGAGAAAAGAGGGGGGCTCGGGAGGGGAGGGGGTTGAGACTTCCTCAATGAAGCCCTTCCCGGGGAGGGGGAAATGCCTCCAGCAGAAGCAGGCAGAGGGAGCCTGTTCTCCAAGGAACATCTGGAAACAGAGACATACGTGTTGCGTTTCCTCGTCCTTCCAGAGCTGCAGGGGACTCCTGGCCCCGCTGCCTGCTCTGAGCTCTGCCCGGCAGCCACAGCCGCCTCCTTTCCCACCGGGAAAGGCTCGACCTGCCGAACGGGGGCATTTCCCAGGCGAAGGCGACCTGAGCGGGTAACGCGAGACACTGATCTGTCATCTTCACCAGGGCAGCCAGCCGCCCCTGTCTGCCCCCCGTCTTTAACGAGGAAACGATCTTCCTCCCCTGCTTTTAATGCAGTGTATCGTTCTGGATTTATAGAAGCGCTGTGTACCTCTGAGCCGCTGCTGAGTGATTCTATCAGTTTGGTTTATCTTAGAATTATTCTGCACTTTTCTGGTTTCTAAGGCAACGGCACTTCTTGAATGAACTGCGGAGTAAATGAAGGTATCCCAAATATGTGACAGTTCAACACGACGTGTCTCTGCTGTACTAAATACACGCAGGCAGCAGTTCGGGTCCTAAAACGTTTAAGGCTAAACGGCATCTTGTGCTCGCACAGAACCCGATTTACGTCAGCCACGAGTCTGACTCTCGCTGAGCCGGGACAGGGGCCCTGGCGTGGGCAGGCAGCGACCACCGCGCAAGACAATGCAGAGCCTGGAGCAGAACAGGGTGGTCCTCAGGGTCCTCCACCTTCCAGGTGGAGAGAAGTTATAGGAGAAATCAGGAGAACTTTATCGTGACCATTGCCGTATGGGTGGTTACGGGGATGAAGGTGATTATTTATCTGTCTTCTATTTAAACTTACCTGGAATCGAGGTACTGGAATTCTTAGCTTTTCAGTCTCCTTTTCTGCTTTTTCTGAGGGTTTCCTCTCTCTGCAGAAACAGGACTTTGTCTGTTTTAAAGATACACGACTTTTTCCAACGCAGATCAGTTCGGAACGGTGGAAATCGTAGCTCCTTTTTATTTATTTATTCTGAGGATAATATCCCCACTAACAAAACTGGAAGTGGTGTGGCAGCAAGAATATCTTCCCTATACCTGGCCACAGGCGAACAGGGAATAGCAGCCCGAGAGCTTGGGGAGGGATGGCTCTTGGCGTCGAGGTGCAGCTCAAGCCACCTCCGTCGTACCCAGGCGTCCCCTTTGGCAAGGACAGCTTCCAACACAGGCCTTCATCTGCCGCGGTTTGATGCGGTTCAGTCCCGGTGCTTCTGGATTCCTGCTCCTCCCCAGGAAAAGAAATATTTGTTTAATAGATTTTTGCGTTGCTCTTGCATTTCCATTTTTAGCACGTGCAGATGTGCTCGCTCTGATGGAACCTTTCATTTTGCCTAATGGGGAGAAGGATTTTTTGCACACACCAACTGAGCTGCAATTAGGGTTACTACAAGCAATAGATCCAAGGGAGGCTCCTGGGTAGGCTAGGTCCGAGGTTCACTGGCAGCAGACGGGGAGGGGGGAAAAAGAATTGAAGACATTTCCTTCGTAATATTCTCTTTTCCTCATATGTAATTTCTTGTTGGGACTCTTCTTCCCTCGAATTTCTCTTCCCAGGGAAGCGCGTAGGTGTAACTGAAGGCATTCCCCTGAGCCTTCTCTGAATGCCCTCATAACAGAACGGGGCTGTTGAAAGATGTGCTCGAGATACTCAATCGCCAGCTCTTTCTGAGCCGTCAGACATCATTCCGTCTTTGTTCTTGCCTTCAGCTAGACGAAAATCCAGTCTGTGCCCACCAGAACTTGGGCATTTAAGCTGTCTTCGTTCTGCCTTTGCCCCTGGGAGTTAAGGCATGGAGAAGGCTTTCCGTTTCCAAGCCCAAGCATGGGAAACGTCCGCCTTCCTTAATCTGAAGAAGTGAGTTCAACAGCTCCCAGCCGCAGGGCTGCACCTCACCCAGGCCACGAGGATAACCCTTCACGGGCGGGCAGGAAGGGATTCTTTTAGCTCCTAGGACTTGAGGGAAAACATTTTTAGGTGGGAGGTTTGTTTTAAAGGCCTCCGACCTGTTTCTCTAAGGGAGCGGTCACCAGCTTTCCGAAGCTGTTTGGAGAGCCGAGGGACTGAGAGGGCCGAGCAGCTTCTCTCTGCTGAGCAAACCCTACGGACGGCGTTTCCTCACGCCGAGTTTAGCAGTGGGTGGTAAACACGGAAAAGCCTCTCTGCCCTCGCATCGCAACATGATGCGTCATGTACGGCTTGTCAGGAGACAACGTCGGTTTCTGTGTGCCGCCAGGTATTTCCGCAGCACGAACACCTGACCTGGGATGCTTTTTATTTTCTCCCCAGGTAATTAGTGGGTGGGGTTATCCTCACCGGCGCAAGTATTTGGGGATTAGCTGCACATCAGCCGGCAAAACTGGGAGCATCACTTAGCAGAAACTCAAAGTAGTTACCGCTGTGTGCAGTTCGGGCTTCTGGGGCTTTCTTTAAGGTAGTCGTGTGAACTGCCCCAACCTTCCCTGAGCCACGCTGGCTTCCCTAGAAATTAAAGCAGATCCTCGCAGAGGGAGTTAGAAAACAGAGTTAACTCAGTATCTTGTTGTAAAACACAGTAACTTCTGAATTTCAATCTTAGGATTTCTGTTCGTTGAGGTAGTTGAGAGGGGGAGGGAACTGATGGCAGCACAGTCTTCACAGCCTGTTTCCATGCGGGAACATCAATGGAATATCCCCCCACACCGCCCAGATGTGCAGGGCTAGGACTATTACAAAGAGATTTGCACCATTACAATAATTTTCCAGGCAAAATTCCCTTTAGCTGATATAAGTTACCGTATTTACATATAATTATATATGCACATATAAGGGCAGACTGGATCAGTTGGGATAAATTGAATGATAATGCTAAAATGAATATAAAATTAATAATAATACTACTAAAAAGCCTTCATCCCTCTACAGCTGCGAGCACTCAGTGTTTTGCAGACCCGGCCTCCTGAGCAGTCAACACGAGGTTAGATGAGAAGAGTTTGGGCACGGCACCGTGCTAGTCTCTCCTGACAATCTTTCTCTGCAGAGAAATAAAATTATTCTGCTGTTACATGGAGTCCAGGCAAAACCCATGGCACGTGCCAGCGCCTGGTTTTCCCAGGTGTAATGCCTTCCCAGCAGGCGTTGGTAGCGCCGTCTTGCCTGGAAGCCCAGAAGGCTCTGCTGTGCTCCTGTGGCAACAGATACTGCCAAAATGAATTCTTGGAGCACAAATTGCCTGTTCCCTCTGAAAGCCTCTTCATTCAACGTTTGTAACGACCGAGGCTCCTCCTCAAAGACCTGAATGTACTGAGCCCCTTGGATCTTCCCCCCGGCGTCTAGTTCTCCAGCTCCTGTGTTGTTTGCGTGGGTCCTTCCTGAACTTTTTCCACTGTTTCCAGAAACGCAAGTGGACCTCTGAGCTAGGCGTAGTTTTGCTGCCAGGATCTCGGCATAGCTCCCTGCAGAGGCAGGATCGCTTCCCCACCTCTAACTTGATACTCCCCTTTTCCTACACAAAGGCGACGCTCTTGCCCTTTTAGCTGCAGCTTTGCATTGAGAGCTCATGTTGAAGCTGTTATCTCCACTGACTTTTTCAGTCTCGCTCAGGGTCGCTATTTTCCAAGACAGAGCCCTGCATCTTATAGCTGTAATCTGCCCCGCGGGTTCCCAGATGTATCACCTTGCATTTGGCTGTATTATGTGCAGCCAAACTGAATCACAATCACTTCACCAGGACGTTCGGCGCGCTCTGGAATGGTAACCAATCCTGGTGGTGTCTGCTGAAACTTTATCAGCAAGAATTGTATATCGTCACCCAGGTTGTTGGTAAAAATCTTTAAATGCTGCCAGACCATAGGGGAATACTTTCTCTCTTCTTTTTTTTTTTTTTTTTTTTTCCTCTGTGCATCTCTCTAGAGGTATCCTGCTAATTGGTATTTCTCCCTTTAAAATTGCACCAGTCACAAAGACGGCTTCCAGCTATAGAAAGTATATACTATGTGATTCCATGTGGCAGAAGTTTTAACTCAAAATTCCACTTAGAGTAGAAAAGTTCAAGAACCCTATGTTAACAAACTGTCTTCATGAGCCTGCCCTGTAATCCTTCTACCCTCCCATCCCCAAAAACATCTCCCAGACAGGTCTGCTAATTCCTAACCTGTGTCAAAAATACACTAATACATACACTGGTACGAATTATGTCCTTGGCGCTAATTATCTGCTATTAAAATACTGAACAAACTGTTCCATTATTTTTCTGGGATGGCTCTTGAGCTAGCCTCTGTAGAATGCTGCACGTAATTTAAAGTCTGGTTTCCTAAGGAAATTTTATTTAGTCAGATCTGGACATCACTCATTTCTCTCCAGTAACAATTGAAGCTATTAGCCAATTTGAGCTAAATTTCCTGGCGAGACTGAAGTTCCAGAGATGCTAATTATTAGCAAGCTTTGTAAACAAGTTCCAACAAAAAGAGTGAAAGGAGGCGGCTTAACGTAATGCCCGTTGCTCAGCCAAGCCTGCTGGATCCCAAATACTTCATCTAAGAGAAGGCCCTGGGGAAAGCTGATCCCGTAATTCGATGGCATCGTGCTGGTGGAAGAGCGTCTCGGCAGGTTGCTTGTCTTTGTCCCCACTGTCTTCTGGTGTTAGACTAAGTTTACCGTACCGCTTCTCAACTGGTTCCTGTAGTACGCCTCAGTGTGTTGTGTACAACCCTTGTTGCAAAAATGTCTGGTTTTGGCAGGTACCGTGTCCCATCCTTATTTCTAGTCCAGTGCCAGCATCCTATTAAGAAGGTGGCATCTTCCTCCTGTGCCCCACAGGCAGGACAGACGCAGCTGCAGAGAGTTCCTGCCTCTTTCTACAGCTCTGTTTGTCTCTTCTCCATCTCGGGCTAGCAGCGATCATACCTGTGACCTATAGTTTGTGTGTTCCTAACAAGCTTTCCTTAAAAGGCTTCTATTCAGCTCTTTAGACCACAGATATTTCAGGAATTCTGCTGGCTTCAGTGAGTAGCCGACTACATATTCTAGCTTACAGCTTTTACTTGACCTTATCTTGTTCCCATCTGTTGTACACAAGCTTTAATCACTGATTATGCATCTACTTGCAGTATGTACAGCTGCAATATTGACATTAATGAGGGCTCCAAGATAGCATCTTTATTATTATAAACTGTTAATATGGCCCTAAAATGCCGCTGCGTGTTGTTCTGCTTCAGCATGAAGCAGCTGGAAGCTATGTCAATTGTCATTCTGAATATATAAATATAGAAGAAAATTAGAAGTTATTAATATGAAGCAATACATAGCGGCTAAACCAGGCAACGGCAGCTGACCTGGGCAGTGGCTTGCACAGAGTAGCAGCTCACGTACCCTTGGTTTGGATGGGGAACGGGGATATGAATTTTGCCTGGAATGTACAGTTGTCTCCACCATGGCACCCTACTCATCAAATTCTGCTTTGTTATTGGCTTCCTGAAGATCTCAATGTCTTTTACAAAAGTCACTGAAACTGCAAAGGAGCCTGAAGAGTATCACAGGAAGATACTACTCCCGTTTTGCAAGAAGAGACTAAAGAAAAGTAGCAGTAGCCAAGCATCTTGACTTTCAGGCTCTTATTGTAATTACTAGACAAATTTGGTCTCTCCAAAAAGTGCTCTTCTGAGTGTAGCATCCTGCTGCAGGACTGTCTGTGTCTGAAGACCATGTACTCAGCACTTACAATGTGTCCCGCGCCATTAAAATGCTGACTGTAATCTTAAATTGGTATCGGGTAGAAAGCGCAAGGAATTGCAGGCGTATGCGCAACGTTTGTTGTGTGTTTGTTGTCTTCTCTACAGGCCGGTAGTGGCGAGAGACTATCGGTAGTGTCACTCATTCAGCCACAGCTTCACAGTCCGTGAATGACGGCCGTATGTGCCCGCAGGCACGTCGATTTTTGAGAGTCCCGTCTTCCCGTGTCAGCCTAACAACCACTGTCCACCTGGTGACAGTTTGGCAGAAAAATGAACGTAAGAAATGAGAGCAAGAGGAACAGAGAGGGGTAACGTTGGAGATGATTTGGGAGGGGAAAGCAACCCCTCCATAGATTGCGTGTGCCCTCGCCAGCCTTGTGAATGGCGACTGAGTCGAGGTGACACAGAGATGTTAAAAAGATGAGACGCAACACAAGAGGAAGAAGTGACGGGATGAAAGGTTTGCTGAGATCAAATGAGAGAAATGAGACTCGAAGGGTCAGTCCTCCCTCTTATGCTTGCAGGCGCAGGCCTTGGCAGTGCAAGGCACCGCAGACGACAGCAGGGTCTGCTGAACGACACGGGGATGAAGGGCCTGATTCCTCACTCCCTTGCGCCCGCGGTGCGTGCGCGATACCCCCGTGACCGCAGCGCATAAAGCTGGGAGCGAAGCAGCAGCCGGTCCTCTGAGCGAACCGTGGGGGGCTCTTAACCCCCAGGGGGTGGGTCACAAACCCGTGATTGCAGTCACGCTCCCCACAGCCCAGGAACGCTTTGGGAAGATTTTAAGAGTGCGGCGTTAAACCATTTATTCAGCTGCAATGAAAAGAAAGAAAAGGTTCTACCTTTGCAAACGTTTCCCAATAAAATGGGAACACTCGTGAGTGAGTTTTTCTTCTCCGCAAGCCCGGTGGAGTTCCAAATGCTTTCCTCTCTCTGGCGAGAGCTAGGAAAAGCAACAAAGCCAAAAATACCCCAGGAAGTATTTGGAAGCTGTGCAGAACTCCCTCAGCGATGAGGGACGTAACCAGCCCTGCAAGAAGACCGTACGCAAAGCTGCGCAGTGATTGCACATAACCAACAGGGGGTTAAACCACATCCTCCGGTAAATTCTTCTGCTTTCTCCAAACCCTGCTCTAAAGTGACTGCGGACAACAACTAATGCCTCTCGCGAGTGTATCCACAACCTGGACGGGGAAGATCTTGAGTTTAAATGCCATTTAGTGTGACCGTTCTGCTTAGTGCTGCGGTCCATGTAGGTATTAGCCACGGGGCTGGCCCATTCGCAGCATTCCAGCCACTGCAGCAGTGAGGGAAGGTGAACGTGTAAATATTGGTAATATTATCACTAAGTAATTTGACTATTAGCTGCTTTATTTTTTTTTTTCCTGGACCAATAATATCTATAGCCTTTCTGCACACTAAATATGGAAAAATAAATTCATTATTTGCTTACGCTGTGCAGCGTAACACTGTACAGAAGCTTCAGCGGGGGGGGCTAATGAAAACCAGAGGCACAAGTCAGCAGGGCGATGCCACGGGGCCGGGTAGCCTTGGCGAGAGCCTGGGCTGGCTCCCCTGGCGTGGTGCTGCGCTGGCACGGTCCTGTTGCTCCTGGGCTCTGAGCTGGTGGGCAAACGGGGCAAACTGGAGGGTGTCTGAGAAAGCACGAGTTCGCCCTGCGTGGGCAGAGCCTTTGTGGCAGGTCCCGCAGGGTCTTGCTCCCATCGCTCACGACAGTCAAAGCCCTCGGTGGTCATGAAAGCTCCTTGTGTTCAGCGGGAAGGGAAGAGGGGGAATCTTACAAGAAAAAGATAATCTTTCAGCAAATCTTTTTTCCTTTTTTTTTTTTTAATAAACATACTGATGAAAATGATTTAATTTCATGGAAATATATGGTGTATTAAGCCAGGCTGTTCACCGGGACGTCAAACAGATCTAGCAAAGGTGATCAGCTCCGCTGAAGAGGTGGGTTGGGTTTTTTCATCACATTTGTTTTAATTTGAAGTGAAATCCTTTTGAGAATATATTTTGAGATTAAGGATTGATCCTGTTACCCGCCGTGCAGAATGTGCGTGTAAACACAAGCTGTTAAGACAGAATGATATAATGTACAGGAAGAAATTGTTTTTATTTGTTTTCACACGGTTTTTCAGTTGGAGCCACACCCCTGTGGTCCAAAAACTCTGCCTGAGAACACCTCCAAAGCCACGCTCCGTGTGTGTGTGTGTGCGCATTGATGAATTTCTGCTCTCGGTGAAAGAGGACTGCCCGTCTCAGCACTCTGAATGGGAGCGGAGCATTCAGTCCCTCTCCATAGCAAATTCAGCCTTCAACAAGTTAGTTCTTCCAGGGATGGCAGTGATGCAAAACTGCTTTGCAAATGTTTTTCTGGGTTTTGTTGCTAGGTGACGACTTGGAAAACTTTGCTATGCCTGCTGAGAGCTTTAAAAAAAAACAGGCCTCACATTAAAGAGTATAAAAAATAGGCCATCTTGCTCCGTAACTCCCATTTCCTAACTCCTGGAGTCTGTACCCCGTGTGCCTTCTACACTCTCACATGCCCCTCTCGCCCCCCTCCTCTGGTCTCCTCGCCAGAAACCGGAGGCCCAAAAAACCCACTTCTGTTACAGCGTAAGAAAGGGAGAGAACTTTAATCTTTCTATCCCTGACTAAAATAAGCGATTCTGCAAGTGCGTGTTGGTTTATACCGGCCTTTCCTTTCTACTTACATTTTACTGGGTTTTAATTTTATTAATCCAAACGTGAAGGAAGAGGTTAATTACTGACGAAATGGTCGCATTCACTTTCATGCAGCAAGAAACAAGAAAGCTCTGGGGACGACCCCGCTGCCGTTTAGTCAATCGTGTACCTGGGCTGGATGCAAAATCCCCTGACCTGTAGCTTGTTGGAAATTTACTTATTCATTGTTGATCTTTGTGTCTGTTGGGTTATTTTTGCTATCTTACGACCCAGGTTTCCAGAGATGTACCTTTGAATTAGTGTATGGCTGACGCAGGACGCTCAGAAGCAATTAGCTGCTGCTGCTGCCCTAGAAAGCTATTTCTAAAATCAGGGATGGAAGTCTTGTACTATAAAATGAATATAGGAACAAACATTTTTTTATTTATTGGGTCTGGACCAAAATATAGATAATAGCTCAAAATTACCATGGTCACGAGCTAAAGTCAGAGGAACAAACACCTGTTTTCACCAGCCAGAAAATAAGGATCATTGACCTTTATAGCCTCAATTTGCAATCTGGCTCATTTGGAGCTTAATCCTGTTTCATCAGGTTGGCCAAGTAAGAAGACCCCAAATCTCATCTCCAGCGAAGTTCTTGGCTTTTGACAACATTCGGTCTCTTAAAATGACAGCATTTCTTCAGTGTAACTGGCACTGTAGAACTCCATTGGAAGACATAAAGCCAAGAATTTCAGGCCCTAATCCTGTAAATCCTTACATTTTCTTTTAAAATCTATTCACGTGAAAAGCTCCCTTGGCTTCAGAGGCACAATTTGTATTCATGACTTTACGCGCGTGAGGGTTTTTGTATGATCGGGGTCTAAAACCAGGAGAACCGACAAGCCTCGGTGTCTGACTGGAGCTTCCATCGCCCGGCCCTAGAAGGCTCTTGGCGGCCGTGGCTTTGGCTCTGCCGCGGGACTTGTTTCCTCTCCCTGTGCAGCCTCCGCAGCAGCCGCACAAGTGCTCGCAGCCGCTTTAGCACTTCATTAGTTATGGTCCGATGGCAGGAGTTATGTTCTCTCACGTCAGTAAGCAGTAAGTTGGATGAAGGGTGGGAAAGAGGCGCTTGCTCGTGGGTCTCGGGACGGGCAGCCCTTCTACAGGAGCGAGCAGCGCGGACGTTGTCCTAAGAGATTGCTGGATTTCTGGCTGCTTTTTTTGGTTTTTTTTTTTTATACAAACTTAAGTAAGCAGAAATGTAGTCAGTGACAGGTGAATTAGCTCCTCTCCAGCCTTCATTATACAGAGCGGATGGCAACTCTGCTCTCAAAGATTCAGAGATGCGTTTATTATCTAATTATGTATTCATCCCCGTGAGAAAAATTATTCATTGCAGCATCGCTGTTCTGTGCAGAATTCTCCAGGAGAAGGGAGGGAGCTGGATAACATGTAGAGAGGGGCTTTTTGTGGTTGGTGGTGTTTAATACCTACTCACTAGGGAGCTTTATGTGTGGTTTATGGATCTCTTCAGCTAAGGCTAAAGTTCTTCCAAGGTACCAGTTCAAAATTGACTGTTTACTGTCGGAACAGCGTACAGTGGGTTCACTCCACCTCGTAAGTCTTCTGGTCCTTGGCTCTGCCCATGTCAATCAGCTTCTCACCAGCAGTTGAACTTTTGCTTTCCTCTTGTCACCTGTCTCGTGGTGACACCAGGTGTCACCTGGAGCAAGCAAAATGTTGTGCATCAGTCAATGTTTTTGTGGTAGCACCGAATTAGCCTTAGAAGCTTGCTCCAGTCTACTCGATACATACTAATGTGTTTTCAACATGTTTTTTGAAATATAGGTCTGTTTAATGGTCTGGAATCATTTGGGAAGGACAATGCTAATCTTCGGAGTGCAAAAATTACACATTACCTTAAAAGAAAGGCAAAACTAACGAACAGCTGTTTACTTAACATCACTCCGTCTCCAGTACAAGAGGTTATATTCTCCCAGGTCAGTAAGCACTAAGTTGGATGAAGGAGAATCAGGGGAATCAGAGGAATCAGCCACTGCGGAAGGTGGCTACCAAGAACGCAGCACGTGAACCTGCGTCAAGTAGGAGAGAAGGCACAGGGGGTTCTAGTCTGCTTCCAGGCGTTTTAAAACAATGGTGAAAAATGGAAGTTAAATTAGTCGAGTGAAATTCGCGACAGTGCCGTACCCAGCGGGAGTGGTTCCCTTACGCCCCAGCACTGCGAAGGACGTCGCCGGAAGGGCTGGTAGAGGTGGGCCAGGGCTGTCCCCGGCACCTGCGAGCATCCCTCGCCCAGCCTGCTGGAGGGCTCCTGCGCTGGGGGCGGCAGCGCTCCCCTCTTCTCCCACGGGACCGAAGCCTTACAAAGGTGTGTTGTCCACGTCCGTCTGTCCCCTGCTGATGACTTTTGAATTCATTTGCTGATTTCACCTGAGCTTGACAAGAGCATGAAGATCAGTAATTCCTACAGGTTTCAAGAGGTTTCCAATTAGTCTTGGGACAGGGGCCCAAACGGTAGAAAATCAATATAGGAGAGAAAAAAACACACGTATAAATGACCAATTACGTCAAATACTTCTACTGGAACTTCATCCTCAGACACCAAAGGCAGTGAGGAGAGGTGAATGTGTAGGAAACCAGGCTTCATTAGCTTCGTTAGCTTGCAGAACTGCTTGCTCCGTTTTGGGTGGTTAAACAACTATGGGAGAAGTTTGGTTGCTGCAAGGGCGGTAGGATCTGGGAAATGCGTGGGGACGGTGGATGCTGGCTCCGGCAGGGCTCGTACCGGACCAGACGCATTCAGAAGCCTGTGCAATGAGGTGTCCAAACCCAGATGACCTAATTGCCCTCAAATGGAGACAGTTGTGGAGGAAGGTGCAATTGTCCAAATACTTGGAAATTTGCACCCTTGGAGAAAAAAAAAAAAAAAGATAGCAGATGAGCTAATGATTGGTTTGGATGCCATTATGGCTGGTAACTTTGTATTAAATGCCAGGAACAGTCTGTGGAAACTCCCTTCAAAGATGTATCTTGGATCAAACAAATGATTTGCAGGCAATTAGTTTGCTGTGAACAAACTGTCCGGGGACAGACAGCGTAATAAGGGCTACATGCTGCAGGAGTTTTCCAGAAAAATGAAAAAAAAAAAAAACCCAACAATGACTGAAACCCGTTTAAAGATCGAGCCCTTTGGTGTGGGTTTTAGCCGTGCGAGCTGACGTTGGTGTGCAGCAGAAACAAGACCTGTCCATTTTCCAAATCCGCATTCCTGACCAGCAGCCAGCAGCAGAGAGAAGCCCCGCAGCGCCGTGAGTGAACCAGGGAATCGAGGGGACACCAGTAGAGGTGGAGGAGACGGTGGTTTGCCAAGGTTTCCATGGCAAGGCTCTGCTGCAGAGCTATTCCCCTAGCTGGGGAGAGGCAAAATCCCCTTGGGAAGCTGCAGCTTGGCTGCGGCGGTGGCTCACCCGCGCTCTGCACCAGCCGGGCCCAGGCGAGATGCTCCGGTAGCGTGGCAGAAAGCAGCCAGCCGTGGTGGGGAGCAGGAGAATTCGCTCCAGCTGCGATAGGTGGGAAAGCAGCTGCTGGCGCTGCCCTGAGCAGCCTGGAGCAGGAGCCCCTCTGCTGTGGGGACAGGCTGGGAGAGCTGGGGGGGTTCAGCCTGGAGAAGAGAAGGCTCCGGGGAGACCTTAGAGCCCCTGCCAGTCCCTAAAGGGGCTCCGGGAAAGCTGGGGAGGGACTCTGGAGCAGGGAGGGGAGCCATGGGACGAGGGGGAAGGGTTTTAAACTGAAAGAGGGGAGATTCAGATGAGTTATGAGGAAGAAATTCTTGGCTGTGAGGGGGGTGAGCCCCTGGCCCAGGCTGCCCAGAGAAGCTGTGGCTGCCCCATCCCTGGAGGGGTTCAAGGCCAGGTTGGACGGGGCTTGGAGCAACCTGGGCTGGTGGGAGGTGTCCCTGCCCAGGGCAGGGGGTGGCACTGGGTGGGCTTTAAGGTCCCTTCCAACCCAAACCATTCAACGATTTAAACAAAAACTACATCAGAGAAATCAGCCCTAGAGTAAAATGCCTCTCGGTTCTACCGGAGAAGGCAACGGCACAAATATTATACCGTATCTTGAAAGGGTGATGCCGGACTGCAGAAAAAGCTCCGTTTCTTCTGCAGGAATCAGACGCTGCTGAGGAGATGCTGCTGGAAGTGGTCCCTGAGCGGTCGCTCTCACAGGGAGTGTTGTCGCTGATGCTCCTATTTGCGGTCAGGATGCACTCTGGACCTATTTTCTTTTAGTAAATAGTTTCCTCATTCAAAAAATGAGGTTTCCATCACACTGAAGGTAATCACGGGTGGAAATCAAATTTTTCAAGTCATTTTTTCAAGTAGTTTCAGCAGAGGAAGGAATTGGAGTGAAATGGCTGATGCCTTTGGCGAGGGCTCTGCCGCTGGGCCGGTAATCGAGGGAAGAGACCATTGACAAGATATTTCACGGCTTATCTTTCATCCTTTGTTTTTCTTGCAACTGCCCAAATAGAATTTTATTTTTATTTCATTTCAGGGCAGAAGGAGACAAATCAATAATATCCCTTTACGTATCCCTACATAAAGCACAAGTGTCTTTTTCCTTTTTTTTTCTTTTTTTCTCTCCATTTTGTTAAGAAAGGAGAAATACGCTGGTTTTGTTCTGCCCTTTTCTAAGCAGGTTTTGGTTCAGCGGTGAAAAAGGATAATGCTTGCCCAGCCCTCGCCAGCAGAAAGCACGTCCCCATCCCGTGGCTCTCCAGACTCGCCGGGGGGCTGGAGCGAGCCTGGTGCCCCCCTGCCATGGGGCCGGGCAGGCCCCCGCACGTCCGAGCCGGTGGCGTGGCCCTGTGCAGACTGGTTTCCTTGGGAGACTCACTGCAAACCTGCCCGAAGCCAGCCAGCAAAGAAATAATTGCTCGGGGGAATGTGCGTGTCCAAAGGAGACGGGGGTTCCCTGTTGCCCTGAGCTGTTAGCGGTGCAAGTGTCACCTCGTGGACCTGTAAAGGTCCCTTCCACCCCAAACTGTCCTATGCCTGGGTTTGCTGCTGAAGGCCTGGGTGGGCTCCAGAGCCCGAAATGGCTTCCAGAGATGCTTAGGGATTCCCGAAGGGAAGACGGTGATTTCTTCATAGCGTGTGGTTGGAAGTGGTTTGGTCGCACTGGGGAAAAATGTAAGTTTAAGGTGATTTGTGTTTAGGTGATGGGGATAAATCAAGGGATGCGGAAGGCACCGATCCGCGGGTAGAAAAAGATAGTGATTAAAGGAAAAAGAAAATGATCTGTGGCCGTGGACATAGTGAAAGCGGTCCCTGCCATGTGAGTGAGAGGAGACGGGGAAAGGGAAAAAAAATCGGGAGAGGTTTACGTGGCACTAAAATTGCTTTGCTTTCTGCCGTCGCTGGCTAGGATGTGCTGCGGATCCCCGCGGAGGTGATGAGCAAAGCCGGGGTGGAAGAGTTGCGAGGGGCTGATGTACCCGCAGCTCCGAGTTCGTTTGCTGACGATGCCGTGAGCCCCAGCACTTCCCACCCGGTGGCTTGTCCCGGCTGCTCCCTCCGGTGCCCCATGGCGCCAAACAGCCATCCGTGGGGCCACGGTGTGGGCTGGCCGAGGCGTCTGGGCTTCCCAGAAAATAACCTGGCACAAATATAAAATATTTTTTGGCTGCATCAGCTCAGCGATACGCTTCACAGTGTTGTGGCAACACATCCAAGGCGGGGGGGCGGGTGGTGGAGGCCGGAACGAGCAGCAGGACGTGGGAATATTTCAGGTTGATATTGCCATCAAACGGAGGAACCCGGCCTTGAGCATCGCTGAAATTTAGAGGGAGTGAGCCCCGCGTCTCTTGCAGGGTCACGGTGGGAAAGAGCGCAAACTGCTTTCAGAAATCAGGTTAAAACAATCGTGGCTTCCAACTCAAACACGCCAGCGCCGAAAGCACGCTCTGTTGCCGTGCCCTGGGGAGTGCGGCGCAGTGGGGCTCCGCGGTGGCGCCTGCCACGCTGCAGCCAGCACCGGAGCAAAAGTCTTCAAATAGGCTTCCAAAAAGATAAGTGTTGTCGCTGACGTCCCTTTTTCTCCCGTGTTCTGACGTATTCGGGGTCACGTTTTCTACCCAAACAAGAACACTTTTCCAAATGTAATCAAAAGGACTCCAGAGGTGAGGGCTTTACGCAAAATCGAGATGTATTGAGCCTGCCGCTCGGAGTGTGGGAGTTGGTAACTCCAACACATTTGCTTGGAGCTGCTGTCAGGATTCCGAAATGCAGTTGAGCGGAGCGGTTTCATGAGGCAGCTAGTTTAGAAACATCTGAAGTTGGGTCGTTGTGCCTCGGCCCTAATTGCAAGCGGAAAGAAAAGCACGTTTAAAACAACAATCTCCTCTTTTCTCTGGGTCCCAGTGAGCAAAAGGGAGGCTTTAAAGAAGACTTTGTTGCAGAATTTCCACTCCCGGCACTGAAGGATTAGAGCCCCCCCCTTTTTTTTTTTTTTTTTTTTTTTTGGTTTTTACTTTTTTTACTTTTTTTTTCTTTCCACTAGGAGAGAAAGGCAAGTTCGCTGTAAGTTGAAAAGCAAAGGAGCAGGCTGGGAGTTTCTATGCGGAAAGCAGATGGGCGCACGTGGCCCTTTCTGGGGACATGGGCAGGTCTCCTTAACCCCGGCCTGCTCGGCGCTGCGTACCGCTCCGCGCGGGCCATTGTTGCCACACACCGGTCTGTAATTTTGGAGGTTCACCTACTTCCGGCAAACTATATTTAAAAACTCAGTGCTGATTAGAGGGGGGAAAAAAAAAAAGTTCAGGGGAAGGGATTTCCTAGTTCACAAATAAGAATGTGCAGTGGAGCACTCACTAAGTAAACAGAAAACATGGGCAGCTGAGAGAAATCAATTTAGCTGAACAAACAATGTTCCATGTAATGAACTACTAATTATCCTTTTATGCCATGTCAGTCTGAGTGATTACAGAGCTGTGCGGTTTAATTTGACGTTTGAGCATTGCCTTGCTCCATTAGCCTCATATAAAGCTACGACACGTTGAGAGGAATTAAAAAAAAAAATGGTGGTGGGTTGGGGGAAGGGGGCTGTATTTATCCAGAACTAAGTAAGCACCTGTGGCAGTCGTGGGGAAAAGAGCTTCTTCATTTTTTTCTTCTTTTGGCTTTTTAAATCCTTGATTTGGTGGTGAAAGGGGCAGCGCTTGGGAGACACGAAGGAGGGTGTCTGACGCTCGTAGGAAGCTCCTTCGGCGTGTTGAGAATGTCCCAGGTCTTTAGAGCCTGCCTTAAACTACCATCAGGGGCTGGAAGAAATAAATTGTGTGGATCAGACATACACACGGATCAAGGGGAAAGCGCATGGTAAACAATACAGCGTGGGAGCAAATATCCTTTCCCGGGTACTTTCTTCTTACTGGCGATTTGCACACAGTAGGTAAATCAAATCCCTAACTGCTTGGGAAATCTTGTGGCTCATCTAGGACTGAAGGACATGTATTATAAATGCTGCTTTATTATCATACTGTTTGTCCAACTACCTGTACTGATAACAGGATTAGAGGGAATTAACATATGGAGAAAGCTAAAGACAGTTTGTTGGGATATATACTATGGCTATTAACTCTAGGAGTACCAGTGCAATAGCTGTGGTCTGATACGGAGCTACGTATTTTGGATGAGATTTTTGTTTCACAAAGGGCAAGTCAAGCCCAACATGGCCCAAGTTCTAGGGGAGATGTCCATGGGAAAGGTGCGGGTGCAGGAGGGCCGTGCCCTGTGTCTGGGTGACACTCCAACATGTCACACAGTGTCGTGAGGGGTAAGTATGTCCCACGTGTCCAATGGTAATATTTACGGGGCTGCATTCGTTTAAGCACAAATTGAAAAGCGAATGTTTAAAAACCATTTGGTGTAACTGCCTGACATTTCTGACATGCACGTCACTGAAATACCTGCCCGGGCACCCTCCGGGCTCTCTCTTCTCACGCTGCGAACACAGATGAGAACTCGTCTACAAAGTTGGGGTGATACTTTAAGAAATGCATTTTCAAAATATCTGTTTAAATTTAATTTCAGATCTCAAAGAGAATGAGTAGAAACTTGAATGGAAAAAGAAAAAAGAAAAAGGAAAGTAGAAAGGCCTCCCCAAAACTGGGAAACTCAAAGATCCAGTTGACTATTTTGGCTCAGGCGTAACTCATAGGAGGCCAGATCCTCGGCAGGGGCAGGCTGATGTCAATGAAGAATCCCTCTTTTGTCAGCTAAGGATGGGCCCCAAACGCGCGCAGAGGACGTGGTGGCCCCTGTCTTGCGCTTGCTGTCAACGCACCACCTGCTCGTGTTGGCCACGCTCTGGGCTGTCCTCAGCACCTCCATCCTCTCCTGTTCTTTCTTGGTTTTTTTCAGTTCTGTTGAGAACTATCACTTTGACCACCCTAGAGACTGGGGGCTTTTTATCTGCCACAGAAATACCCCAGAAGTGGAAGTTTTCCCGACGCTGCATTGCCAAAAGGCTGGAGCCCCGCCATGTTGGTGTTTTGGTCACCCATCTGCTGTCCTCACCACCACCCTCGTCTGGCTCCTCCGGGGTCCTTACAGAGGACTCAGCCACCTTCCAGGTGATACCGGGGGTTTGTTTGGGTTTGGTTGGTTTGGTTTTTTTGTATTTGGTGATTGAGTTGGACTGAAGCCGATTGAATTTCAGCGCCGCTGCAAGGCCTGACCGAGCCGCAGGCTCTTACCCCGGGGCTGAACTGGCCCCTCTGTTCCTTCCTAATGCCCGTTAGACACATTGGGGCCTTTCTCCGCTGTGCATTTGTGACTCCCATTGACGCTAATGGGTGTGACATGTGGCTGTCCAGCGGAGAATAGCCCGCATTGACTACAGCAGCTCCCCGGCCTTGAGCGATGCTCGTCACTTGATTAAGCCAAACTAATGAGGCACCACCGGGGCCAACGGGAGTGTGTGGGACTCGGGCGTCGCAGAAGCTGGTGGAAACCTGCAGCTTTTCCTGGGGGCTGCGTTTTGTTTTGCCGGGCAGAGACGCGGGATGCCACAGAGTGGAGCGCGGGGACACGGGTGCTGTCGTAGAGATGAGCGGTGCAGGGAGGGCTCACCATTGCTGACGACAGCACCCCGAATTGCCCTCTTCCAGTGGTAATTACATCTGAGAGTGTCCTGCGTCGTTTAACGTGAGGTTTGGTCTTGGCTCTCACTCGGTGTCTTTCTACTGGATCCTGAAGTTGGTCCTGTGGCTCTTTCTCTGGGGCATGTGTGGGGGTGTATTTTTGGCTCTTCAGTGGGCAGCCCACGGGTGGCCGAGGCGGGCGGCCCCTTTTTCATCAACATTAAACAGCGTCAGTCTGGGAAATGGGAAAGGTGGGGAAAAGCAGAGCCCCTGCAGTGCGTGTTTCTTGCAGGTCGCCCACTCTGCAGGAAGAGGAGCCGCTGGAGGTGCAGCTCCTCTGCTGCGTGCTCCCCTCTCGGGCATCGCTGGCCGCGGCCCCCCAGCACGGAGCACCCGCTGCACTGGGAGGAACTGGGGAGCGCGCAGGGCTGGAGCCTCTTTTGCTTCGCCTGGGCCCAAATCACCCAAACTGGGCCAAGTTCAAGAACGCAAACTTAAGGTACGTGCCTGGGATCTCCGTCGAGGTCTGAGCGTGGCTGTGCCTGCGGAGAAACGGGTCGGGAGGAAAACCAGGATTTAGGAAGAGGCTGACACCTGACAAACCGAGAGCGTGGACACGGGCTCTGGGAGCAGGCGCGAACCCCGAATGGCACGAGATGCTGCTGCTGAAGCGGGGCTGGGAGCCCTGGCCTTCCCGCGAAGCACAGCATCGTCCAGAGCCACTGTGTTAACGCGGGGGCACAACCTAGTACTCCGGGGCCAGGTAGATCTTGAGAGAAAACAGCATTAAAAAACCCTAAGTTGTATTTTAAGACTTGCTGTTTTGGAGAACCTGGTTGAGAAGTTGCCTGTACTTTCCCCTGTACTTTACCCGCTGGTACATTCCAGGTCAGAGGAGGTTTGTATTTTTGTCATATTGCAATACTTGCCTTTATGTAAGTGCTGCTAAGAATAAAAGTAGCAGTGGGAGAAAAACATCAGTTTGATGTCTAAATTTGGAAAACTTGATGAATAAATCTATTAACTTCGTTGTGGGGAGAGAAAAGAATAGCAACCCTTTGTTTAAAGGAAAGGTAAAATAAATATAAAATAAGAGCTGATTACCCCCTCTGGTCTTCTGTGGTGGGTTTTTCAATGTTCTCTTGTCCCCTCCAGAGGATAATTATTAATTGACTCTGTTTGATCTGTGGGACTGTGGCTTGAGAAGATGCGGTCAGTTGGCTCCGAGAGGCTTTGTCGTGATCATCAAACCCTTTCGGCGTTTGGGAACGAGAGAGCAAAGGGGGAAGGAGGGTTTGTCCACTTGAGCAGGTGTCCTCCCAGAGAGCAGGCTGCTGCCAGGGGTTTGGCAGCCCCTCCGCCCCTGCTGGCGGGCTGACGGTGGGCAGCCCCCTGCCCGAGGACACCAATGAAGCAGCTGGAGGCCGTGATGGGAAGCAGCACGGGGCTCCCCGAGGTTTGGCAGGGAGACTCCCAGCTCAAAACTGCCCAAGGACCTCCAGTCTGCTCCCGTCCCTGCCTCCTAGGCTGCGTGGGACTGCGTGCTCCAGTCAAACCCCGCGATGATCAGAGCAGACATCAGAGTCTTCTGGCTTTGTCCAGAGCTGCTGAGGACATTGCCATCCGCACCTCTCAAGGCGGCTGCCGCCTCCTGCCCGCCCCAAAGCTTAGCACAAAGCAGTAAAGTCCCCGTCACGGATCGCAGCGCTTCATGTCAAGCCCCGTCTTCCTTTGCCCAGCATCTCTGGCAGCTGCGCCCGCCGCTTCGCATATCCAGAACAGATCACTTTTGCCTTTATTTGTAAATTATACCTTTAGTGGTAAATTATAGATTATTTATTAAGCAATTGAGGTTGAAAGAAAGAGGTTAGAAATGAAAAAATTTATTAGGCAGATACCAGACTAGTATAGTCCTGGTTTTTCTTAAGGGGTGGATAACTTTCTAGTCATCTCATCTGTTTTTCTCTTGAGGACCCTTGTTTTTGTTCCAGCTGCTAGAGCTGCAATTTCAGCATTCAAGTTCTGCAGAAATGCTGCCTTCAAGCTATTCCTTCGTTCCTCTCATCCTAATTCTCCCCTCTAAATCTTTTTGGAGTAGGAAGCTGGCACACGAACGTGAATGTCCTCTTTGGTTCTTCTTCCCAAGTGGCAGCCTTGGGTGCTTAATGACCATTTCCCTCTCCTGTTTCCTACTAAATTGGCTGGGCATGGAGGAGAGGCAGTGCATAAACTAAGCAAATACTGTTTATGTTCTTCCTGTAGCTGCTCTTTGGACACCTACGGGTCATTAATTCCTTTGTTCCCAGCCAACCTGCCAGCTGGCAGCTCTCCTGCCCAGTTTGAGCCGTTCCCTTGGTGTGGGCTGGTGACCAGTTCCCACCGGGCCAGGCTGCAGGGTGTGTTGGAGAGGCATCAGGACTCTTGGGACATTTCTAGATTTCTGCTGGGACTAGAAGTGATACAAGTGATCCAGTCATAACACAGACAGCCAGGAGCTCTGTCTCTTTTCCCACCCTACTCTCCGCATATTGGCCGCCTTAAATGAAAGAGAAATATTACTACTTTGGTGGGGGCATGGGGCCGTGCTGGCAGGTGGATGCAGTGCTGGGGAGAGGCTGAGCGCTGCGCGGCCACTGTAGATCCGTCACACAAAAGCCCAAAGGTGTTACCACAGCCTCCAAGAAACAGCCTCTGATGACGGAAAGAAAACCAGCATCATCTCATGACACTGCTGTTCCCGTCGGTTGTGAATTTAAAGGAAGGCAGGCTGAGGAGCGGAGCATGGAAATCCCTGCTGATCAGGAGCGAGACTATTTTTCTCCTATAAGAACATTTGCTCAGCTTTTTGATTTCCAGTGTTTCCAGTTGCCATATCAACCTGAGAAATTTGCCTGGCAATTGACAGCGTATTTTTCAACAGAAGATTTAAAAATGTGGTTGCATCGGCTCCAGCATCTGATTGCTGTGATTTCACTTTATCTTATTTTATTTCACCCCTAGCATTTCCTTTCCAAGCCACATTAGCAGGTGACCGAGGATCCGCACCCGCCCTTTGACAGGCGCATCTCGGGCTCAGCAGGTCACAGAGCAGCAGGCATCGGCAGGAGGGACAAAGCCTGCGGGGGACATCCTTCTCGGGGGACAGGCTGGGAAAGCCCACGAGCAGCGACAGAAACCCTCTGGCTTAAGCGAGGTGGCAATTTTGGCTTTCATGTCGCTCGGAAGGGCAGGAGCAGGAGACACAGTGGAGGGCAAGGAGGTTGCTCCTGGCTGAGCCATTGAACGGTGTGTTGGGTTCTTTGGGGCCTGCGTCTGCCCCCATCTCCGTCCCGGCACCGTCAGGTTGGGGAGGAGAAGGGTGAGGTGGGAGCCCACCCGCCCCCCGTCCACCCGCGGATGTCCTCTCTCCAGCCCTGGCCATTCACGGGCCACTGGTGTGAATGGGGACTGCATCTGCCGCAGTGCAGATGAATCTGCGGGGGCTTTGCGGTGGGGAATATATTGTTTGGTTTGTTGTGGGTCTATGGTGGGTTTTTTCCTTTAAAAGGAATAAGAATGGAAAACAAGAAAGTCAAAAAGCCCTGAATCTACCTTTTTAGAGCGGAGACACCGCCACAGCAGGACATAATGGCTTGCTGTGGTGGTGGTTTGCCCGAGAGCCTGGAGATTTATGTAATGAGAAACACAATTCCTGCAAAGAACATTGTTAAATCTTTTCAAAATTTCAGCTATAAGCCATTTTATTGCTAATAATATGGCTAGATTCTCCTTTTGAAGAATCTGGGAATGTTTGACAAGAGGGGAAAATGGAGAGGACTTGAGGCACCATAATCTGTATTTTCCATTTACCTTGCTTGAAGCTTGAACAACACATGTGCCACAAATGATTTGTTTATTCCTAAGCGCCCCCAAGGAGCCCGGTCTCCATTCTCAGGCATATAATGGCTATTCAAATGAAAGCTTTAATAGATTGTTGCAGATCTGATATCAATGCGGTGAGAGAAAGAGATATGCAAATATTCAAAATTAAACAAACTAGCTCCTGCCCTTTGCCTTTGGAGGCACAGTCTCAAATCTGGATGGTGACACCAATGCAATGAGTTTGTTAGACTCGGCTCTCTGGAGAACTAGTTCCTTTTTTTTGTTTGGTTTTTTTTTTCTGCATTGACTCACTAAGCTGTCACATTGTTTGACATATTTTCTGTCTGTAGCACTCATGACTAAGGAGAGCCCCAACCGGGGCTGAAATCCATGGTGTGTTCTGATTTGAGACTGAGAAACGTTGGTAGGAGAAGCTCCTGCTGTGACGGTTTGCACCGCGTCTTCTTAAACCGAAGCCCTTAACCTCCGTGCCTTTCCCTGGGCATTGCCCCCTACGGTAGAAACAATTTTGGAAGAGTGACGCAGTCAGAAGCTTGCGGAGAGTAGAGCTGCAGTTCAATTTGGGGCTGCAGTCTAAACAAAATTTGGTTCTGTCCACACTGCAAGAGGAAGTCGGGGCTTCACTGGTTCTCAACAGAGCCCCTGTTCCTCGCTCTCCCCCTGTAATGTGGGTGAGAGCCGGGCCCAAGAACCACTCCAAAAATGTAAAAATAACATGTCATCCCCCTAACCGTTGAAACTGTGCCAGCAGCTACTGTGCGCATTGAGCAGCAGGGAAAAATAATAATTTTACATCAAAAACACCGTAAAAGTTTTTGGTGTCTTCTAGTCTCTTGTAAAACTGCTATTATCTTGTCCGGCCCCCAAGGCTTTTCACACAGTTATCAATTACGCTATGTGGATTTCAAAAAAGGCAGTGTCTGAAACATGGGCCGCGTGGCGGATGGCACAAGCAGCAGCGGGAGCGTGGCCCTGCCTGGTCAGCAGGAGGTCCACGCGCTCCCGGCTCGGGGCCAGAAACCCCCCGAGCATCCCCGTACCACCGTTGCCCTCCTGTCTTCTGTGCTCTGAGGGGAAGAGCTTTGAAGCAAGGCTTGCCTTTTGCTCCGTCATTACTGCTGGGAACCAAATGTTCCCAGTGACGATGAGTGGGACTCAATCTAATATATCTCCAGATATCTGCAAACATCTAGAAAACCCCTGAGCTACAGTATGAGCAATTAGAACTGAAGAGAGAGGCCAACGCTCAGCAGGAAGCATGAGGAGGACCTTGCTTTGGTTGGGGTATGGGGGCAGTCTTCTGGCTGTAATAGGGGCCAGCATAGTCCCTATGTTGGGAGTAGTGTGGGAAGGTGTGTTTGTATCTCAGAGACTTGATGGTCTCCTTCATTAACGTTAGCCAAGGCTGGGCACCTTAGAGTTTGGGGCGTGGAGGATCTGATGAGGGCAGATGAGGAAGAGGGCTTCAGAAAATAAACTCTCAAGTTTAATCTAGCTAGTTGTTTATTTCAGAACCAAGGATGGAAATGCCCAGTAGGCCAAACGACAGGGAAAAGATCATCTTCGTGAACAAGTGTGAACACAACATACAGAAATGTTCTTCAAAATGGTATTTGGTGAGAGCACTTGGAGCCATAGCCAAATCCCGTATGTGAATGTGGCTAGACAGTTGGTTTCTACTTGGAATTAAAGGCAATCTCTGAAAACCATGGCCATGTTTCAACACGAACTGCGCTGTAAGCTTCTTATGGGCTGTGGTTACCCAAAAAAAAAAAAAAAAGGCTGACTCACAGTGGGAGAGGACTGGGTTGGAACGTTCCCATGCAATCATCCCTGCTGTCCAGAGGTGCCAAGCCTGTTCCTAGAGATCCTGGACACCCACCGCTCCCATATACTTCCCTTGACACTTGCAGGTCATTAGTATTTCTGAAAGACTGACTTAAGAGCTTCTCAGATGAGAGGTGTTTCTTTTGGCCTGTGAGCAGCACAAATGAGAAGAAAGAAAATGGACTTCTCCAAAGTTTTTCCAAAATGCGTGCCCAATTCAAACAGATCTGTCCACTTCCCTTGCTAGCGTGGGTTCCGGATCCCAGCTGAGTCTAGCGCAGACTGCCCTCACACCACCGCCAGCCACACCATTTCTGCATCGAGCCCTTGTTAAGCAGGGTGTAGAAGCAGATTTGTACGGGAATTTTCCAATTCAGCGCTTCTCTAATTCAAAAATATTAATTAAAAACTGATGCTTCTTGTGGGAAGCTCTTGGTTTTGGCATATCTCGTTTTCAGTTTAAAATGTTTTGACTTGTCCAGCATTTTATAATGAAAGATATTATTTTTCAAATAGAAACACATGATTCTATAGGAAAAATGTGTTACGGAAAAAAATAATATTTAAGCATGAAATAATGCCAAAATTTTTAATTAAGATCCAAGCAGCATCTAACCAGGTTTTGTTTCTCTCAGACTGCCAGTTTTCAGAAATTGGGATTGCCGTTTCTGGTCCTATTTAAGACTGGGGAGAAAATGTGGAATTCTGAAATCTTTGCCACACTGGAAAACAGTTTTCCACCAAGCTCTCCTCAGATGGGATTGCAGAAATTCTTCTGTTTTCGCCTTCCTCCCTGGCTCTGTTACCATGCAATTCTGTTCACGCTGTTCCCCAAGACAAAATCTGAGCCAGGCTGAGAGTTGTGCTGATGGTGAGTGCCTGCCTTTCTTTTTTTTCTTTCTTTAAATGAAACAATTTCCTAAGGCATTGAAATGGGGCCGATAAAAAGCAGCTTTTAAAATTCATTTTAGTAAATAGTTTGAAACCAGACCATAAAGTCTCATAACTGTAGGTTTGCCCTTAATTGTACCTCGCTGACAGCCCATTTTCCTTCTCCTCTGCAACCAGTCTCCTTTTTCTTTAAGAGCAAAACATATTGTATGCTACTTCTGAAAGATTTGTGGGGTTTCGCAGGAATTGAACAAAATCTGTAGGTAAACAGTGTCACCTAGTGGATAAACGGCACCAATTTTTCCCAAACTGTGGAAGAAGTTTTGTCGGTGTGGTTTATCCATTTTGTCCTACAGAAATATTATTTCAAATTGGAAAGAGCCCTGCACTGTGAAATGGGATTATTTCCAAATCGCTGCAGAACTAGAGACGCATAATGCGGTGGCCAGCACTGAGCTGGAATATATCAGTCATGTGCAACGGGCACGGAGCCAGTCGCATCAGCGGATACAAAAGGGGAGAACAGATTCTCCAGCTCAGGGCCAGAATGGCGAGAGGTTAAAGCAGCACAAGGGGCAACACTTATCTCCTGGCTGCGGGAAGCTGTCCCGGGCTTCACGTCGTCTCCTGCGCTATCACCTGCCCCTCTGCGCCCACAGAAAACGAGAGAAAGTCGGTAGGTGCCTTTGCCGTGCGATCAGCTGAGGCTCCTGAGCGGTAAAAGAAAAGGACTGCAAAGTACCTGGGGTGGAGGTGTGGCAGAGAGCATCTGAATGCTGGGGCAAGAGCAGAAGGTCCATGGAAAAACCTCTCGTTCTGAGAGGGTGGGATGATGACCCTGGGGATACGGTGGTAGGTATCTAGGAGAAAAGTTGCCTACGGAGAGCAGGAGGTGTGGTAGGGCTTGAAGAGCCTGCCGAGTTGGAAATAACAGGTTGGAAATTCGCGGCATGATGGCCCCCGTCACGGGCAAAGTGCTCCAGAAGGAAGGATATGTTCCTGAAAACTAAAGGAGACTGGATATGGTGAAGACCACTTAGAGTACTTAGGTTTATGCTTTCTAACTTACTTGTGTCAGGATCCCTTGGCGTAAAGCTGAATTAGAACCAAAGGACCGGAGGAAGAAATTAATATAAACAGAATCGAGCCAAGAATTATGTGCAGAACAGTTCTTCAGGCTTCTAGAAACTCTTAGGGGAAAAAAAAATAAGTGGAATTCAAGCAACAAAGTTGGGAAGTCGGGTAACTGGGTTTCTAAACAAGACAAGCACGAGCGTTCAGCTGACTTTGTGCAGGGTGGGTGGGAAAGTGGCAGTTTTGTGACACCCCCCCCCCCGCCTATAGTTAAAGCAAGTCCTGCCAAGGGCTCTGTCACCAGTTAGGTGGCCCCGACACAAGCAAAACCATGATTTCACTGGTTTCATTCATGACTTGTCTAAGAGCCGCTGCGATCGGAATGGGACATTCCCTGTGGAAAATTCTTCCCAGCATTCTGGATCTAATTGAAAAATGCATTTGCACGGTGGCAGAGCATGGAGGCTTCAGTTGTGGTCCTGCTGTGGTCTGCAAACCCAAGCCCCTGTGTGCATCCCGTTCAGGGGTTTGACAGGAGAGAACACAGGACACGGAAAGGGCCAGGAGCGCAAGCCACTGGAATCTTGGAGGCACATTGAAAAAGAACCTGGAGGAGAGCAAAAGCATGGTCCCAGAGATGGCTCTTCCCTGTCCAAGACGCAGCAGGTGGGAAAATGTGAAAGCACCTTTCTGAAAGGTCAGTAGTTGGCCAGCAGGACTTTATCAGCTTTTTCTTAACACAGAGACCAGTCATGAAGAAGTGGGAGATGGTGCGAGGTGGTGAGGAAGAGAGAGACGCCAAGGGCTATGACCTGCAACGTGCAGGCCCTGTACCTTTGGCCCCCAGCATGCTGGCTGTGCGACCACTCACGGGCTGAACATTCAGACCCAGGTCTTACGTTGACATGGATTTGGTCAAAGCAAAAAGCCAGAGCACTTTGAAGAATGTATGAAGGAACGTTAGAATTGTAGTCAAAATGATACATATCTAATTTTCATACTTCAGGAAACCCGAACTCTAGCACTTAATTACCTTCCAAATAAAAGGAAAATACCGATGGCAGGTTGTTCTGCTACATTTGTGTTCGGCCTGTTTTCTTCATTTTTGTCATATATCAAATGGATGGTCTGTCGTTCTTCTCCAAAAGGTTGAAAGCGATTATCGTGAAAAGTCCCAGGAGCTCTGCATACAGGCAAGCTAAAATATGCTGCAAGTCGGGACACTTTCTCACCTGAGTATACACTCTGTCTCCAAAACAAACACTGGCATAACTGTATTTACTCTGTTTGGTGCAGTCTTCCTTCAAACTATTTCAGTTTTGTACTCGTCTTGTTGGACCAGTTCCCACTGGTCGAGTCAGTGGGAGGCACCATCTTCTGCCGGTCCTCGCTGGCGGCATCGGCTGGCTCGGACCGAGTCGCATCCCTTTGATTGCTCCGTGCCTCAGTTTATGCCTCCGTTAATGCAAGTTCTGCACTGGCTTTCCGCAGTGCTCCCGTTTTTGGGATATCAGAGCTCTTTCCTTAGCTATCCTCTCTCAGGTAATCTAATCGTTACTAAATCAGACGCTTTTCATTTTCCTCTTCTCAAAGAGAAGGTGATACTAATTCCTTTGCCCGTTAAAGCATTCGTGGGGAGGAAACTTGTTGGGTTCAGTGATACCACAAGACGTAAAGGCAGCATGTGAGCTCAGAATCTTCCCACATGAGTTCCAAGTGCAAAAAAGAGTGAGCAAAAAAGCCTGAATGGATCAAGGATCCCGCTCCTGGGAACAACAGAAGGAAGAAATGTAAGTAACACCTGGAAAATGCTGCCCTCCTCAAGAGAGGCCTCCTCCCCTGTAAGTATCTGCAACTCCAATATTAAACAAATAGAAACTTACCTATTCTGTGGAATCTTCTTTTGCTTCATTGCAGAAACACTTGTAGTAAAGCCTAGGGGGGGTGTTTAACAATAATAAAAAAAAAGTAGCTCTTGTTCCACCAGGAAATCAGAATTGCTTCAGCCAAGGACATCTAGTGTGAAGTCTGAGGAGGGCTGACAAGGAGTAATGACAGCCCAGCCATCTCAACATTCCCAGCCTGGATCCATCCCTGCTCTCACCAAACTCGCTGGATGCTCTTCCTTGTCCTCCTGGCCGCGCGTGCTCCCTTCCCGTGTGCTCCAGTGGCACCGCGCCGACCGGGCTGCCAGGTCCCCGGGGACGCAGGGACCGCGCGAAGGGGGGGTTGGCCAGGCAGCCTGCCTGAAGCGGGGCGTGCTGGGTCTGCACACGGAATTCCCTTCCCTCTGCCATAGCAGCACGCGCGAGCGCTCCTAAGCCCCCTTTGGACCCGTTTATAGGCACATAAGCCAAACGGTGGGAGAAGACGACTGCGTGGGCAAATGCTGTTGCCGAAAAGGCAAATTGCATCTCTCAGGTAGATGGGGGAACCTCTGGCAGCCGGGAAAGGATATAAAAATATAATCACATTAACATCCATCCCTCGGGCTGTCTGGAGGAATGCAGAACCAAGGCAAGCAGCGAGCAGAGGAAATGAGCCGGTGGGGGAATGCCGTGTGTGTGTGTGTGTCCACAAACATAGCCACCGCCGTGGAAACTTCCCCTTCCTCTCGTCTTTTAATGTGAACTCATGCTTCAGAGTTAACACAAGTATCGACGGGAATGGCCTCTTTTAATTCTAAACCAACATTTCTAGGCAACGCGGTCTGTTTCTGAGTTGCAAAGGAAAGCTGGAAATCCTCCCTTTGCTTGCTTTTAAGCACGTCCTTGATTTACAAGGTTAAACTCTCCCACTTTGTTGATTTGCTGTTTTCAGTAGCCATTGGCTGTCCCCAGTACCTCTGATCTGAGAGTCCGGGGGAAAATAAGCCTTTTCTAACCAGCTCTGTGAACGTGGTCCGTGGAGGACACCTGTGACCCCAGCTGCAGTAAGATGGGCCACGATATAGCGGGAAGGCAAAGCCGCAGCCCAACGGTTTATCAGCTTTAGGAAGAAGGGGTGGAGGGAAAGGTGAAGTGTGTATCCTCTGCCTGAACATTACAAATGCAGCAGCTATTGCTGTAGTAAAAGAGGCCATTTTTTACCCACTGAAATGACCGGCACACAAGAAAAGTGAAACACAAGGCTGATGAGCCATCTGCATCCCGTCCTTCAAGGTGGCCTCACCCACTAGGTATCCGCATTCCCGAGTACTGGGGAAATTTGAGGAGCTAATCGTTTCCTCCGACTCGAAAGCAAAACAGCAAAGCAAATAACACCCACCCAGGGTGTTTCTGAAGCTCCCTGTTTAAATCCGCTTCTCAATGTGCATGGGATTTTTTTCTATTATAAACAGTTTCTCAGGGTGATTCAGCGTAGGGCATCAGGTAGTGTGAGGCTTGAGGACTCCAACAAATTTGAGGGGACAGCCTGGAGGAACTATGAAAGCCGCCACATTTCTCCAGCTGCCCGTTCAGATTTTCCAGGAGTGCTGGAAAATAAGCCAAAACAAGTGTTTTATCTCTACATCACCAGTTCGCATCCAGTCCTGGGGGTCATGCCTTGCCATGAGAAAACATCGGGGAGCTTTGGGAGCTGTCTCTGAGCCAGGGGCCGTCCTGTGGCGTCTCCAAAATGTTAGCGGATCTCGGCTCGCTTTCACATGACACAGGCATGTGGAAACCCACCGCTGCTGCTGGCGTGACTGGTTTAAGGCTGGCTGGGTGTAGGCACTGATTTGCCCCCCTGTTCCTTGGGGTGGGCTACCAGGGTGGGACAGTAATGAGGCAACCAGGAGGAGGTGGCACCACTTCTGTACCTGTAGGACTTCAGTCTCCGATGGTTTCATTCCAGCACCTTTCCCCGCAGTAAATGCAGCGGAGATTCTTGTTCGTGTTCTAAAGGCGGCATTAAAAGGGCTGTTTTAAGCTGAGAATATTTCCCCAGCTCCTGGAAAGGGTTAGACACGCAGCCCCGAGGTGGGCAAAGTGTGTGATTGCCATCAAACTAAGCAGCCTTGTTCAGCTCGTCTTGGATTTCTTTATACGAGACGGGATGATTCATAAAAGGAAACGCTGAGGCCACACAGGTTGTCAAGTCTCTAGTCTAACCAGGTGTAATGACTGAGGTTTTGCAGGCGAGCTGCAGTTAAGGGGAAAAATAACAGATCATGGGTCAAATCCATCCCTGATGCAACTCCACCATCTTCAGTAAAAGATACCCCCGTGTGAATCTGGCCCCGTGTTCCCCACTCATAAAATAAAGCAAGATCCCTCCTGCAGCAGAATCAATTGGAAAAGGGAGAAGGAAAAAAAAAAAAAAAAAAAAAAAAAGCCTCTTTCTAACCCACATTAAAAATAATCACCTTTTTGTTGCACAATGGGGCAGAGAAAACCAGTGCTACTAGACACCAGGGTACAATTTCCTCAGCGTGTCACGGGAGGGAAAAATTGGCATAACCGAGAGGTGTCTTTCATCTCTGCTCGGTTCTAAATGATACAGGGAAGAGGGGAAAGCACCTCTGTACGTCCATATATCTATAGCTCTCTCTATCTCTATATCTATAATCTATATCTAGATACATAGACATAGATAACCATCCATAGAGAGAGAGATGTTTGTGCTTCCTAGGTTGATTATGTCACCAGTGTGAGATCTGGAGGCATTTAGGAGGAATTTTGCACAAACACAGAGTGATTTAGAAAAAAGGGATTATATTCCTTCTGTTGATTAGAGCTGTTGCTTAAAAATAGTAAAATATATCTGTTTTAAATGCCTGCTGGAGTTTTCACTGCTGCATGGTGTTTTCTGCCTCAGCTTTTCCTTCCCTTTTGGCAGGTCTGTTGTGTACGTGAGCTCCACGGGAATGCAGAAAAGCCACCTGAGGGAGAAAATTGCTAATCACTAAAAATTACTAATCATTCTTTCACACTAAACAAACCCCACTGAGAGGTTTTTACTTACACAAAGGTGGATTATTTTTTTTCGTTCCCCTTTTCCCTCTTTCCTCCAGCTAACGATACAGAGGTGCAAAATGCAGGGTATCACATCCTACTATGCACTAGCTGCGGCATTTTCACGTGATAAGATCTGGGTCTGAGCCCAAAATAAAAGCACAATAGCCTGAAAAATCTTCTAATGCATGCCACTAGCACTTCGCAACCAAAACGGCAGGAAAAGCGATTCGGCTAGTCACAGAATAATGTTTCTGAGGTTATTTGCATCCCCTCACTGAGACGGTGGCCCCCACGCACTCATGCCCTAAAAGAGTTTAGAACCTAAACAGACGAGGCAGAAGGTTGGAAGAAATTATATAGTAGATAGATATAGATAGATAGATAGATAGATAGATAGATAGATAGATAGATAGATAGATAGATAGATATTTGTAGATATGAGATGTAACTGCTTTCCTCCAGGCGGCTTGAGACCTGTCTAGCGTAACCAGAGGCCAGACCCGCTTCTTCTGAGCCCCAGAGCCCGACCCAGAGGATCCCGCTGCTCCTGGCTCCCCTCTCCCAGCACCTCGCCTTTAGAAAGCTCTTCTTCCATCACACTTCAACAAACCCATTCGCACCTAAAACTGCTCTCTGGTCTTTGCCAGCGACGCTGGGAAGGTTTCTCTGGCTGCGGGGCGGCGGCGGGCGCCCGGGCGCAGGTGCTGGCGTGCGGGTCCCTCTGCTCCAGGGCATCCCGCGCCCGCAGCCCCAGCTCTGCCCGCCCTCCTGCGACGTGTCCGGCCGAGCGAGCCACGCAGAGAGGGTGACACCTGGCAGCAGCCTTTCCAGGGCAGTTTCCAGAGAAATGTGCCTTCCCGGGCTAATAACTGGGCAACTGTCTGAAACTGGGGGGCAAGGGATTCACCGTAAAGGAAAAAAAATCAGTGGCAGCCTTACTTGTGTTTAATTATGCCATTAATGTATATTTAAAAAAAAAATAAAAATCAGGCTGTATACCTTTGCTTGCTCCATTCCACGCGGGGCCTCAGGGCACAGCTAAGCATCTCCTGCTGACGAGGAGGTGGCGCGTTTGGTCGTTCCTGCAGCTTCTTTGGAAACCATTTCAAACTTTGGATTTCCCAGCCCATACTGGGAAGCCGGGCTTCCCTAGGGCTCAGCCGCTACACCACAGCCCCGCAGGTGCCATCTCCCAGCACTGCAGCGTTCCTGTTTCCCACTGGAGCAGAAAGAAAACGAAGGTGACAAAATGACCTTGTTTCCAGCCCATCATCAGCAATTTTATTGTGACCTGGTTACGGGTGCTCCACCACTGAAAAAGGCCTGTTTAATTTATGTTGACACATTGAGGTTTGATTCTCTGGGCCACATTTAGGCCTGATGTAAGCAAGCTGATCCCAGGTATATAATAGTTGGAATAGATTTTTATTTCCGTCCCATTCCCCTCTGGTTTTTTCATGTATCCGTGAATGCTGCAGACATCATCTAAACTGATGGTGAGGGGTCTGGAGACCAGGACATATGAGGAGAGGCTGAGGGAGCTGGGCATGTTTAGCTTGGAGAAGAGGAGGCTGAGGGGAGACCTCATTGCCCTCTACAGCTCCCTGAAAGGAGGGTGCAGAGAGGTGGGGGTTGGCCTCTGCTCCCAGGTGAATAATGACAGGACCAGAGGAAATGGGCTGAAGCTGTGGTAGGGGAGGTTTAGGTTAGATATTAGGAGGAATTACTTTACTGACAGAGTGGTCAGGCACTGGAACAGCTGCCCAGGGAGGGGGTTGAGTCACCATCCCTAGAGGTGTTTAAGAAACATCTAGATTTGGCACTTCAGGGCATGCTCTGAAGGGCAGAGATTGTAGGTTTGTGGTGTCTTTTGTTGGGGTTTTTTGGGGTTTTTTTTGTGTGTGTGTGTGTGGGTGTCTGTGTATGTGGTTGGACTCGATGATCTTAAAGGTCCTTTCCAACCATGAAGATTCTATGATTCTATGAACCAAACAGAAGCGCAGTATGTTTTTTTATCGCTGCTCTAAACTCGTCTGAAACTCACCTTCTTGTGTCAGCTGTGCCTGTTCAGGTTGCAAAACACGAGACCCTCTCCAGAGCATTTTTACCATGCTCATAAAGAAATAATGGAAAACCAAGAAGGGTTCCTAGAGAAAGGATGCCACGAGGCGTGAGCAACGTCTGGCTACAGGTCCTCTCCTAAGCTCTTCCCTGGGAAGAACAAAGTAGGACAGTGCACTTAAAATACATGTATTTTATAGCCAGACTAGGGGCTGCTTTGCCGCGGAGATGAGCAATGACATTACGGTGCTGTCGCTGAGCTGCAGGACTCGCGGGAAGCCCCGAGAGGAGGTGGCTGGGCTCCATGGCTGCCCCGGGAGCGCGCACTGCCGCCTGGGCTACTGCAGGTCGCCCTCCTTTGCGGTTTCTAAATCACCAAGTATTTCACCTCGAAATATTTTGTCTCTAGAGAAGGCACGCTGGAATTTTCTGAAGCAGAAAATGGCATTACGTAAATTTGATGTTTTAACACAGTGGTATTTTTAAGCTTGCATAATTCACTGAATTCCACCCAAGTTTGTAGTTTCGATACCTCAGAAGCGTCGTTTGCTGGTCAGTTTTCGGCTTCCTCAGAAACACTTATTTTTTCCATTGCTCCATTCCCCAGGGGACCCAAGGGGCTCCAGCGGATCCTCCATGGACCACCCTTTGTGGGAGAGGCCGGCGATGGCTTTCTCAAAAGCGAATATAAGGCCCGTGCTGTAAAGCTGCTGTTTTGTGGCCAAAACATGCCCCTGCCATTATCAACCGGCAATAGCGACCGGCGTCTGTAGGGGACCCCAGTGTTGCCATGAGCTGGGTTAGTACTAATTACAAGATGTTTATTCAGTCTAAGTAAAATACACTGCAGTTTACTCATTAGGACCCAAAATGGCACATTTAATTGGAGCAATATATTAATACAAATAGAGGATTACAGCTAAGCAGGGTGCTTAACGGTCTACAGTTAATTTATAGCTAACTAAGGTGCTCGTTTACCCCGGTAAGAGTATAGAGCCACGCAGCAGCTCTGTGAGAGAGGGATTTCATTACGCTTTAGAGAAGCTGGGTCTCCTCTTGCGTTAGCTGACCTTATTGGCATTCACGTCTTTGCAACAGGAAAAGATACTTTTCCTTTGCCCAGCTAAGGTTAAAATGGCCTTTCTCAACCCAGCTTTCCTTCAGCTGACCCTCTAATAACTAAAGCATGGTAAAAACACAGTCTGTTTTCTCATGTCTTGTGTTTGCTGAATCTTTCCTATGTCCAAAATCACAGCTGATCCTTAACTGGTTTATAAAAGATTTATTGTGAGGTCATAGGTTGGTTTCATAAAACTCATGCAGAAGCGAGTAGACGCTTATGACTAATGAAGCTTAAAATGATTAGGAAATAGTCTCAGCTCAGCCCAAAAGAGTTATTTTAATCCAAGACAAAAACGTTTTCTCAAGTGGTTGTGCTGATTGAAGTTCACGTGTACGTTCATCTCCTGATTCCTTGCCGTGTGTCCCACCAAGCTACCTGCACATCAGGTGAAGAACGTCTTGAGCTGATTGAGCCTTTTAATTGCTCCATTGAAAATGGCTGAGGAAGAAAGAGCCCAATAGAAAAAGAGGGTGTTGGGCTTGTTATCCCACAGGTGAGGTGACTTGCTGCCTATCAGGACGGTGGAGAGGCTATAAAAAGAGGTAAAGAAGGAGAAAGGGGTTTTTTTGTCAGAAGCAAGCACGTGGGAGTCATTTTAGACAAAAAAAGGACTTAGGTAAGAGTTATTGTGTGGCATGCTTTAATTCACTTGCTTTGCAGTAGAAAAAATAAGTTGCTATCTGAATTCCAGTCTGGTTTTCCTTTTTTTTTTTTTTTTGACAATGCTTTTACTGCTCTTGATCTGAGGTACGTTTCTGAGTGAGCTCTGATTTCTAGGGAGCTGTGGAGCTTTTTTTTTGTTCTTTGTCATATAGGAGACAATGTTGTTCTGGCGGGATAACCGTGGCCGTCTGCCAGGTGCCCACCCAGTTGCTCTCTTGCTCCGCTTTAACAGGGCAGGAGGAGAAAAAGAGATGTAAAAAAAGCTTGTGGGTCAAGATAAAGGCGGGAAGATTGCTTACCAATTAGTATCACTAGCAAAACAGAAATAATTAATTTTGGGTGAAAATTAATTTAGTGTATTTCTAATTTATAAATAGAGAAGGACAGTGAGAAACAAAAACACCTGCTCCGCCCCTTCTTCCCAGGCTCAACCTCATTCCTTTGATCCCAACTCTTCTACCACCTCCCCGCTGTTGAGAAAGGGGAATGGGGCTGTTGTGGTCAGTTCATAACACTTTGTCTCCGCCATTCCTTCCTTAACGTTTCACTTGCTCCAGCACGGGGTCCCTCCGGTTGGATACCATCCTTCAGAAACTGCTCCAGTGTGGGCCCTTTCCCATGGGCTGCAGTTCCTCAAGAACAGCTCCAGCACAGGTTGTTTCCATGGGGAGCAGTCAGTCCTTTGGGAATGGACTGCCCTAACATGGGTCCCCCATGGGCCACGGCTCCTGCTGGAAAACCTGTTCCCACATGGGCTCTCCATGGGCTGCAGCTTCCTTCAGGGCACGTCTGCCTGCTGCAATGGTGGGTTCTCCACAGCTTGCAGTGTGGGCATCTGCTTCGGTGCCATCCTTCACGGGCTGCAGGCGGCCAACCTGCTTCATCATGGTCTTCTCCATGGGCTGCAAGGGAATCTCTGCTCCAGTGTCTGGAGCACCTCCTTCACTGACCTTGCTGTCTGCAGGCCTCTTCTCTTGCACTTCTCCCTCGCTCCTCTCTGTCGTAGTTGTTGTGCAGTGCTTGTTACCCCTTCTTAAATATATTCTCACAGAGGTGCCACCAGCACCAGTGGTGGGCTCAGCTTTGGCCAGCGGTGGGTCCATTTTGGAGCTGGCTCTGTCTGATGTGGGGGCAGCTCCTGGCCTCTGCTCACAGGGGCCACCCCTGCAGCCCACCCCCACTACCAAAACCTTGCCACATATTCCCAATACAGTTGTCTAAAGGGCTACACTTTGGTTTCATGAATGGGGGGAAAAAAATCGTGAAACCATGTACGTATATGTCCTGTATTTCTGTTTGACTCTGTTTGTTGTGTGCTCTCTGTAAGCTCATTTTATCGGCTGTTTTTTCTTATGAGATGTTCATACTAGCAGGTATTGCTATGCAGTGAAATCTCATCACAGTGTTCTGGGCTTTTTTTATCACTGGTCACTCTGCCCTAACCCTAGATATATGCGCTGAATAACCACATTGTTCGTTTATAATGTCCTTGGCTTTTCTATAGCCTTGTCCCTGTGATATTACTTGTGGGCACAGTGGGCTGGATTGAAGACAGGGAAGTTAAAAGTGGTGATGTATGCAGCTATGTAACTGTGAGAAGAAATGTATTGATTCCACATACTTCCTTTTCTAGCCTGCTGTAAGGTGTTTCATCATGTGGGACATCATGGAGATCTTATATTTGTTACTTAACATACATTGAAAGGTCTGACTTCTCTTTCTTGCTGGCTTTCTGAATGGAAAAAGCTGTTGTTAACATGTCTTGCGTGTCAGAGATCAGGCTGTTCATGATGGCTTATGAAGCTTTGAACATATATAGTAATAGAGAGGAACGGCAAACTGTTATATTAATGTAGCTGAAGCACAAAAAGTGAAACTATTGACCTTGCTAGCTCTGCATTTGGGGCAAATGTTACTGCAGTGAATAGAGTAACTTTAACCAGTGTTGAACAGAAATCGGTTTGAATTTTGTGTTGCGTGTTTTGCTCTGCTGTGGATCAATGTGAATGCCTGAGAAGGGCTGGGCAAAACGCTAAAGATAGTTGCAATTTTGCAAATGTCAGGATTTTTTTTGTTGAAAACTTTACTTTTGGACATAGAGGCCAGTAATGAAATAGAAGCAAAAATTATTTCCGTGGGTTCATAGGTCACTGAAAAAGCCTGTTACTCAGCTTCCTTTCTGAATTAATACCCTTTTAAATCAACCAACAAAACAAAAGGCCTTTACTGTTGCTCTCGCCTGGCATGGCACTGGAATTCCCTGGATGGAACCAGCAGGTGCCCAAGGGGTGACTCAGCCCAGCTCTTTACTCCTGAGCTACACTGGCTGGTTCCTGGAGTGTACAAAAGACTGAAAAAACCGTACGGCAAGAGCTATTGATGAGATTGTGCTGAGAGGCGTGTATGAGCTTCGGGGAAAGGCAAAGTGCTCAGGTGCTTTCCCTTCTTTTTGCCCAAATGCAGTATCAAAATCCGCCTTGCAGGGCGGTGTATGGGAAGAGGCAGTTTATCGGTGGGCTGTTTCCAGGTATGCGGATGGTCTGTGCCTGCCCAAGCCCCTGATTCCGTGGCAGCAATTCCTGCCCCATAGTTGATGTACGTGGTCCTTCCCCCACAGGCAGTACCACGTTTGCTTATGCAGCTGCACCCCAGCAGGGGATAAAGAAATTGGGGGCAGAGGCACCAACGCCCCACGCTCAGCCAGCCGTGGGGTTGGGTGGCTTCCATCACCCAGCATGGCTTGGAAAAGCTGTCCTCTGCCTGATCCATGGCAGCAAAGCCCAGGCACTGGAGGCCAGTGCCGTGTCCCAGTCCCGGGCAGGGACCTCGCACCCCCGGTGTGGGTCCCTCGGCAGCGCAGGAGCCGTCTGGGGAAGCCCGTGCCATGGCCATTAGCGCTGCACCGACAGCAGCCTCTGCAGATAACGAGAAGCCCTTCTGCCTCGCTGCTATTAAACCGCTGCCTTTTCACGAGAGGAATCCTGAATTCTTCCTCAAACCTAAACAAAAAAGTGAGCCTTTTATTCGTTTCATCATTATCTAGGGCTGCCACATTCAAATGATTCTCCAGCAGTCCCTTCATTTCCGAGTGCGCACGTCGAGAAGGGATTGGAAGCCTTTTGATTAAGAATAAGAGGTGATGACACTACAACCAGTGCAGGGTTGTCATCATTACCGTGTACCTGCACTTCCACAGAGCTCTCGCTCTGGGTTGCCTCTGATATAAAGCTGCTGTACTCTGTGCCCTAATTGAATGGAACTATTTTATAAACACGCATTCCCTGAATCCCAGAAAAGATCCTTTTAGAGGGGAAGATATGGGGAGGGTGGTGGGGAGGTGGGGAGCTAGATGGGCTCAGTTCCTGGCAGACCAATTTTGTCTGAGAGAGAGAGATTTCTTTGTTCCCTGCAAAACTGCTTGTCGTCTAGGAGCGGATAGCGTGGGGTTTTTTTCCCTACAAGTCAAATGAATGATCTGACCACCCACTTCTAATCCTGTGATTGTCTGCGTTTGGCCTGGATTACAAGTCACCTATGGCCACCTTTAGCGTGCAGCGGGCTGCAAGTTTACACAAGGCACCGAAGGGAAAACATCCCTTCCTCCCTGCCCCCGTTTGTTGGCTGTGCGTGTCTGATAATTCTACTCCCTGACTTGGTCACAGCAACGACCTTTTGGGAGCAACACGGGGAAGAAACCCGCCGTCTGTCCACCGGGATGCTCCCCTCTGCCGCATGAGGCTGCACGCACGTGTACGTCCTAAACCCACGCCTCCTGTCGCGGGAGCGATGCTGCAGACGAGTTGTTAAGCAGCATCCCTCTTTTCAAGTGCTCCGTGCTCACACTCTGGAATCTCTACTGGTGATTTACTGTGTTCCAGGTTAACTTTTAAGTGCTGATTTTGACCCATATTCCCGTCCTGGCTATTTCTCAGTTCCCCTGTGACACGACGGTAGACGCAGCGGACGGCGGTGCTGTGCCTGAGCCTTGAAGGCGGCAGGATCTGTGCTGGGCCAGTGCCTTCTTGGAAACTGGTCCCCCGGTCGCAGTTCAATAGTTAAACTAATCCTCTACTATCTGTGTGTTTAAAGGCAAAGGGCTTTTATTGTTAAACAAGCTTTCCCTGGAGCCTACATTTTAGTAAAACTACCCTAAAACTGCTATATGAAATTGTATTAATAGACAACAAAAATTACAGCCAATTCCGGGTACTATTTCAATAGCCACGTATGAAACTTACTGCATAAGGGATGGTGAGTTAAAAGTGGTCGGAGGAGTTACTTTTATCTTGGCTTACATATAGCATTACATTTACACCTGAACACAGGGTGAATTATCATCCAGAGGAGTTGAGAAGGAATCTCTTTTCTCCAGGAATGGCAATTATATTTGATTAGGTACATGGGAGCTTTTTCCTCTCCTGGCCAAGGAGCTGAGGGCAGTGCTTTGAAGGCACCCAGCCTCATGATCAAGGTGTAAAGCATAATGACAAATGTGAAGTTCCCGCAGGGTCAGAGTCGGCTGCAATAGTTCAGGGGAGAGGGCATCGGACTGGGACTTAAGAGGCTTGACTCGACTGCCCTGTTCTTCCACTGGGCTGCAGGACAAATCGCTTCCTTTCTGTGCCACAGTTTCCCTGTCTGTGAAATGGTGGTAATGAGCCTTTCTTCTTCATTTCTCTTTGTAACCGCTCCAAGAGCTGCAGGTAAAACACGCCATACAAGCACTTCTTGGTATTACTGTGTTTGATTTGTGGGATTTTTCTGTGCAATAGCCTAACGCAAGGAGTTGTTTCAGATTTGCACGCAGAAGCTCAAGGGCCGTGGTGTTTGTCATCCTGCTGTTAACAGCTCTTCCCTGGGATCATTTGGAGGTACAGGCGGTGCTCGGGGGTTGTTTTTGTTGGGGTATCTGCAGCCTGCAATCTCAGCGCAACAGGATTTGCTAGTCAAGCGTGGCCCTCGGACAAAAGCACCTGGAGGATGTGCCTTTTTAGATGCTCTCTGTCGCACGACGAAACCCCTCTGGTCACTGCTGGTCCCCCGTGGAGAGGCCTCCATGCCTGTGGTCATCAACAGTTTGCCAACACGGTGATGAGGGGGAAGAAGAAAAAGGGAAAAAAAACCCTTGACATGAGGCGTAACTTAAGCCTCATTCCAAATGTGTTTGCTTAAGCATTGCTAAGGGTTCCCTCCTTCCCGTCCCTGTCACTTCTCCCCTCAACCTGTCTTTGTTTCGCGAGGGGGGGAGGCTGCTGGAGGTGGGGGGGGGGGGGTGGTGGTCTGTGGCGGTGCCTGCTGTCATCTGGGCACTCTTTGTTTGCCAACGGGTGCCGAGTCCTGGTCACCGTCCCCTCCTGCTAACGAAATACATTGGGATGAAGAGCCCTAATTGTGAGGTGAGACCCCACTGAGTGCCGGAGCCGGCGGGGTGTGCGTGATGCTCTCTGGTTTGGGTCATTGGCAGTGACGGATGCAGGAGGACGGGAGGTTAGTTCCTGCCGAAACCTGAGAAGCTGCCTGCGGTGGTGAGTGTCACCCCGTGCTCCGCAAAGGCATTCAGGTGAAATCGCTGGAATCTTGGGTTTCAGGCCTAAGTGACCGCTGCAGACACTGGTAGTTCCTGCCCGCGGAGTAAACATTTGCTGAACACGCTTGAGCACAATAACACTTTGTGCAGCAAGCAATCGCTCACCACCCTCCGCCTCTTCTCGCTCCCGTGACAATTCAAACGCTACCCAGGCCACAGCTATGTCAGTGTCTCCTAGAAGTGTTTTACTAATAAATTGCTTAAAGTCTTTTCTCTTGACCAGAAGTCAGGGTGCAACATTTGCTTGTTGAACGTATCTGAGTTTGCTGTGCTGGTTTTCCTCGTCTGCTCCTGGAGCTGGAGAGGGGGCACTAACGGGAGATGCAGGACGGGCCGCCTTTCCATGAGCAGATATGTAGTATCTGCAGTATGTGCAGATAGTGCTTGGTGATATCCGTCACCTGAAATATAAAATGACTTGTCCGGTGCTATAAGTTTCCTTCCCTTCTCCACCTCTCCAGCCCATCTGCTGAACACCATTAACATTTTGGTGTAGGAGCTGTACAAAGCAGACTGTTTATCCAGTTTTGTGGGATATGAGATCTCACTGTAATACGATGAGGCGTGTTTGGGTTTTTTTGTAGTAACTCGATTTTCAGGAGGTCCAACGGGTGTACCTTTTCTTGACAGAAAACATCACTGGCAGAGTGAGGCCTGGAGCCAAGTCTCTTGACTCCTGGCCCAGGAGGCCATCTGCAATGGGGCCTTCTCCTGGGGTTGGAGCTCCATGGTGCTACCACGCCTTTCCACAGGAGGACCGCGGGCTCTGAGAGGTGAAGGGATCCGCGTTGTCAAAACGAAACTGTACTTGTAAAACCCTTATAACAAAGAGTGAACAATGGGCAATATTATGGCTCCAAGATCAGGGAGATTACAAAAACGGAGAAATGCTTCTCTGGCATTTCATCAGGCCTTTCTGCAGTATTTAACTCTGGAATCAAACCTCTCTTCCTGTTCTCAAAATTTAGAGAGCCAACCATGAAATTAGGGACGTGTCAACTGGAAATAAGGCAGCATTTGACTTTGACACTGAAATTAATTAAACTGTTATTACACTGATCTCTGCAGCATCTGTTCCACTTGCATGCAGAAATGCTGGTGCGCGCTACGGGGCCGTTTCATACTGGTGCAATTGGATGCTGTGATCAGCCATATGCTGATAAAATTATTCTTTTGTCAGCATGTCTGCCTGGAATTGCTTCAGGAGCTGGAAGCATTCAAAGCAACAATGCCCAGTGCCGAGCGCTGAAGATTGCTGATGTGGAAGGGACTTTTGGTCTAGTTCCATCCTGCGCGTACACCTCACACCTCACATGCAGGCTGGCAAGCCCGCTCCTGTGTAAGCATCTGAAAACGGCCTTTTAGAGCATTTGAGTTTTGAGACTAAACTTTGTTTACTGGATGGGGTATCGCTTGTTTGCGAAGCCCAATCCCACTCGAATCCGCTAGTTCTGCTGCCGCTTTGAGGGGGGATTGGGTCAGACCCCAGAGAAGTCGGGGCAGAAGGAAGCTGACATAAAACCCCTGCTGACTGTGGTGGGAGGTATAGGTAAACGGGTCGGTTTGTTGGCTGGTCCTTGATGACGTGTCTGGGTTATGCTGCTGCAGCTTCTACGCAGGTCAGTGCCAGGCACTAAATTCCACCAGAACAGAAAAGGTTGGTGAGGCAGACGGCAGAGCTGCCTTCACGCTTTGCCTTCCTCTACGGTTTGCAGCCAGAATTTTCACTGAGCCCCTATTTCACGGCAAATGTGGGATTTGTCAGGTGCTGGGAGGGGAGCTGGAAAGAGGAAACATGAACCAGCCATTGCAGTGGTTTGTAGAAAACCGCCAGAGGAACTGCCTCAGGCCGGGGGTTGCCTGCATTCCTCCCAGCGTGGTCAGCGTTGCACGTGGAGCCCTGGGGGGGCTTAAAATAAAAAATCATGATGACACGGGCCAAATCCATCCCTGGCTAAAGATACCCTGATGATGAGCAGAGCCTCATCCTATTGCCTGCGTGCTGTCCATATCTGTAATTAGTCCCTACATATGCACCTGAAACACAGCTGTTACAAGCTTTTTTTAGAAAAAGTGGCCATTTGAAAAATGGGTATTGTGTTGGAGAATTTTCTTTTTGTAGTTTCTGTTTACGGTTGAAAGCAGTTCTCTTCAAGCCTTGAAAAGGATGTAATTATTTGCTTTTACAATTAAAGCCATAAAAGCGGTTAGCTATTGTTGCATACTCCTTGAAAACACGCTATCGCTTTTGATGGCTGCGATATTATTAATCAGTTAATTGTCATCACCGGATTAAAATTAAAATGCCCAAGTAAACACAGGCACCTTCTCTTTCAAGAACCCATCTGCAGGGTTTGGTGCGTGTTGTTGCGGCGGTGTCGGGGCTGTGCCGTCCCTCCATCCACAACCTGCAGCTCGGGCAGCGCGCGAGCCCCCGGGAGGCCGGGGCTTTGTGACAGCTCCATCGCATGTCACCGCAAGGTGTCTGCCTGCCAGCAGCGGCCGGCCAAGTGACTCGCTGGCACAGCTACTCGCTGGATGGGTCAGCGGCGAAACGGGCAGGTTCAAAAATTTAAGACGTTTGTTCCATCTCCTCCCGAATGTCTCGCCTGCTTCGTTCGGCGCCCAGCTTGGTTGTCTTGTGCAGGCAAAATAACACATGTTGGCATGGAAAAGAAGCTCTTTCAAAATAGCCAGTCAGCCCAGAGTGGGCATAAATACTGAATTCTGTTTGTTTGGAGGGGGATTTTTCTGGCCTTGCGAGGGCTGTGTTTGCTGCCCCTGGTACGTGGAAGGAAAGGCAGCCCCATCTCCACGCCGAGCGCCGCCTGCGGCCGCGCTGTCACCACCGCTACCTCACAACTGGTCTAAGTTTCTTAACTCGGGCCTCAATTTCTGTGTCTTGTTTTTGCAGTTGTAGGAAAACCCAGATCAGCCCACGAAGCTGGTTCTGAGAGACAGGTACAGAAGCGCAGCTGCCTGAATCCACACCGAAATGGGAAATTTGTTTTCATCAAGCTGCGTTTCAAACTTGTCCCTCCCATCTCCTTTACTCAAGCAGGATTTGTGTGAAAAGCAGCCAAGGGGTAGCTTGGTTTTAAAAAAAAAAAAAAAAAAAAAAAAAATTAGTGGTAGTGTCCTAGCCTTGCAGATAAAAAGTGTAAATGAGTATTATGATTGCGAGCTGTAACAACCCATAAAACCCAAAGATGGTAATAAGCAGGTACCAAAGATCTGTGGTGGAGCTGATGGTTTAAGAAGTGGACAGCGAGTTCTTGTCACAACAAAAGGAAAAAGCTGATCGGCTTTTCTTAATTAAAGCTGCATTTGGCACTGAGTTAGGATGGTGAAAAGTTGCTTTCCATTTCACATTTAATTTTTTTTTGAGAATTACCCTAATGATATGCTACATCAAAGTTTCACGAGGGCCTGGAGTCTTCAATTGCTGCCTCAGCACTCGTGCGCGTGTTTCTCTCTTGAAGTGGAAATGGCTGGTGATGAAAGCTAAGGGACAGGCGCAAGGTGATCCTGCTGGCCAAAAAAGTTGTGTAGACGGAGGAAGCTAAAGAGCAGTTTTCATGAAATATAAAAGAGGCAAGTGTGATTGAAAGTCGGGGGATATATTTAGATAGAGCAGGATCATGTCCTGTGTCTAGTTTCCATGGTGTCAGTGTCTTAGCTAAATCCTCATCTCATAGAAATAAAGGTAGACAGAAAGGTGCTCTTTTGAATTTTGATCATGTGTCAGAGGGGCAGGAGGATTTGAAGGTCTTGTCAACAGGCAAAACAGAAATATTATTCTTTTGTAGATTCAGCGTACAAAATATACCACTCGGTTGACCACAAATACAAACGTTGAGAGATACAAACCAAGGAACACCTTGTAGTGTGTGTGTGTAAAGGACTTTACATAACTTACACTGGGCTTAAAGCACCCCAAAAAAGGCCCATGTTCTCCTAATATTAAGGGTTTGACTTCAGGCTGAGAGAGCATAGCTATTCAGACTCCGAAAGCAAAACGTTCTGCTGTGTCGGTTGTCTGGAAAAGACGTGCAGCATCCCCCTGAGAGGCACCGTGGAGGGAAACAAACCTGCCACTCCTCCATCCATCCCTCCGGACCTCCTAGTGACACCCCTTTTTCACAAATCTTAGCAAATATCTCTCTGTATTTCAACATACATATCTTTTTTCCTTCCCACAAAAAATGGGAAAACCATGAAACCCATGAATACTTTCTCTCTTTTTTGTAAAGCCTGATGAAGAGGGGAAACGTTACGAGGGTACACACCACTGCTTCCTTCCACGTGTCTGTGAGCAAGGTTGAAGGCAGAGATGCCCCTCTTCTGATGAAGCCTGCGCACGCCCCGCGGCGGTGTTTCAGCAGTCTTGTCCTCAAGACTGAGACTCCTCGAAGTGACACAAGTCCCTGGGCACCGGCATCTCCGCAGTGACGGCCCTGGCCCTGCGCTCGGGCGGATTACTGCTGAAGTCAAAGGGCGCCGGGCTGATTCCTGCCAGAAAGTGCTCGAGCTGCCGCAGGGCGAATTCTGCCTGCAGAACCATTTGCGTGAGCTCTACTGTTTGCCGTCCCGAATGCGGGAATTGAGGCAGAGCAGAAATTTAGGGACTTGGCAGAGGCAGCGAGGGGAGAGCGGGGGGGCTGGCGGCTCCCGAGGTGCATCCTCAGCTGGCAGACTGCGCTGTCCTGCCGGCATGCACCGCAAGGAAAATTAACTGCCCAAATGAGATGATTTCGAAAGGACTTTTTTTAGCATCACGCTCAGCTGGTTTTTCGGCAGAGGCAAGTACGGGATGTTAGCCAAAACCGATGTATTCCCGTAATGGCCAAATGTTGCTCAAGCATCAGTACTAACAAGAGCAGGACTTGGCCCTGCGTGTTTGTCCTGCGCTCTACTTCTCGATGCTGCGTGAGGGGTTACTCCCCACTGTTCTGTTCCAAAAACAGGAGAGGCATATTTGCGTGAGAAGCTCTAAAACTCATTGAATTCATTATTAATGAAGAAGGGGGTAGAGGAGAGAGCCCTACGTCTAACTCTCTTGCTGAATTCTTGCAAGAAAAAGTCCAGCCTCAAGTGTATTTAAATTTTTACTGCCAAGTTAAACCCTTGCACGCACACAAGAAAAATCTTACAATGGAAATGCTGACAGGTCCTTAACTATAGTAGCAGAAGCAGTCTCTGCCATAATAAAGATATTGCATGTTATCAATAATCCTCTTTTTGCCTGAATCCCTGTCTTTTTAAAGAGAAAGGGCTTACTGACTGGGCAAATCTATTTATAAATTTTGTCTTGGCACAAGAGGAACGTATCATCAATGCGGTGGAGATCTGGGAGGCAGCTGGTCTGGCTGCGAGCTGAGTGTCAAAGCAGGGCACTTAAATTTCCTCTCATTCCTCGAAAAGAGGGAGCGGGGGGAGTTGGGGGGGAAAAATAAAGCTTTCCTTTGAGCAAGGCAGGGTCAGAGGAGTTACAAAAGATTGAGCAAACTGTCACACTTGGCTCACTGAAGGGCTTGGAAGGGCTTTCAGGTACTACTCACCATTGGATGGAGTCGTCTGAACCGGGGAGCAGGGTGTGCGTGTGTCTGTAGCGTGCGGAGGCACGCGTGACGGCAGCCCTGGCTGGTGAGGAGAGCTCTTCCTGGGGCTGGAGGGTCCTTTGCTTTGAGTAGAACGATGGAGGCGTAAAGCTGGAAGGAAGAGAGATAAGATCTCAAGGACACTGACTATTTTCCACCCTCCATGTCATTCTAAAAGGATGTTTTTCTCTGAATATGCTGTGGAGGATTCCACATCCGCTCACTTCGAAGCAAAGTCTTACAGAGAAGGTGTTGGATTTACTTCATCAACAACATAAACTGGCAAAAAAGTTGAAGTCCTGTCATTTACCATATTTTCACATTAGTGATATTGCAGTAGAAATTGGACTTTTTCCTTGCAAATGGTAAGAAATAGAGATGACAATGCTTCTTAATGGTTCCTGTACTGAGCAGTACCAGTACAGTTGTCATATTCCTCCAGGTCCTTGACCCCTTTCTAACCAGTGTGGTAGAGAATAAAGCCTCCCAGATATTTACTAAGTGACCGTGTTCCTGTGCGTACCAGGGCTTTGTGAATTCTTTTTCTTCCTCCTTTCTGTAGTTACTTTTCACATCTCGTTGTGTGCCTGGCACGGGTGCTGCAGGCGTACGGGCACTGAGCTGCTGTGGGCTGCCCGTTACCACCTGAGCCCGGCCTGCAGGATTTCACTGCGATTCTTCCCCAGCCTCTCTGCAGGTAATCTCCTGGAAACGCTGAGCAGCTGATAAGAGAAACTTATCAATTTCACTCTTATTGGTGGGGGTTGACGAAAGGATGCGGTAACGGAGTGTGCGTAGAACAAAAAAAGGGTGCACCGGCGTGGTGTGTAGTCCGAGCGACGCGGCAGCTGGGTGGGATGAGGATGTGTGCTCTGAGCTTTGCTTCCCATTTTCTGGCAGCTGTGCTGCTTCGCAAATCCCACAAGTGCTTCATGTATAGTATACCTTGGGCATGATTCATTTCTTAAAGAGCTCACTGTTGTCCTAGCAATGTTTGATTTCAGGCCAGGGATGAATGCTTTTGAAAAATCCCACCCCGAACGCGCATGGCTGTCCTCTATTACATGGATGTCAAATTTTCCTCCTCTTGCACCCAAAGGCTGAAGTTTACTCAGAGCAGAACAGCAAGGATCACGTTGTGCTCATCAAAATAGCTTACAACGTGCAACCAATAAGTAGGTCACCTATCTGAGTGGGATGCTGTACAAGAAGCGTGTTTGCCACAAGAGACTCGTGAGCGAGTCCCCTGTGGTGTGTATATAATAGCCTGTCGGTCTGATCCAGTTCCCACAGATGTTTAAACGAGACCCTGGCTTCAATGGAGGTGGATCAAGGGGTATGCGTCGGGTATGAACTACGGATGGGTCTTTTTCCACAAGGGCTTACTGAAGTAACCGAGGATGTCACAAAAGGCCAAAATCGATTGTGTAAGTTCACTTTCAATCTTCACAAGCCATTTGAATGATCCAGACGTATTCCTCCAGAAAATGCAGGGTATGCAGGGGAGGAGAATAATGCACGCGGCCGCGTTATCTCATCGATGGGCTGTTCAAATCCTGCAGGTGACCTGACTGACCCTTTTAGCAACTGAAGAGACAAGAGCGTTCCTTTTACCTTTCTGTCTTCTTTCTCAGCCGGCTTTGGCAGAGCGGCTGAAAGTTATGGGGAAGATGATAAAGACAAAATTCCCAACTAAAGCAAAGAAATACCGAAAACCTTGCTGGAGAGGCTGTAGCGTGGGCGGTTCTCTGCTGACTGCTTTTGCTAACGGAGCGCGTTACATCCAACAGCCCTCGCTCGGGAAAGGAATCGCAATTTGGGGCTGTTAAGCTTCTCTTCCAGTGCTGTGCGTTTCGCACTGGAAGTACTGGAGAAAATCTCCCTCCCTCTGCAGTGAAATTCCAGCCAGGGAAGAGCATGACCCAACGTGTTTAAGTTTAAACTTTGACATGGCTTGCGTGAAAGATAACCTTTGACTGCAAGGACCCAGGAAAGCGCTCACCACGGGGGTCGTCCAGCTGAAATCCCAGCACCGAGCTTGCGTCCCTCTGAGTTTTGAAGACTGTGACTATAATTAGGAGGTGCCTTTGATGGATTCCACCAACACCTCTTCTCCCAGAGGACAGGAGTCAGGCTTGTGGCTAGTGGGAGATCAACTGTGAAAGCCGAGACTCCAACTGTATTGCACTGGAAAGCCATAAAGAAGGGGACGGCATCATCGTTAATTTAAATCTATTTACAGTGCTGATATTGTGACACAGAGAAAGGATTGGCGCTGAAAAAGGATTGTTCTGCAGGGACAAGTTACTTCTACAGTTCTCATTACAGGAATTGCCTTGCTCTGGAGAACTGCTATTCAACAGTAAAGTACAATCTTTTCAAGTGGTTTAAAAACCCAAACACCAGAAAACCAGCCCTCTTTGCCCTTTGTATAATTGCATACGTTCAAAGTCTGGTCGGTCAAGCAAGGGTAGAAGGGTTGAGCACTGAGCAGAAGTGAACAAGACCAGGCTGCCTGGCTGCACGCTCTCCGTAACTGTCCTTTCATTTTAAGGGACAGGAGATGTGTGTGGATTTATTCCCCTTTTAACCAGGCATACTGGCTCTCCAGTCACCCGATTTCAACCAACACGAATAGGAAGAATAATGACATGCCTTATTAGATGCTCTGCATATACCTTCCTCACCGGCTCCTCGCCTTGTTGTACCTCTCCCTCCCAGCAGCACAGGTTCGATACAGGTCTACCTTTTTGCCCTTGGTCTTTGCACAAAATTTCAGTGCTGAAAAACGCGCTCAAACCAACTTTTCTGGTTAAGGTGTAAAATTAATTGTGATGTTCTTTCTCTTGCCTGGGCTAAGATACTTCCGTTCAAGGAGCACCCTTTAAATCTGTGAATAGGAACCCTGGGCGCCACCACCACAAACGCTGTGTTTGTGGCGTGTTACGGAGCAGGAACGGGTGACCGGGACCTTCATTAGATGGCAGATTTCCGCATTAAAATGAACATTAGCAATTTCAGCCTCAAAAACGCTTCTTCTGAAAACAGTTAAAAGGCACTGAGAGCAATAAAATATTAATCAGTGGCAGTTTTAAGAAGTAAAGGCATTTCCCAAGGGGCATCTTGTGGTGCTACAGCCTTGCCTTGTGCACGGTTTCCTACCTCTCACTTCCTTCCTCATTAGGTTGGCATTGGGATAAAAGAGCAGAATGGGTCAGGAGGTCCCGTTCCAAGTAATTAGAGAGTTGCTTCTTTTATCTAAGTGTACCTTGTTAAAGTATATCAGTGTCAGCCAGGTTAATTGGAACTTTAATACATAATTGATGCTAATTTATGGCCCTTTTTGTTCCAGGATGCTCATGCGGACCCCAAAGTCAGGATACAGTTTTCTTGTTATTAATTATATACTGAAAAGCAATATCCCGTTGGGAGGAGACCCACAACTTATTGCAGTTGCATAGCTTTCTGCCCCTAAACCCCTTGGTTCACTAGTGTTTCATGTTGTGGTTTTTTTTAAAAAGCTCCTACTTAGCCTCAGCATAAAATAAATGTAAATGTTTATTTCTGCTTTCACCAGCCAACTTGCTCAGCTCAACGGCAATGCTTCTCAGCAAGGGGAGGACTCCACCTCCGTGGCTGATGCTATTGTTCCCACAAAATGCTTTTCCTCCCCAAATTGACAACAACAAAAAAAAAAAATCCACGGAGGGAGAAGTAAATGCTATCACTGCCTTGTAATGAACCTGAAGGGTGAAGTCAGGGCTGTGTGTGGCTTTTCCAGGTGGATGCTGCTGAGCAGGCGAACAAGGGCTGAGCACCGCACGCCTCGGAGGCACGTTGTTTTCACCGGCTGCGGTTCGAACCACCCTGGGGGCAGCAGCTTTCCCCCAAACAGGAGAATGTGGCATAGTTGGAGAACCGAGATTCTCATGGTGGTGTTTCATCTGAGACAGCCGGGGGCCAGCATCCCAGAGTGACCGGGAGGGGCAGCAGGGCAGGCGGGGGTCCCTCCGCAGTTCCCATCTAAGATAGGTAGGAGCTGCTTAAGAAAGTCACGGGGTGTATGGGATGGCCAGTTCATTCATTTTCCTTACGATCTGCACATCTCAGATTCAACGCCTATAGGCTTTCAGAGCTTGCGCAGGCAAAACGTAAGGAATACTTTCCCTGTTCTCAGTTTAGCTGAGATTTTAGTCAGATTTTTTCTGGAAAGGGTTCTTCTAGCACTTCAGCGTAGCAGGGGTTGCATAGATAATATGGTGTTACCACACGCCCCTGCTTAGACGTATTCAAAAATAATGCCATTTCTGGGCTTAGCGATGGTCCTACAAGTGCGCTGGAGGTTCACCTGCTCCTCTGCGTTGCCAGCTGTTTGAACGCGTTAGATCCGATACGCGTACAACTGGTAGATCCGATACGCGTACAACTGGTAGGTCCGATACGCGTATAACTGGTTCCTCCTTTAATTTGCTCCTCGGTTCATTTTGTTCTCTGGAAACCAGATGTGGCATAACACGGTAACATACCTGTCGTGGGCTGTGCTGGAACACGACACAACATGTGTCAAGTTTCTTTTGAACCTTTCTGAGATCGGGTAGCAGTCAAAAGGAGGTCATTTTAATTATCAATGATTAATTAATTAGATGATTGTTGGCCAGAAGAATCCAAAGATTGTATAGCACTCTTGATCAGTGTCGGTAACATAGAAGAAAAATTAAGATTTTTGAGTTGAATGAATGGAAAGAGTGGTGCTTGAAATTTCAGCTACTCGTGTGACATTTGCGTAGCAAATTTCATAGGGATGCAAGGGGGGAGGTGAAGTTGCCTCCCTCGGCGCAACCTCGTGAACAGTAGCGAATAATCAGGGATCACGCTGCACTTTAGAAATCACTTCTTGATTTAAATATATTTCTGTGCCTTTTTTGGGTTTGGTTTCTAGATGTCCAAACACAACTATTTTTATTCGCACTGCTATTTAGGGATGAGAGTGCTGCGCAGAGCTGGCCTGTGCCAGCGCTGCGTGCCCAGTTATCATCCCACGTGGATCCTCTGCGGGGTGGTTTGGCTGGGGACCCGTAGGACAGAGGGATCCTGATCACGTCGAAGGCAGCGCTGATCACAGAAGGCAAGGCACTGGCATCGGGATGGGGATGTTTTGGCAGCAGAAAAATCCTTTCGGTCAGATCTGTTGTTTTTAGTGATGCCTCGTGTGTTCTGCAGCTCTGTACGTGCCGGGGGCCTGAAGGGACTGGTGGCCTTTGCTGGCCCTGGGCAGGCCAGTGGCCCCAGTTCAGCCCAATAGTGTGTACGCAACTCAAGCACTCGCACACCCAATATTCTACACAACCTAAAGTGTGGCCAAGCTTTGCTATGAGATCAGTGTCTTTGACAGGAGAGCCTTTTGGAGACCAGTTTACCCAGGGGGACCTAAGGATATGTTAATGCTTTGCCGCCTTCAGTATTTCAGCTGAGGCAGCGTTCGCTTTTGCATCACGTGGAACGTTACCGTTAATTGTGGTGGCAACCGTGGCACATAGGAAAGAGGGTTTGGCAAGTTGGTTAGGCTCATTGTTGCCTGGGTGGCTCCATCGGCCAGTGCGTAAAATCTCGGTCTCCGTGTGACTCTAACCACTTGAACTAGCTTCCTTGCGCCAGATGCTTTTTTGGGTGCCAGGCTGCCCGCGGTAACTCCCGTCGTGCAGCTTAGGGAGCTCTGGGTAAGGGCATCTCCAGCAGCTCTGAGAGCTGAGGGGATGTTGCACTGTGCCTGGCTCTATAGTGCTCCACATCTGGCACAGACTGGCTGCTCGCAGCAAATAAAGGTGCAGCTCAGTATTTGGGGGGTTTTATTTAAGGAAAAATATGAATATCTAGAAGCATAATTTCCAAGGAGGGTGAGACTGAGACAAATACCACTAAAAACTGAAGAAATCTTAAGGCAATAAGGATTGCGTGAAAACCTCCCTTGGTTTTTTTTCCTCTCCTTATTCTTTCCTGCCCGAGGATTTCATGAGAGAGGGCTGAGTGGAATCGATTCACCTCACAGAAACTCCAGCAAGACTTAATATTCCCAAAGGAAGGTCGCCAGGTTTCAGTTTGTGCCAGCACTCGGTGTCCTGAGGTATTGAAGGCTGGGGAGCTGGAAGTGAACCTTGGTCTCCGGCAAAGGAGCTAGAGAAAGCTGCCAAGCCATTTGAATAGAAATTGATGTGGCGGTAATTCTGTGTCTCTTTTTCTTTTTTTTTTGGAAGTTGCTCCTGTTTTCAGGACCGTGCTCACCTCAGAAAGGGGGCTGGGGAATAGCGTTTCACACGGCGGGTTGTCACTGCTTTGGTGGCACAAAATAAACAGAACGGGGAAGGCAGGGAGCGCGTGAGGGCAGGGGAGATGAAGCAGCGTGTCCAACCTCCGGCAGCACTGGGCAGCAGGGCAGTAACGAGCTCTGCCGCGCCGCTGGGAACTGAGGGAGCCGCTTCTTTCCCCACCTCCCTCCCGACGCCGCATCTGGCCGTGCCCTGCGGAGAGCAGTCAGCTGGGGTCAGCAGCAGATAACCCTGGCTTATTAAGTACAGGCTCTGATTTTAGGGTTGGGTTTTTTATTATTGGATTTGATTGGGGGATTTTATTCTCCCTGAAGGGTGGCTGAGACACCTGCGGGCCATCAACCTGGATGGAGTTGGCTGGGGTTTTGTCAAAGTTGGGCCAGAAAGTGTCCCTTGTCTCCATTGTAGCTGCAGCAGGTGAGGATCCAGTGCTGGAAGAAATAGCCCTTAAGAAAAATAAAGCCCCCGTTTTCCTGCAAATGTCTGCAGTAATTAAAAACAAGTGAATGGAGAGTTGTCTGGCCTGCCCACAGCTTTGCATGTGCACAGGTGCGGGCTTGGCGTGACAGACAGGTTGGTGGTGGGGGTTTCCTTCCCCTCAGATGTTTCTTAGCTCTTGCTGGGACTGCCTGCTTGTCCCTACTGCTTTCTGCACTGCTTTGAGTTAGAAGTATAATGATAATGAGAATAATATCGGCTCACAAGCCTCTTTAAGACAAAGAATGTGCAAAAAGTAGCTCAAGGTTGCCTGTTTCTAACCACAGCCCTGAAGAGGCCCCGTGGATTTTTTTTTTTTTTTTAGGAAGAGAATGTAGGAAACAGGGGGGTACACTTATTAATAAGCAGTTGACTCCAGCAGTGACTGAACAAAACTGGCTAATCAGAGCTCCCTCAGGAGGGCCGGCAGAATTGGGAAGGGCACCACTGCTCGTGCCAGGAGAGCAGCTCCATCACCCGCTAGAAACGCTTCAACAAAATGAGAAATACTCTCCCGCCTGGTCCCCAGCCCCTGGAGCAGCCCTTCCCAACCGTCACTCTGCCTCTGGAGGTCCTTTCTGGCTGTTAAACATATTTTGAATTTATATTTTTTTTTACCTCGGGGACACTTAAATTACGAGGCTGTGCGTGCCACGCATAGCGGGTGCTGCTCCCTGGGGTTTTTAGCTGCTTGGTTTTTAGATCACAGTGCTCTTGCAAACCAATTAGCTCTTTTTTGTGTGTGTGCGTGCGTGTTGTTTTCCTGGCCACAAGAATCCCGGGGATGTTTCTGCTTGAACTGCCGTGCTCACCTGTTGCAGTGTATTTGCACTAACGGGCACTGGCGATGCTATGGGCACCCAAACTGCCTTGTGCGTTAGCGTGGAGGGGTAACGTCAGGGTTAGCGTGGAAGGGTAATGTCTCGGCAGAGACTGGCTTTGTAGCTCGAAAATACTCAGGTGTTACACGTCGCTGCTTCAAAGCTGTTTGGATGAAATCAGGAGAGATGTGCTCTGTTTCAGACCAGCGTGTCTCTGTTGCGTGTGTTGCACGGCAGCGTTTTTAAAACCTTAGCCTGCAAAAAGAGATGAACAGGACTGGGGTGTCATGGGGTCTGTGTCGACGAGCTTAAGCTGTAAGTATTTTCTGAGACTTACGACTATGTTCCGCTCCCGGATAAACTGTATCTTGAAGACATTCCCAGGAAATACCCGGTGAACGGCTCCATGCGCCTCACGCCGGCTCAAGGCGCGCCGCCGTCCCGCAGGAGTCTGTAGCGCAAAGCCGGGCCCAGGGGGCGGCTTTGCCTGTCCCCCGCGTCCCCGTAACGCACCGTTTCCCCGGGGGCGGAGCGCGGGGCCGGGGAGGCGCTGCTGGCCGAGCCCCGAGCGCCCTTCAGCGGCCCCGGCGCGCAGCGCAGCCCGCCCGCCCCCAGCGCCGCCCGCAGCCCCTGCCGGCGCCCCGCGGGCCGGCCTCGGAACCTGCGGCGGGGACGGGGACAGGCGGCAGCTCCCCCCCGGCTCCGAGCCGGGAACCCCAAGGCCAGCCTTCCCTCCGCCGGCCAGAGTCTGCCCAGCAAAAAGCCGGACCCCTCGGTGGCTGCGAGCCGGGGCTCCAACCCCCCCAGCTGAGGGGCTTCTCCCACTGGATTTGGAAAGCGAGTGCCTCCTGGGGGGAGGTGGGTGGCGAGAGGGGGGTCGGTCTCTTCTCCCGAGTAACCAGCGATAGGACAAGAGGAAACGGCCTCAAGTTGCGCCAGGGGAGGGTTAGAATCGTAGGATCATAGGGTTGGAAGGGACCACCCAGTCTGACCCCCGGCCAGAGCAGGGTCACCCACAGCAGGTGGCACCGGAACGCGTCCAGGCGGGTTTGGGATGTCTCCAGAGACAGAGACTCCCCCACCTCTCTGGGCAGCCTGTGCCAGGGTCCGCCACCCTCACAGCAAAGAAGTTCCTCCTCGTGTTGAGATGGAATTTCCCGTGTCCCAGTTTGTGCCCGTTGCCCCTTGTCCTGTCCCCAGGCACCACTGAGAAGAGCCTGGCCCCATCCTCCTGACACCCACAATTAGATTGGACATTAGGAAAAATTTTTACACTGAAAGGGCTACCAGGCATTGGAACAGGCTTCTTCCCGAGTAACCAGCGATAGGACAAGAGGAAACGGCCTCAAGTTGTGCCAGGGGAGGGTTAGGATGGACATCAGGAAAAATGTTTATGCTGAAAGAGCTACCAAGCATTGGAACAGGCTGCCCAGGGCAGTGGTGGAGTCGCCATCCCTGGGGGTATTTAAAAGACAGGGAGACACAGTGCTTAGAGATATGGTTTAGTGATGGGTTTTGTCAGAGTTAGGTTGGTGGTTGGACTCGGTGATCTGACAGGTCCCTTCCAGCCCAGGCCATTCTCTGATTCTGTAACGCTGAGCATACAGAGCTGGGGCTGCTGCGCTGTGAAACAGCTCCTTCCTTCCTTGGTCAAGTGCGTTACAAAAGCAAACGTGCCGTGCCACTGCGTGCCTCCAGCCCAGGGTAATGGAAGGCCTCCAGACCCAAGTGTTTATCTGCGGGGAGTAAAAGAGGCCCCCCGAGAGGTGACGGGTGGAAGGGAAGGAATCGTCCCCTCTCTCCCCTGCCTGTGAGTTACCCTGCTGCTACAAGGACACGCCGTGGGCCTCTTACATCTCAAGTGCTGAGCGTGGGACTTGCTTGTTTCACCTTCCCTATTCCGCGGTGGCTGCGCCTCGGGCACTTGGAGCACGGTGCCATGCACTCTCTCTCCACCTTGGCCCCACAGCCAGACTGCGCTGGCTTCTCTGGAGAGTAGGACGGGGTGTAGGGCAGCAATGTCGGCGCTGGGTCCTTGGAAGCAGGTGGGCTGTCTCTGGTCCGGAGCCCATGCTTTGGGAGCGGGTGCTACTCAAGCCTCTCCTGCACGCCATGGCTGTCTGGGGTGAGGTGGGGCAGGTATCGCATCTGTACCCCAACCTGTCCCCAGCAACTCGTGCACATCGTCGTAAAGTCCGTGAGTTGATGATATGGAGTCCTTTTGCTTATACATCCGAATATTGGGGGGGGAAATTGTTACAAGCCTGGTCCGTGGTAACTTGCCCTGGCCTTGAGGGCACTCAGGGGCTCCCAAGGAGTTACCTGCTGCTGCAAAGCTTTGACATACAACTTACAAACCACGGTACAATCCCGCAATTGAAAGTGCTCATTAAGTGCTAAGTGAATGGCCAGAGCAACTGTGAATGGAAACATTGGCAATGAAAACCTGATTGAGTTATGCTTCTGCATGTAAAACACTTGAATTTCAGAATCATATATTGACCTTTTCAGTCTGTGACAAAACTTGTCCTCCAAAGATTTCTTTTTCCCCGTAGACCCCATGCAAGTTTTAGATTTGCATCCGTTATTCATGGGAACTGTTTTATTTTTATTGGTTTTTGCTATGCGAGTGAAGTCATCTTTATGTAAGAGCTCTTTGGCCTGGACTGCTGAGGTGATGAGGATTGCTTACGTGTCTCTCTTGCATTTGTTTCTTGGACAAATAGTTTATTCTTAGCTTCCACACCCCTTCCCAGTCCCTTACCTTGAGTCCAGCATGCCAGAAGTGCTTGCCTTGCTGAACTTCACATTTCCCTCTAACCGCTAAAATTCACACTGCGATGTATGGCGTCACAGATTTTTCAGGAAGTAATTTATGCCACCGATAATAAATATCCAAAGGGCACCGGTAAGGGCCTCTTCCCTGAAAGTATGTCTTGCTGAGGAGAATGTAAGACTAGTCTCCATTTCCATTGGATACGGACAAATGAAAACCAGTGGTCTGCGTTCCTGGCAGCCTGTACTCTCTTTGGACCGATGGCCCATGTGCAAAAAGTTTGCTTTCCTTATCAACTGCTTTGGCCGTCTGGCCCCCAGAAGTTTTTCTTTACCATCCTTCACTGTGACGTGGTGGAAAAATGCTGACAACGGGCAGGCGCATTAGAGCAGACATGGGAATTTGAACCCCCCGCGTTACAGAATTTGTTGCGCTTTAGACGAGGATGAAGAATAAACGGCTTCCTTGGGAGCAGGAGCCGGTGCCCGGGTTTGGATGAGAATCTAAGTTTCCTCAGTCCCAAGAGTGGCCAGGTCTCGTGTCGGAGCTCTCTGCTTCCGCGTGTTTTGAGGAAGACGCGTTGCATGCGGTGGCACAAGCGACGAACATGCAGAACATCGGTAGCACGACTAATTGGTGACTTTGAGGGATGGGGGAGCTGGCAGGAGAGAGCAGGGGATAACATCTTGACAACGTTGCAACTTCCCATAAACTTGTTTTGTTTAATTCCATGGTTTTGAACATATGGTCTGTCGACTCCTCACAAGCATTTAAAGTACATTTCCCAGTGACACCGAGGGATACGTTATTAATGCAGGATGGCAGGAGGTGTGTTCACAAATCCGTTTATCTGATAATGGGATTAATACGCATACCTCCCGCGCGCCGCTTTAAAAAACGTACTTCTAAATCTACATATTCAGCGACTACGGCAGCCACAACAAATGGAAAGTGCTGGACAAGCGTTTTGAAGGGCTCCTCTCGCCATTCGGATAGTGCGGCCCTGGCCCAAAAGGGGAGACAGGCACTGGCGCTCCCAGTGGGCTGGGGGACGTGAGGTCCCGACCGCTGGCCAAGTGGAAGGAAGGCGGCGGAGATTGCAGCGTGTTTGGAGCGGCGCTGACGGACACTGTGCCGGCTCTGCCGCTGAGGTCGGCGGGGACAGGATGGGCCCAGGCGGGGCGGGGGAAATGATGGCGGTTTAAAGATCGGATCAGACCTAAACTTGCCCGTTAACTTCTGTTGCGCCCTGTGCGGGTCTGGCCATGCCACGGCCTGGGTCTGTTTGCCTGCACTGGTGCATTCTGACCTTTTGTGGCTTTATTTCGTATCCCACCAAAATTCTACATTTTTTCTACTTTCTACTATATTCTTTATAGTTAACTGCTTTTTTAAGATCTAAGTTGTGGATTGATGTGTTCCTTTTCTGAGAAGTCTCAACTGTAGAAGCAGTTCTTTGGGTTTAGAATATGATCAACCCTGCATTTTTACTATCAATCACAAGCATTTTGCTTTTATTTTACAATAAAAGTACAATAAAACACATCAGAGAGGGGTTTTTCCATGAGCATTAGCAGAACAATGTTCTGTTCGTTCAGGGACGTGTGCCTTACTTAGCATGAACTGCTGTTTTGTATATAGCCAACCACAAAGTATACTGGAAAATTATTTCCATAAGCAAATATGGTTTAATCCAAACTTTATAATTTTTTCTCTCTCTTTAAAAAAAAAAAAAAAATCCTTGAAGGGGAAAAGAATATGTTGGGGGTGTTTTTTTTCAGGAAAAAGAATTGTAAGTTTTTCTTCATCTTTGTTGATAGAGACATGACCAGAAGTCCTCCAGCTGACACCGCTGAACCTGTAAGCGTTGTAAACACAGCCTGGGGCTTTGCGGCACCAGCTTTACTTGTCTCGCTCTTGCGAAGCGGAGACGAGGGAGCAGTTCCAATACGAAAAGAACCATCCCACCGTTTGCAGAACGAGCTGGTTTCCAAGAGATGCTGTTTTCCGCATCCCTGGCTTTGCCGGGAAGCACTGCGAATCCCCTGCCCCACACAACCTGCTGCTGACCCCCAGCCCGCGGTGCCCGCAGTGCTGGCATCGGGGGCAGCAGACATTTCTTACCCTGGTTTTGCTGCTGGAGCCCACACATCCAACATACCCTAAGTTTAATACTCTCGCAGTGCATGTGTTAATGCCCACCTACCGGAGAACATGCACAAATTTAAAGATTAGCAGTAACACAGCGAAGTGTATTGTGCGATAGGATATGGAGTTTTACGGAGGAAAAGGATTAGTAGATATTGCAAAAAGCTGCTGCAGTAAAGGAAGTGCTGAGATTTTAATAACCTAAGGTATTAAGTTTTTATCTCCATTTCTTCCAAAGCTCTGCATCAAGTTTTTTTTGGAGCCATAGGGAGGATTTACACTCACGCATCATCTATTAATGGAATCTGGAAGCCGAGCAGAAACTCTGGGCATCTTGGTACAAGCTGGGTCCAAACTTACTGGTGGTTCCCCTCATACAGGTCCAGGGTGTGGGCTGGGCCGTGGCCCTGTTAGGAGTCACTGCTCTCTTCTGGCTCCTAACTTCAAATGGCACCGTAGACTGGATCTGTGCAAGTCCAGCACGTGCATCTCTCCCTTTGGCCCAAATAGAACATAGAAGAGTAGACACCATTTACTCTTCTTTTGCTGCTGCAAGGCCAAAATTAGAAACAACAGCCTGGCATCAGTATGGAATCCAGAAGAAAACACCTTTATCACAAGCACTCGCCTTAGCTGTGCCGCTTGCAGTGAGTGACTGTGTGTCCCTTCCACAAGTCTTCAGGGAGTTTAGAAAAAATTCTCATAGTGGCACTAAAATGTGCAGCCATCAGAGTGCACGGAGCTGCTGCCATCCGTGTTCACGGTGAGACGTCCCTTCTTGACTTGTCCTTGGGAAAATCCTGTATGCAAAGTGAGAGAAACCTGTAAAAAGATTCTCCAATTTCATGACCTGATGCTGAAGAGAAGTGCTCTGACTTCAGGAGTAAAAGATATGTAGTATCTTTGTGAGGATGATATACAATATCCTACAGATGAATCTTGTGTAAATCGTTAGTTGATATCCTGGTACACGGGCATTCTGTGTCCAAAGGAACCGATATGGAAAATTTCTGGGAAAAAAATCCTCGTTTCGTTGGATTTTTTTCATTGAAGGTAGACTTTTTGAAGTATGACACGTAACTGAAGTTCTTAGCTGAGCGTGTGGGCCCGGTGAGATCAATAGGGCAGCAGCAGGCAGTGGTGGCAATAGATGGATAAAGAGGGACGGGAATGCTGGCTGTGGCTGGGCTGGGTTGGGTCTCCACGTCTCCCCAGCACAGCGTAGCCAGGTGCTCCTGACGCCGTCTGGTGGAGCAGCCTCAGAGGTCTCCATCCGAGACCTCTCTGCGGCACCAACCCAGCAAGGTGCCAGCTGCCATCGAGACTGTGTCCACTGGAAAACCCAACCATTGCTTGTGGACCTTAGCACCGCCCTCAGAGGAGAAGGACTGCTCCATTCACGGGTAATCAGTGGAAGAAACACCCTCTCTCAGTGATTCAGAACTTCTGCTCGTGATGGTTCCCAGCCTTTTGTGTGGTGTAATAGATGCACTAGGAGATATTCTCGCAAGCTGCGAGTACGGGTTTAGCTGTCAAACTGTGCTTGTATTGGAATGGCACACAGACAAGGAGCGGCTGAGGGAGCTGGGGGTGTTCAGCCTGGAGAAAAGGGGGCTGAGGGGAGACCTTCTCGCTCTCTACAGCTCCCTGAAAGGAGGGGGCAGCCAAGGGGGGTCGGGCTCTTCTCCCAAGGAACAGGCGATAGGGCAAGAGGAAATGGCCTCAAGTTGCACCAGGGGAGGTTTAGGATTGATATTATGAAAAATTTTTACACAGTAAGGGTTATCAAGCATTGGACCAGGCTGCCCAGGGCAGTGGTGGAGTCTCCATCCCTGGAGGGATTGAAAAGACGGGTAGACATGGTGCTGAGGGACATGGGGTAGTGGTGGGTTTTGTCAGTTGGGTTGATGGATGGAATTGATGATCTGAAAGGTCCCTTCCAACCCAGGCCGTTCTATGGTTCATGTTGTCCTGGCTGTAGAGAGATACACCCGAAGAGCCAGCGGGACCCCTGTGTTGGGCCCTGCATGTGCTGGGAGAGCAAGGCCTGCAGGGGCTGCGACGCTGCATGTGAAAGGGTGGGTTACCGCCCCGTTCTGAGAAGGTGGCGTGGAGCCAAACGAACAAAAGTCTTTCCTCCAACCCCCTTGGTCTTGCTCACACAGCCAGGCCCTGCCAGCCGGCACAGGGTCTGCGCTGGGGGAGGACTCTAAGCAGCAGTGAGAGCATGTGAGAAGCTCAGGGTGGGTACGGAAGGAGCAATGGAGAGTGAAATGCATGTGCAGGGAGCTTAAATACTTAAATCCCAGTAGGCAGCCACCTTTGTCCTTTTTTTCTAGCCCCGACTTTTTTTCTCGGGGACCATACCCGAAGAGAAAAGTAAACGTTCTCGCCCAGGGAATCCAGCCCGTGCCCGGGTTCCTCTCTTTTTCCGCCCGTCCGCCTGTGTCTGACCTTGCAGACGCTTTTTTTCCACTAGATGGTGCTTGATGAGCATCTCCCGAGCGCGGCTCCCAGGGCTGCGGGGCTCCCAGGGCTGCGGGGCTCCCAGGGCTGCGGGGCTCCCAGGGCTGCGGGGCTGCTGGCCCCCGGCCCGGCCGCCGTCTCTCCTAACGCCTTTGCTTTCCCTCTAATTATTGCCCAGGGGAAAGCCGGAGACGCCACGAGCTGATTCCTTGTGACGAGGATTCCCGAATTCATGTGCTTGTTTGCAGAGCGCCATCGCGTCGTGTGTAAAATGAGGCAATTTGCACGTCTTTGAGCGTTTTCCTTTGGGAAGGCTGCAGTGCGGCCGCGTCCCAGCATAGGCTTTGGGCTGTGCGGTTTGGGAAAGCCACTTTCCCACTAGCATGGCTGGACCCTGCTGTGGTTCAATGCCGGTTGAGGGCAGATGGTCTGAATCCACGGATCTGTAGTGACAAGAGCCCTGGGAGAAGGAGCAACGCCCGCTGGCCGGGCTGCGGTGCGTCTTACCTCTGCTTACGGAACCAACCACTTACGGTTTGGTTCACGTCGGTGCTAAAATTCACCGCAAATGGTTGTAGACAGATGTGAAAACTGCTCTGCGAGGGGCGCTCTGAAGAGCAAACCAATAGGCCTTGATGTTTTGCTGGAGCCTGGTGGGTATAAGAGGTTTAACTGCATTTACTGCAAAAAATTTGTCATATTTTACTGTCCACAAAGAAGAGAGGAAAAAACCCCGTCCCTTTCCTTGTACGTCCTGCAAATCAGCAATAAGCCTACTGGGTATTTTTCTGAGCTTTTAAAACTCTGTCTGTGCCCTTCTCAAGCTTGGTATATGCCGATTTCAACTGGTTTTATACTATGTATTTGTACTTCCCTGAGTGAAACCTTAAAGGTCTCTGAAAGGGAACGGAGTTTCTGTCAGCAAGGGAGGAGGGAATTACCAGCTGCAGAAGGAATTCGATGCTCAGGGAGGTAAAGCTTAAAGAGAAGCTGCTGATTTTCCCGGACCTGGGCCCCTCTATGGCACTGAGCCAATAATAAATCAATCTTTTTAAACAAGCTCACACAAGTGAAAAAATGTGGCTGTTTCCTTCCCATATAGGTAAAAGCTGAGAAGTGGTTTATTTAACTGAAACGCTCCTCTCTTAAGAATCGTTTCCCCTAGACAGTTAGGGAAAACTGTTTTATTAAGCTGTATTAATCAGTGTCTATATTAAACCTGTGATGCGATACTGTGGGGAAGCGAGGTTTCTGGAATTTTCAGCAATTCTGACTGTAGGATTGAACGCCCTCGACGGGTCGGAGCCCACCTGGCTGGTTGCTGTGAGCCTGTACCGCATCTGGCTCAGCATGAACAGACCGAAACCTCCTGGAAACCCCAGTAATCCCAATGGGAAGGGGGCTTAACTGGAGGGCGCACTCGGCGAGCACGATTCCTTAGGGGAACATCAGATAGTAAATACCGTTTCCAGGCTATTTCGTTCTAAATCAAAGCTTTAGTTGCTAGGCAATTTATCAGCCTTAGCATTCAAGATGCTCCTCGAGCTGAATTTCACTGGTCATTAAACTCTGTCGACGAGGTGTTTTCCCTTCTCCTGAGCGGGAGATTTGGGGAGTTGCTGTTGGGATAGCAGTGGTTCTGCCGCACATGGAGGTTTCTGCCAGAAGGCACCCTGGAAAGCCTGCGCTCGTCCAAGAGCCTGATGTGGGGCTCAGCTCTGAGCCCTCCGTGGACACCGCTGGAGATCCACGGCGGGGTCAGCGTTCTGACCCTACTTGCAAAGTGCTTAATTGAGATTGAGCCCCAGATGATCAGCAGATTGATTGTGCGCTGCCCTGGGGAATGGCTCCTGTCACATTAGCTCCCCCGATCTACCGATTGCAGGGGTAAAAAATGTCCGCTGGGCACTACCCAAAGCGATGGGTGAGCTTTTTGGAGCCTGCCTCTGTCGCAGGCGTCAGTCACAAAAGGCATCGCCTTTTTTCTCCTCTTGTTCTCTGGTTATTTTGAAAGTGTGTTCGGTTTCCAAAGCGAATGCCGTCATTGTTTGCTTGCCAGTCAGCTGACTGGCCGTTGTTCTTTTAAATCGGAGGGATTTAAACTAGCGCTCTTTAGCTGTTCTGGAAAAAATGTAACTTTACAGCTGGACTGAGGCAGATAATGGCAGTGGGAAATGCCCCTCAGCGCTGCAGGAGGGCTGCTGTTAACGTGGCTGTGGTTGCAGGGGGAGAAAAGGCTGGCTGGCAGCCGGAAAGGCCGTGACCCACCCGATGCTTGGGTCGTGCTGGTTTGTCAAGGGCACCTGACGAGGCAGCTGTGGCGCTGGAAAAGCGAGGGAAAAGTTCTCCTGCGAATGCTCAGAATCAAACCCATTTCAGGGTCATCCCCCCGGCGCTGTTTTCCCTTTCCAAGAGTCATTTCTGAAGGGAAAAGCACTTGGGGGATATCACCCAGCTTTGGCGTTTCCGGAGGCATCCCCGCGGGACAGAAGCCAGCCCAACAAGGCTGTGGCCACGTGAGCCGAGCACCGAGAGCCAGGGAGGCAAACGCCTCGGGGCCGAAGTCTGAAAAAGTCCGGGATTCGTTCAGAAGGAGGCAGGAGGTCCATCACGTACCCGGAGCACATCCTCCCCGCGGAGCGCAGGCGCTGTCAGACAGACATCCCCATCTCGCTGTTCAAAGCATTCTCACGCTCCTGGGTTTTTCCGATTTGCATGCACGGGGGGGGACAGGGGAGGGTGCTTCTCTAGTCAACTGCGGCTGGAAGGAGAGAGCAGAAGAGCGTGCCTGGTGCTCCCGAGATCTTTTTATCTTGCCTCTCGCCATCTGCCTGCCCGCAGTGATGGGAACACCCACAGGGACCTGCACCCCTCGGCTGGCGCAGGGGAGTCCTCCCAGCGTGGCGGGGGGAGACACGCCGTTTCAGAGCATTCCGTGACTATCACTGCCGGGCTTGGGGGAGCACGGACCGGAGATGCCGATTTGGAGGGTCAGGAGATGGGGAGCAATTAGCACTTGGGGATAAGGGCGACAGCGGTGCCGAGGGTGGCTGTGGAGGGCAGGGTGAGTGCAGAGCTGGCAGCCAAAGCCCCGCGGCGGGTCCCTGGGTGCTGGCGGTGTTTCTGCAGGGGCTGCTGTCTGCTCCGGGGGGAAGCTCCATCTCCGGCCCCTGCCTTCCTTCGCCGGCCGCCTTCACCGCCTGCCCGCCCACGCTCGGCAGTGACTTACTGAACCCTCTAATGCTCCTGTTTTCAAACGTATTTCCTTATTATTTTCCACAGAGATTAATCTCTCTTGTCATTTCACTTCAGGCTATGCTGTGAGTTGGGTTTTTTTGTTGTTGTTGTTATTCTCTGTAAGTGCTGGTGTGTAACTGAGCTGTCACAAGAACAAATCGGCAAAATAATTTTCTCTGACGGGGTATTCACATCATGTAACTTCCAGCGTCTGCCACAGACATTTAAACTAGCCAGAAAAACTGCTCAGAATCACAGAAAGGCTTTGATTTCTGAATGTGCCGTAGGCCTGAGTGTTACCTCTGAGTCCCATCTCGCCCTCAAGGTCCCGCTCCAACCCCTCCCCACTTTGGAGGCAGCCTTTGCATTGCCACCATCTCCCACCCGGAATATTAACTGACTCCATGAAAGACAGAGAAGAAATCATGACCACTGTCTCACAGCAAGCCTCCCCCTGCTCGCTAGCAGTAGCCCTGCTTCGTGGCTCCACTGCCCACCCAGGGATGGGGCTGAGGGCCATCAGATCCTCGCCGGTGGGGCTGGCGTAGCCCAGGACGCTGCCCGCGCTGCCTGGGGGCTGGGATGGGCTGTGGGCGAGCTCCAGCCCGGCTGTGGCTCCAGCCCAGCATCCCAAAGCCGGGCAGAACGGGCAATACTGGGGAAGATGGGAGAAACTGCACTTCTCACACGGGCATCTTATTTAGGCACACAAAATCAGGCTGGCTGATTACATGCTGGCGTGTATTTTGTCGTGTTCTCCCCTCGCTTCGATCGGAGAAGGAATAAAGACTAAACTTTAGGAAGCGCGTTCCAGTATTTAACTATGCAATTAGGAACTGCAATTTGAAAGTCCCAGTAATTGCCTGTCTGCACCATTAGCCATTTAAATAGTTCAAAAATCTATCCCCTCAGTGCCTGACCCTGTTTCACAGAGCGTCTTCCCTCCACTTGGGCTCCCAGCCGGCGCTCTGGGTGCGAAGGAAAGGCAGTTGCGTGGTGCAGGGGCTTCTGCCTTTGAGAAAACAGAGTTTCTCCTGCAGCCATGGGGGTTCTTTCTCCTCCCATTTCATCTGCAGCCACTGCACCTTCACTCTTCGGCCAGGTGGACTCTAGCCGTCAGCGAGGGAAATACATGGCAGCAGCACAGGCGGTGAATCTGGACTGGAAGGGATGGCTAAGAAATAGAATCGTAGACTCATAGAACGTGCTGGGTTGGAAGGGACCTTTAAGGGCCATGTAGTCCAACCCCCCTGCAGTGAGCAGGGACATCTTGAACTAGGAAGCCCTGGGGTCTTTTCACCCCCACCTAGACAAGATCAGTTTCAAAACTACTGCTTTGTAGAATACCCGAGACTGACACGACTACAGTGTCCCAATATACTGCCTAAAGCCGCCATCAGATTCCAAGGAGGCCTCCCTCATGTGTCACTTGCGCTTAGTCTCCTTCCCTAATCTGCTGCTGAGTGTTTTGGAAGACTGCTTCAGGCCAGCTCTTCATATGTACGCATTTACATAAATATTTTCGTATGTGATCGCTTTATGGCTATCTCCGATAGCGTCAATAAAGCCGTCAACCTCAGGCAAGGTTTTAAATCAGCAATTTTGTTTAGATAACGTAACTACTGTTGATAGTATATGTTGATGAGAGAATTGTACCCAAGATTTGTGTATGAAGATATGTCATTTCAGAGCAGCTCAAAATTTGTGGTTGATACTGTGTATAGAGAGAAGTACAGATTTGTGATGTTCTTAGGTAGCCTTTAGTGCTAGAAAACTGCAAGCTACTAGCTAATTATCACTCTTATTAAATGTCTGTCTTAGTGCAGAATGCAGCTTATGAGCTTTAAAGCTTACACTAATCAAGAAGCAAGATCCATCGCTGATGTAGGTCACTTACAGCTCAGCTGGCACGTAGCTGCTCCTCGTTGATGTTACCATTTAATCATTTATATTGATGAAACAAGAAGTTACGATTCTGCGATCTGAAGTCAGGGAATAATTACGCTTTGATTATTAGGAAGTCAGTCACCAGCCCCATCTGCACAAACACGCAGATGAAAGGACAGAAAACTAAATGGATTCAATGATACATCATCGGAATTGCGTATCACTTATAAAAAGTATCGGAGCTTCCCTGTAAAAGTCTTAATTGCTGCAATAGTGTTATTTTAACCATAATTATTGGTTTATATTGCAGAAGTCCTTAGCTGCATGTAGTCACTGGGCTGTGGGCTATTGAGGAGGAATCTTTCCAAGTCTCTCCTTTGTTACGCAGTGCAGAGAGGGTCCAACACTTGTATGGACCCAGGACCTGGACACACATCTCCAGTGAGTGCTGTAACCGCTGCGGGATGCGAACCAGCCCCTCTTTCCGTCCCATTCACTGAGGAACTGCCTCGGTAGGCAGGCTGCATCCCGCAGGACACCGTTGCTTGAAAACCAGAGCTTTCTCCTAGACCAGAGCGGTGCGGATTGGGGTCTGCGTTTCGCGCTGGCTCGGGCTGCTCTCTTCACTTGGGTTCTAAGGGCATCCCCTGCAAAGTGCCCAGCGTGCTTAGGAGAGAGAGCTCAGGCTGAGGCACGGAAATGAGTAAGAAAGAAATCAGAGTATGTCAAGCAAATCTAGAGTAACTCTGCAGCCTCTGTGAGCTGCTGATTCTGTGTGAGCCGACACGGGCAGGATGCAGAACAACCGCAAAACCACGGACGAAATGCAAAGAATGAGTTTAATCTCGATACCTTAAGAGGGATCTCCGAAGCAGCAGCGGGGCAGAGGCACGCCTGCAGGAACGCAGGCACCGCGAGCTCGGTCCTTGCTGGAGCTTTTCCTTGCTAGAGAGAGAGAGAGTCGAAACCTGCTGGTTTTCGCCTGTAGATCAGGGATTCGAGCAGGCGTAGCTCTCCTCTGTGCTTTGACCTTCCCGACAGCAGGGCAGGGATCTGGGGCGCGTTGGATCAGGTGCCCCTGTGTCCATCACAGGCCTGCACTGTCTACGTGCAGATCTTCTACCTGTCAAGCACACAGGAGCAAACAACGGTTAGTGTGATACATGTGTTTTTCGACACCTTCAGCTGCAAGTCACTTGAGCGTGTTTACAATCCTCCCTCCTCGCCAGCCTTCCCTTACTTCCCCACAAATTCCGACTTCTGTTGGTTCCCAGGGGATGCAGCTGCATTATTTTTATGCAGTCTTCATGCTATGAAAACTGTTGCCTTAGAAGTTTACAAACGTTTGTACATGTTAGTCATCATTAGCGGTTGATATTTACGTCTTGGTCCTGCTTTCCCTGGCGCTGGTGTCACTGAGGAGTGGTTTGGGGAGAGCCGCCCCAGCGCGGGGGGGGTCAGCCATAGCCCCTCTGGTTTCCAGCGCTGGCTCGTGGGAGCTGTGGCTCCTCCCCAGCACAGTTGTACCAAAATAAAGCACTACAATTCAGTTCCTCAATCCAATTCCATAATTGACATCTACACGCTTAAAAATGGAGGGCCGTAGCTGTGAGGTCCAGGGCTGCTCAGCGCGAGTACGGAAGGAGAATATTGCAGGAAGACTCTAAAAGGATTGAGAGTTTATTAAAGCTTAGGAAGTCATTCACACTCTCCCCTTGGATTACTTGGACGTGAGTTTTAATACTGCCTGCTTTCTAGTTTAGGTGACATCGAGGTCGTGAACCAAAGCAGCAAAAGCAAGAAAGTTCACAGCTAACGGTGACATTGTCCTTAACTTGCCCCGAGCTGGAGAGGTGCCGTCATGACACAGCAGAGTCCTCTGAGGACACCGCAGCAAACGTAACTCGTGTTTCGCTTCTGGCAGGGCGCAGCACGAGTGTAAAATAACTTAAATTACTCAGTTTTGGTTGAGAAGCAGGCCCAGCAGACAAATGTCTGAGATGGGCTGCTAGAGAGAGCGCGCCCGCGTCTGATCCCCAGACCCCTGCTCCTGGATTTACACGGACGTAAGAATTTGGCCAGGGTTAGAGAGCCTTGCGAAGGCTTGGGCTGCCGTTCCTTGCGCTTACCAGTGATGGTTTTCCAAGGAGCGCGGTGAGTACTGGGTTAGACCCAAAACTAATTAATTTTCCAATAGCTTGTTCTAGAAGTTATTTTTAGTTTATCCTGACCTAGCTGCCTTGTCATTTTGTTAAGAGCACGTTGCTAAAGTAATTCAATCGGATGTACTACTACACAGCGGAATCCATAAACCAACATCTTGTGTAACAGGAGAGACGCGACACGAGTTATCAGGCAGGAGCTATCGTTTCCGCCTGCGGCACCCAGCTCACCGTGTGAGATTCTGGGTAACATTAAATGATCACGTTTCATGAGTTCTAACTAAACGCTTGCCGGGGATGATAAACCTTCATTCTTGCTTTTGGCGCTCTCTGGCGTGAGGGCAGGTCTCTGTCTCGGAGAAGCCCCTTCCACTTCCCAAGGCCCTGCAGCAGGGGGTTTGGAGGTCGGCGGCTGCCCAAAGACCCCTCCGCGTGGCAAACGGCCTTTTCTTCCGCCCAGCCCCGTCCTCGGCGCTGGCTGCCGCTGCTCAGAGGTAGCTCTTCGTTTGCCACAGAACTTGGCCTGTTGCTGAGCCCAATACAGTAAGTCACAGCGCAAGATTTAAGGTGGAAAATTTGGCCTTACTCCTTTTAACAGTTTGTTTAGGCCACGCTTTTCAAATCGGGCTGCCTTGAATCCATCCGCAAGGATTTAAGAAGTGTCGACGTGGCCTTTCTGAGAGGAGACACCAGAGATGTCGAGGAGGGCAGGAGCCCCCAGTTGATGCTGTGGTACCAAGGTAGGCGATCCAAAAGGGTGATTTCTGTTGGATGAGCAGCGGGAATAGCAGAGCCTGAAGTTAGGCATCTGCTTGAAGTTACACGTGATACCAGAGTGGCACCTTAAATCTGCACCGAGGCCTCTTAACGTAAAGCTGAGTGCCTTGGCAAGCTTATGTCCACATTAATAATAGATCCTGGTGACACAACCCCTTTAAGAAGAGCAGCAAGAGCTGAAGCCTCCTTAGTGGAAACAATCTGCTTAGGTTTGTTTCAGCGCAGCCAGAATGCTTGGAAAATCTTTCTGTTTTGTTCTGCGCTCTATGTAATTAATAAGAGTTTCTAAAAACAGTATGGTTCAGGCAATATTCTTTTTTAACTAGGTTCTTACTTTATCTGGTTAGTCATTTTAGGAGCCATCCACTTGCCTAGGGAAGTCTGTGTGTTTTGATTTTATTTTCATTCTGAATGACTGCAGTCATCTGGCTGTTTACGTGGGTGATTAAAATCTCTTAAAGCCCTGATGGATTATTTTTTTTTTGCTCCCTTGCTCCTATTACATTCCAGATTTCTTCAAATGCAGACAAACGTAGGTCGCTTTGTTAAAACAAAGGCTATTATTAAACAGTAAATAAGCTAAACTCAACTGGGCTTCTATTATGACAGATTAATGAGGCAAGTAATTTGAGTGGTATAAATAAGGAATGGCCAGAAAGCGGAGGAGCGTTGCAATTAGAGACTGAGTTTCCCGCAGCCTTTCAGCAGAGGGATTGTTTTATAACGAGCCTCATAAGCAAAGGTCCCAGGCTTGAGCCGGCTTCTGCCTCTGTGCTGCTCGCGAGAGGAGAACCCCGTAAGCGTGGGCGGGATCTGGTTCTCCTGGGTCCGGGCAGAACCGGAGGGGAACCCAGGCCCATGGCTGATATCGCTCGTTGGTCTCTTTCCACCTGGAGCGCAAAACCGGGCTGGGTTTCACGTGAAAGCGCCGTTTACACGAGTTTTGTGGCTCAGACGTGCCCGGGCAGGGGAGGTAGCAGGGGAAAGGGCCCCCAGCTTGGAGCTGGGACAGAAGCACCACTCGTGTGGGAGAGGGTCGGACAGAACCAGGGGAGCCGCGAGAAGGGATGGTATTAAACTACCTTGTGCATTGACGATGCGTGTGCATAAACGAGGCATTTGTGATAGGTGTATACGCATCCGCTTTACGGAGCTCGGTAATAGATTTTGGAGCATCAGAGTGTAGGAACTAAATAGGCGTAGGCGCGGGAAATGACACTGAGGGTGAGAGGAGCAGGACACTTTAGGGATTACCATCTATTATTTGCAGAAATGAGTGGATCTCATTCCACAGCGCCAAGCCCTTTACAGACATATTCCAGGAGAGAGGAATGTTTCTATTATGTCGTCTTTCATAACAAACAGCCAGAATTGGTTTAGGGGTATCTTTAAGGCAGTGCCTTCCTTGCAGAATGGTGTGACGTGGTGTGAGGCACAGGACCAGCCCAGGAAAAGGAAAACCTGTCAAGGGGTGGGTATATCCAGGACCCCTCTTCGTACAGGCTGGGTTGGAGATATGCTGTTAAAGCGTCGCCGCTGCCTCCCCTGCCCGAGCTCGTCCTTAGCCAATGTTAGATGTTTGTCCCCATGTATTGGCTGCCAACAAGTGGCACGGATACTTACAACTACTTTTCACTCCTGTCTGACACTTTCCTGATGACGATTTTTGACTGTGCTTACTTGTGTCTGTGTTGGCAGAAGCTGGTATAAATCATATAGTTTTAGCTGTTGGGGTGTTTGGTTCTGTGTTCGGGTTTCAAATGATTATAAGCTCATGGCTATAAAAGTGTCCTTGTTTCCGTCACCTGCATTTGCCTTCCGAGCTGCATACTATCACCAAAATGTTTATTTTGCATCTTACGGATGCTTTGTGGAGGTTTTTGAGGCTTTGAAACAGGCTGTATTTGAGTGTAAATGGTGTTCAGGGCCCAGAGACGAAGAACAGGCAGAGTAAAAGCAGTTTCTCGGGAGCACAATGGCTGGAAGTTTAAAGCCATTTAAAATGGCTGGAAGAGCCTCCTGCATTATTTCAGGCATTGCAGAGTAAATGCTCGTGCCCCGTTTGTACAGTCTGTGACATGATAAGAAGAGAAATTTATTACCCCTGTCCCAAGGCGTCCTTGAGCAGGTTGATGCCGTCAAGATTCCCGTTAGCTCTTCCTGGCCGCTGAGCGCCATGAATCAGGCAGCGCCGGCGAGGAGGGGCCTCGGAGAAGGACCAGCCAATGTCAAACCCAGAGCCAATGTCCCTCTGGGGTTTGCTTTCCCCCAGAGCTGAATATTGTGTCATACTCTTGTATTTAGACGCCGAATGCCACCAAGCAGCGGTCCCCGCCGCACACAGGTGCTGCTCTGTCCTCCCGTGGTGTTTCTGAGTCCTCAGAAATGACCAGAGAGCTCTTGGGACCTTGCTGGGGCAAGCAAATAGACGTCAGTGCTTTTGCAAAAATATGCAATTGGCTTTTGGGTTCTTTTTTTCCCTGATTCTTCACCGTGCTTTAAACTGAAAAAATATCTCCTATTTGTAACAAGTGTCTGACAAACGTAGCTTGAGAAATGCTGATGATGCTGATCGGTCCGGCTTATTGTACAGGAGTATTTGTGCTTTACACATACTGACCGCTCTTCTCTGGAATGGTTGAGCTTGCTTTGGATTATACGCTCCATCCGCATTGAATTTTTCCCTGTGGTGGGTGCGGATGAGTTCAAGACCTGAACCAGAGCACAGCGATGTGCTGCGTGGGGACATGGCAAGTGACTACGTAATTTACTCAGTAGTGCATTTCTACTTATAATTATTGCTAATTCAAAAATAAAAAAAAAATCAGCACAAATTGCATGACAGCACTGTGTAAGATGGGTGTAGAGATAAAACATGAATACAGCCGGTATCTTGTAGGCTGACAAAGGAAGCGTGAAACGCCGGTGTGTGTTGGCCGACCGCCTGCGCGTGTGACGAACGGTTCCCTCTGCCCCAGGCTCCCTGGTGCTGTCTGTCTTCCTGTTTGTCATTCATCGGTGCCGGCAACGGAAAGCCGAGCGTGTAACCACGAAGGCCATTACCCGCTTACTTCTCTGCCCCTTAAAAATCATATTGCTTCCCCATTCCCTTTTGGAGCTGCGGGTGAGCCCCCTCCAGCCCGGACGCGCCAGGGCAGGTCCGGAGCCGCAGTCCCGCTTGGCAGCCTCTGCGCTGCCAATTCTTCCTGGCACCGGTATTTTCCTCATGAGCCGTCGGGGAGTGGGAGGAGAAGTTGGATCCACCATTGGCGCATCCAGGGCTGCCGAGGGGTGGGACCATCCCATCGTCTTCCCGGGTGGAGGTTGCAGCTATGTCCACGGCGGCAGGCTGTTGGATGGGCTGGTTTTAGGGTGCGTCCGGGCTGGTTTTAGGGTGTGACATCCTTTTTCTGCTTCCCGCACGGAGGTGTGATGAAGCCGCGGGGGGGTGAGGCTTCGCCCCAGCTCGCGCCACAGCCCCAGCGGCGCCCTGAGAAAGGTGAAGTCCTGAGCTCTGGGTTCTCCGTACTGGCCCAGTTAGTGGCAAACTCAATGGGGAAGCTGGTCTGGGCAGCAAAACAGAAATAAATAAGAAAGTCAATGTGAGCCTGATGGGTGTCGGAGTCTTTTTCCTCCTGGGTGTGAGTGGAGATCCGAGTGCCCGGGGCAGCTCCGGCGGCCGAACTGCCGTGTTGTGCTCATCCGTAGGCGTCCGGCTCACGGCACCTCGGCCGGGGAGAGCCTCCCTCCCTCCCTCCCTGTGCCACGCAGCCCCCGAAGAGTGTTTCTCCTCTGAAGTGCCGCGGTGCCGGGTCCCTGCAAAGCCCCCCGGCAGCGTGCGCAGCATCATGGAACCCCTGGTGTTCCGGGACGTGCCGGGCAGCGCTACCGTATTCCCACACCAAGCGTTGTTTTCCCCGCTCAGGTGCTTCTTTTTCTTTCTGATTTTTGATCGGTAATATTTTACTCATTCCGCTTCTGGCCATCTGATTCCACCACAGAGCAGCGCCTGTCTGCAGACCGAGCCGGAGGAGGAGACTGGGCTCTGGGAAAATAAACAAAGCTCCCAGTGAAAATTGTGGAAAGCTTAATCCGTTTAGTGGATTAACGCGAAGGTGAAGTGGTGACTAGACAGTAGTTTGTAAATATTTATGTAAATAAGATATCTGATAGTATTGGACTCTCTAGACTTTAAACTGAAACCCCCGAATCCTGTGGGTACCTTAAATCAGATCCAGGTTAAAGTCTCGCCTCCGTTTTTAACAAAGAAACGATCGGACACTGCAACAGCTGCGTAAGGGAGGGCTGGGCTCCTCCTCATTTGAAGTCACTAAGTAATTAATTGGTTCCTTTTTTTCTATTAAGGAGTAAAAATATGTGGCAGGAGGAAAGTTTAGACTCAGAGGTCCGGCTGGCCTGTGAACCTACAGCATCATTAACTACTAAAATAAATGCTTTAAAATTAACTTAGCAATTCCCCAGCAGCTGTTGAAGAGAGAGTTAAAAAAGCGAACCGCGGAAACGTGATGAAAACAACATTATGGCAAGAGACAAAGCCCCGATCTCCCAACTCACCAGGCCGCCGAGGAACCCCCGGAGAAGGCTGGAATTGGATCATTTTCCTACAGCCTGCAAAAGGGGCTGCCACTTCTTGGTGCGTGAGAAGTACCTCAGAAGGGGTATCCCCCGTGTGCCAGAGCTGCCCCCTGGGGCATATAAATCACCAATGGTTTAAAATCTCCTTCTGTGGGGTCTGTGTCAGGCGTTGCTAATTTTTGTCAGAAGCAGAGAAGTTAAATTTCGCCTGCTGTTTGAACAGAATGGAAAGCCATAAGCAAACAGGTGACGATAAAATAATAGAGTATTTTGAAGCCAGGTTGTGGCATTTGTAGGAACGTCTTGCCTTTCCTTTATCGCAGCGTTGGAAGGACGGGGACTAGCTGCCCCTCAGAGACCACGCTGTTGGTGCAGCCAGTTCACGGCCCCGTGGACTAAATACGAACAAAAAATGCAAACAAATGCAAATATTTATTTGACTATCCTAGCTTTCTTCTGCAGCTCGGTTTGCGTGCTGAAATAATGTGCACCCCGTTAACTTTGGTCCTGAAGGCTCCTGGCTTGCCCCGTCCTTGCGTGCGTAGCCGAGTGCCCGCAGGAGCATCGCTGGAGCCCGAGGTGGTGGGAAGAGCTTCATTTCCATGGACCCGTTAGAACTGATCTCCCCAGAGACTGACTCTCCCTGTCCTCGCTTCATTTCCTTCCTTTTCTCTCTCCAATTTAAACACTGATGTTCAGCCTGTTAAAACTGGAAAAAAAAAAAAGAAAAAAAAAAAAGATGAATTATCCTCCAGGAAACAGGGATCTCTTGCAGGACTCTTTTTTTTTTTTTTTTAAATTACTCTTAACTGAGCAGCATCACTACATTGCTACCGGAGTGGAAATGAAGACAGTACAGGCTGCGGCCGCAGCAGTCTGATCTTGTACAGCGCAGTCTACCCGTGTCCCAATTTGTAACATGTCCAAAGCCCTGTGAAAGCATCCCCAGGTGTAGAATTACTTTTGTGTCATATTTATTTAATGCTAGATCTGCTAATACAGCACCCGCTAAAGAGAATTGCAGACTATATTGAAATCGATCACCGCAGGCAAACTGCTTCCAGCGAAGGGGACGGGGTGTCTGCCCCGCTCGTCTCCAGGCAGCTCCCTAGTTTTAACTGCGCGTATCTCCGGGTGTTTAGTCTGCTTCTTTAACATAGCTAATAATCTTCACTGTAAGCCTTTTTGGACACAAATTGAATGTTTTTCTGTTTCTACTGTGTTTAACTAAATGAAAACTGGTTCTTCTCTCGCCTTGGAACCGAACTGCTGGGAAGGCGGTGGGGGTCAGCACGCGGGGTCTCTACTTAATTAGGGAGAAAATTCGGTTTCAGCTGGAGCTCTAGCTAAAGCTTGAGTTTCTTCTAAGTTTTTGTGTGCATGGCCTTGGAGACGGATTTGGGGAGGTTTGAGCTTGAAGAGGCCGTGTTGGGGTTATCGCTTTCTGGCGATGCCTCTCTGGGATGCTGGTGGCTGCATGAATTATTGTGGGCTGTGACCTGCTGTTGACCAGAGTGTGTTCTACTCGCCCTCTGCATCAGATAAGCCTTTGGGCACGTGCCTTGGAGAGGGAAAATCCCTTCCCTCGGTGGTTTGTGGACCTAAAACAGCCCCCGGGAGGGAAGGACGACTGGGAACCCACGGGCTCCCCTCTCACCCCATCCCCGTCCCTGGTGTAACTCCGCTGGCTGACCTAGACTTCTTCCTGGGTGGCTCCCGCCCTTAAACACCTCCGAAATACAGAGATAAACATTTGTCTCTATAAACTTCAACAGAGTTTCCTTGCTTTGGAAAACTGTTTTATTTAATTTGTATTTTTAATGCTCACTTGGAAGCTGGAAGTACTTGAGCTATAAAAGGAGCTTTGTGGACTTGATGCAGCTGCCTTGATTTTCGTCATGAAAAATGTATTAATCATCAGTTTGCAGGAGTATGTCTTGAATGTGTCTGATTAAAGCGGCCCCCAGAAAGATGTTCTAAAAGTTGAGGTAACCAAAAGAAATGCGGTATTTTTCATGGCATTGGTATGAATTATAACATAAATAATATGTTACATTGAATAAATATAACATTAATTAATGATTAATTATTGATTCAGTACCTAAATTAATGATTCTGTATACTATCAAGGACTGACATGGGGTTAATTCTGGCCATCACTGGAGGGATGGCCTCCTTGATCCTTCCATGATTAATGTTAATGTCTTTTTTTTTTTTTCATGGTTCTGGATGAAAACTAAAGCGGGTATAAAAACTGACGGTGTTTCCTTAGCTTTAGAGGTAACTTTCATATTGGCGTTACAGGCTCCTGCTGTCATAAATCAAACAAGATGGTACATCGGTTCCTTTCTGTACACACTTGCTTTTGGGTTAAAGGCTATAAAAAGCCACCAGCATCCTGGCCTGTATCAGGACCGGTGTGGCCAGCGGGGCTGGGCCAGTGACCGTCCCCCTGTCCTCGGCACTGGTGAGGCCCCACCTCGAGGGCTGTGCCCAGTTCTGGGCCCCTCACTGCAGGAGGGACACCCAGGGGCTGGAGCGTGTCCAGAGACGGGCAACGGAGCTGGTGAGGGGTCTGGAGCACAAGTGCTGTGAGGAGCGGCTGAGGGAGCTGGGGGGGTTCAGCCTGGAGAAAAGGGGGCTGAGGGGAGACCCTCTCGCTCTCTGCAGCTCCCTGAAAGGAGGGGGCAGCCAGGGGGGGTCGGGCTCTGCTCCCAAGGAACAGGCCATGGGACAAGAGGAAACGGCCTCACGGATGGATACTGGGGAAAATTTCTTCACCGAAAGGGTTGTCGAGCATTGGAAGAGGTTGCCCAGGGAAGGGGCTGAGTCACCATCCCTGGAGGGATTTAAAAGCCGTGTAGACATGGTGCTGAGGGCCATGGGTTAGTGGTGGACTTGGCAGTGCTGGGTTAACAGTTGGACCTGATGATCTTAAAGGTCTTTTCCAACCTAAACAATTCTGTGATTCTATGATTTTCAGAGCTGCCAAGGCAGCAAGCTTTAGCTACTCAAATATCGGAGAGCTTTTTTGTTGGAGGAGATACCAACAGAAAACCCATTGCTCAGCCGTGTGCCATCATTGTCACTGGAAAGGGCACTGGCAACTGAAAAATATCTGGCAAATTGACAACTTGACAAGGACGCGAGATGGTGAATTAATCTGCCTCTGCAGAAGGCTGTTGGTGAATATTTAAATAGGTTAATAGTCAACATTAGAACCCTGAAACTAAATACAGGCTGGCAGCAGAGGAGAAAAGGTAAATCTGATATCTAAATTATACTGTTAATCGTGTGCTTCAATCTCAGAATGAAAATCAGATTCTCAAATCTGAAATAAAAGAGTTAATAATCTTTCCTTACAGATTCTTTTCTGAGCAACAGCCATTTCTATCAAATGAAGGGTTTTTTCCTTTAATTTATGTGTGCCTTTACACAGGCAAATCCCCAGTTCCTTATTCAGCTCAAAAATATATGCGTTCAAACAGAAAGGTAGATGAGATCAAGAAACAGAAATCTATTAAGAATAAATAAACCCTATCTGGATCGGTTTTGATAAATTTTGAACACGCCCATGGGTCCCTCAGTTTCTCTGGTCTTTCTCCCAAAATGTCATGAGGAATGCTGCTGGGCTGACCAATACGACAGGCAGGAACACGTTTCTTTGGGGTAGCTTTCATGTGGTTTTACAGGCAAGATTTGTGTTCCTGAGGGTAACGTCAATCCAACACCAGAGCTGGAAACGCAATAAAATGAGAAGATGTGAAATGGAACATAGAATCACAGAATGGTTCAGGTTAGAGGGGACTTAAAGATCATCCCTTCCCACCCCCTGCCCTGGGCAGGGACACCTCCCACCAGCCCAGGTTGCTCCAAGCCCCGTCCAACCTGGCCTTGAACCCCTCCAGGGATGGAGCAGCCACAGCTTCTCTGGGCAACCTGGTCCAGGGGCTCACCGCCCTCACAGCCAAGAATTTCTGCCTGAGATCTCATCTCAGTCTCCCCTCTTCCAGTTTGAAGCCATTGCCCCTCGTCCCATGGCTCCCCTCCCTGATCCAGAGTCCCTCCCCAGCTTTCCTGGAGCCTGTCACGTCCCACTCTCAGGAAAGAGGGGGGGTAAGTGACTTCAGATTCGTAAATTCTCCACGGCGTGGACTAAGGTGAGATAAATCTCAAGGTCCATGTAGAAACATTTATTAGCTTACCGAAATGGTTAGTATAGGCCTTAACAAGTCCACGATAATTGGTTAGGCGTATAACAAACGGTGGCAAGTGGCGAGGTGTGCATCGTGGTACTGAACAACAGGGACAGGACAACCTACGGCAAGCCATGCTCAAGGTCATAACTTAAGAACTCTAACTGTTACTTAACAATTCTAAGAGAGAAGAGAATCTGAGGGATAGAGAAAGGAAAAGACAGAGAAAAAGACAAAGATAAAGAGATCACCGGTCCTGCTTCCAGCGTCTTTTTCAGGGAATCTTCCCAGGCACAATCTTCTTCTTTCTTGGAAAAATCTTCCCAGGCAGTCGTCTTTCTTGGGAAGAATCTTCCCAGACACCATCTTCTTCTATTGTTTCTTCTTTGTTCCCCCTTAGGGGCACTTATCTTCCCCTTTTCTGTTTGCTGAATTAGCAGGGTCCACCCCCCTTGCGGAGGACGGCCTCGGCTCAGGTTTCTCCCTTCTCCCAGGTGACGTGTAGCGTGATTTGGGAGGAGAGAGGAGTGCCATAGTCATGCGTGTTTAGCATGGTCTCTATAATCTTCATTAGCACATGCAGAGTGTGCACTTCCATAGGCATTTCGCGGATAATGAAGCAAAGGTCACTCATTGGACACAATGGCCTGGAGAACTGAGAACTAACGAGCTCACCACACGAGTGGCAGAACTATCCTGTCTTCACAAGACAGTTCTCCCACACTTTCAGGCGCCAGAAGTCTGAGCCTTATCAGTTCTTGGAAGGCCAGGCCTGCGTTATTTATCTCCTTGCGAGTGTCTGAGGCATTCCATCGAAGGCTTGGAGGGGCTCCTGCCCCTCGGCAGGGGATTGACAGTCCGTCCCTCACAGAGCCCCTTTAGGGACTGGAAGGGGCTGGAAGGTCTCCCCGGAGCCTTCTCGTCTCCAGGCTGAACCCCCCCAGCTCTCCCGGCCTCAACACAAGGCAGTTTAGCGACTGTGTGGATGGTCTAACCTCGGCTGGTCACGGCTGCGCTTTCCGGGCCACCTGCAGTGTCTCTTTGGCAATGTGCAGAAGGGCTAACGCAGCTGGCACCGATACATTTACCTTGCGGAGTACCATGAAAAATGTACGAGTTGGACAACGCGCTTTGTCCGTATCCCTTTCAGGTACTTTCAGGTGGCACCTCTCCAAAGGGCTAGCCCAGTTCAATAACAATTGTTTTAGCCATCTGGGTGCTCTGTAACAAATTCTTTGAGGAACCCAGAATCCTGTTTATCTCAAGAAATGCTCCAGGGTAGCCATGCAAGCCAGCTGCACTGGAAACTAGCTGTTTTCTAAGGATTACTTCAAATCCAGGTTCATAATAAGAGCTAGTGCTAGTCAAATCCAGTTTCATTGTGAAAATGGAAGGATGGTTCTTGTGGGAATCTGTTCTAGGTCCAACACTAATCAGTATTTTCATTAAGCACTCAGATTAGGGAATACAGCGTTATTATATGTGCAGATGATACCAAGCTGGGAGGCACTTTGACGGAGAAGAGCAGAATTCAAAATAATCTTGGTAAAGCAGATAAATAGTCTGAGTGGTGTTAAAAAATGGTGAGGGGAAAAAATAGGAATTGTTTAAAGAATAATAAAATGCATGAATATTAGATATAAAATGACTGATTTGGCCTGCAGGAAAAAAAGTAAAAAAATGTCATATTAGGCCCTGCATTGACCGGTAGTCAACAGTGTAATAGCCATGGCGGGGAAAAACACAGCTCTTGTTATGGGTTATACAGAAGTGTGCAAGATAAGTGAAATGTTTTTTCCACTCCGTGCAGCACAGGTAAGGCCTCCGCTAAAGTACTGGCCCTGTTTGGTACTTGCCGATTTGGAAAGGAGGTGGCCAACTGGTAAAAGTCCAAGTGAGAGCAACAAAATTAATCACAGATTTTATGCTCAAAACTTGCGTAAACTAGGGGTTCCTCAGGTTAAGAGAGAAGGAGTGTTTTCAGATAATACAAAGCTATTGCTCAGTTTTGTTCCTCATATTTGGGCCCAGATCAGAAGCAAAAAACGTAACCTCTGGCAAAGATCTAGGTTAGAGGTTCAGAAAAACTGAGTACTTTTGGGATGTTGAGCCTTTGTCATTGGGTTTCGGGAGCAGCCGGACGACCAGGGCTGGCTGGTGCAGGAGCGTGGGGCGGGAGGAGCCGTGGCCATTTTATTTGCTAGAAAACGGTCGTTTAACTCACAACTGATGTCAGTGATATTGAAGTATTTGAATTTATTTTTTGTGGAATGATCACCAAATGAACAGAATGAGCAAAACAAAAGAAAATACAGTTACTTTAAAAACATGAAACGCTAGTGTTGTGCTTGCTATTGCTTGTCGTCTAATAACATATTCTTGAGTACTACGCGCTGCGCTGTTGCTGTACATTTTAGCACGGGATTGCAGCACCTGACGTGAAATCTGTAAAGTATCAGACGGCTAGTAAATTCGTTATTCAAAAAGCTTGACTGTTAACTATAAGCTCATATCAAATTTGAAGTCTTCATATCATTATATATGGAGACTTCATATCCTCATAAAAGCCGGGCAGACGTGGCGCCGAGAGCCGTGGCTTAGCGTGGACTTGGCAGTTTTCGGTTAATGGTTGGACTCGATGATCTTATAGGTCTTTTCCAACCCAAACGATTCTATGATTCTGTGATTATCATTGTGATGCTGTAAGTCCCAGTTGTGAAAGAAGCACGGTTTGTGCGGCACTGCAATAGCAGTCATTAGACTAATTAATAGAACTGGAAAAGACGACAGGCACCTGAGCTCTCATTTCCATTGCCAGGCGCTGCGATTTTGACTGCATGTGTTCTTCTAGCCTCTGAGCAGACAATATGACACATCCCGTCACCAAGGGTTAGTTATGCAAGACCAAAGAGTTCTTATTTAATCTGTGTGGATTCCACAGAAAGAATTACTATAAATATGTATTTCAATTCGTAAATACATTTGCAGTGATTGTGTTGGGTTTCTGCCACGTATGTTTTAGCAAACAGACTCACGGGCAGGCATGATAGCAAAAATAAAACAAAATAAAAAAATCAGAGAACGCTTGCAGGATTCCCCCACCAATTTATAAATGTGAATATTCTCTGCTTAAGAATAATTTCTGTTTTAGCAACCAAGCAATAGCAGGAATAATAGGTTAAAAGTGAAACAGCTCGTTCTTTCGGTACTTCCAACGAATCGCTTCAGTAACATTCGCCGAGAAGGGATAAACCTCCGGCGGCCTCTCACTGCTCCCGCTCAAGCCAACGAAAACCCTGCTATTTATTTCAGCTAGACCGTCTCACAGCTATTTTAGCAATTAGGTTCATGTAACGAATTAATTGCATAAAATTATAAGCAATTTGTAGACAAATACAAAGAAATTAAATTAACTGGATAAATTATATGCTGTGAACCACTCAGCTGTAATACTAATCTCTTGCTATCGTGCACCCTTAGAAATATTCCAAATAAAAGATACAGTTCAATAAAAGGGACTTTTTCATAAAAACTAAGAATGATAATTGTCCTAAGGTGATTTAATTGATACGTGGACTATTTTATAAAGTTTTTGGTGAATTTTATGAAGGTGGTAAATTCCCAAACATGTCCTGGAAATGTGTCACAAAACACAATCACTGGAGCTCTCTCCCCTGTTTTTCCGAGTCCAGCATTTAAGTCTGTGCAGGATCCCGTCCCTCCTGGCCATTTTTCATTGAGCCAGTGAAATAATTTCCTATTATACCGGTGGCACAAATCCTAGGGTAAAATCAGAAACAGGGTCAGGTTGCCCACAGAGAGTTTAGTGTGCCAAAGCTAGAACTGATTTATTACCAACTAGTTTGTTTACAACTGTCTTTGATAGCTTATGGCTACTTTGAATTACGCGTTGTTGACGTACCCTCAGCCAGCCTCTACTGATATTTAAAAAAACATTGCAAACAACAGGTATTCAACTAAGAACAGAGTAAAACAATTGTTTAAAGACCTCTATATTTGTTCCAATAGGTGCTCCAACAGCGTGAGGCTTAACACCTGATAAGACTGGGCACCCGGACAGCAAAAGCATGAGTAAAATACCTTTGCTGTGATCAAAAATAGGGTGCAATAAGGAAGCTGGCAGAAGGCTGAAAACCAGACCTCTCATTCCATTGGAACCATTATCAGGTAAAAATGTATGCTTTGAGAAAAAGACAGGAGCTTGGGAAACAAAACTAAAAATATGCGGGGAAATCACAAAATATGGGAGATTTATAGATTTACAGCTGCAGCAGGCCTCGACGGAGAAAGTGAGACAGCAGAAAAGGGATTAGGATTAGGATTGCTTATGCACTTATATAACGTTTGTTCTAAATTTGATTACAGTACTCAGTAAAATGAGAACTCGGTATTCCTCATGCAGAGCAAGAAACTTCATGTGTCAGCATCATCATTTACATTGGCAAAAATAATTAGGAATCATTTGTAAAATGCTCTAATTATGTTAATCAGCCAATGTTTTGCTGCACTTTGAAGACATAAAGCATTGTAGGAACTTCAGGCAGAGCAGCCATATGTTTCTTTGTCTCACGTGGCTGCAGGAACATCATCTGTCATGTTCACAGCTATTTTTTTTGCCTGCAGAGACCACAGGCATCCCTGCACGGCAGATTATTGCACCCTACTTCTAGAATAGCAGGCCACAAACGCATTTTTTAAAATGAATAAATAAATAAATGTGTATATACACACTCAAATTCTGAGTATCCAGTTTCAGATTTATAAAGCTTGAGTTTAAGTAGTGCTAAACACTTCCTGTGACTTTTTTCATTACTGTAGTTAGTTCTGAAGTTTGACTTTGAAATTATAGACAGGTTTCTGAAACTCTGAGCCTACGTGACTTTTCTTGACGCTCAGCCAGAAGTGAAAGGCGGAGGCGTTGTGGTACCGGCAGTACCGTGCTCTCTCATGAGACTGTGCGTATTCTCTTCTTATATGAAATACAACTTGTGCAAAAAATCATCTTAATTATCATACTCCTTCCTGAAGGCCAGTAAAGTCTCATTCCCCAGAAGCAGCATATATAACCCCACTTTACTATTTTTACCCCAAAATATAGAGGGGGAAAAAACACAACCAAACCCCTTTTTGTGATGGTTATTCAAAACCGTCAGTGTACATCAGGGCTAAGCTAAACTAAAGGTGGTGGATCTGCAGGTGAGGAAAGTGTGACTGACGTGCACAAACCAGCGCAGGATGGGCCGGGGGCTCCGGGGGGTCCAGGGAGCGGTGGGGGATCCCCGGGCTGACAGGCCAGGACCCATCCCACCGCCCTCGCGAGGGAGCAGGGCCAGCCCAGAGGCGGTGGCCACATTCAATCAAGAGAGCAGATCACCGCGGAGGCAGGGCTGGAATGAGGTCAGGGTCCGGACCGACAGGTCCACAGCAGGGCAGAGCTGGAGACTGGCATCCCATGGTGTCACTGGGGCGGGATGGGCAGCCCCAGACTGCTGGTGGGAGCCACCAGACCCACGGGCAGGATGTGGGGAGGGTCTAGGTGAGTCTGCTGAGGTCCAGAAAGGTCCATTAGCACCCTCGGGGCCCTGACAGGGTGGGGAGGAGGAGAGCTGTTTGGAGACGGCATGGCATGGCTGGTGGACACACCTACCCTCCTCCAGAGATCGGCCTGGAGATATGGAGTGAGTTATTGGCACACGTGTGAGCACTTGGTTTAGATAGGAAGGATGGTGGTGCTTGAGACTGAAGATACTCATTCTGAGATGCAGACAGGTCCCACAGCAAATACCAGCTGGCAATGTGATCAATTTACAATTTCTGAAGTGCCAAAAACTTTGCTGTAAACACTTTATTGGAAGGAAGAAGTGGGTTTTGTGGCCAGCTTATTCTGTTTGGCAAATGCTTTTGCTAAACTCTTTTGCTGTATAAAATGCATCTCTGTTAGAAAAAATTGCTTTTACAGCTGTAGTAATGAACAGCCTCAACAGTGTTGAGTAAGTGCAAGTTCATGATTTTGTCTTGACCTGTGAGACCTCCTCATGCCCGCTGACACATCTGAAACCTGTGTTCCTGGCCAACATTGGCAAAGCTCTTCAAGTTTGTCCTCTACAGCCCAAGGTGGCTGTATCAGTTTTAGATGAGGCGCTGGAATTTTCTTTACCTCTCCAAGGTGTCTGTCCTGTCCCTCCAACCTGTCTCTGCCTTGTTTGCGGCGTTTGTGTAACCCAGACACAGCGGAGCCCGGGGCTTTGTCATGGACATCCCTGAGCAAGGGTAACCATCACTCTTGAAGCCACTTCTACAAAGCGGGTTCACAGTTGGAGTCACCCTCCACCGGCAGGGACAAACTCACTGATAGTGGGCAATACGCTGTCACTTACCATTGATGCGCGTGCCGAAATGCTGGGGAGTAGATGGGGAACACTGAATTAAGGCACTCCAGATCATTTTGCCTTTATCCCCGATGAGCTGAGTGGAGGTAAGAGGCTTGAAGAGGAGCCTGTGTAATCGCAGCTCACTGCTGCTGGCAGTGGTAAGACCCAGAGGCACCCAAGTTAGGTTTTCAGCATTCAACTTGGCTACAACCCAGCCAACAGACCAGCGAGGAACACCTTGAGGAATATCTGCGTCATAATTTGAGAGTATTATAGGGAATTCTAAGCTAGCTTTATATGAGCTAGCTCAAATACTAGAAAACTTGAGCCCTGGAAATATAAAATATAGATAACACCCTTAGTTATGATGAGTTTACTTCATACCTAAATCCCGCCGAGGTTTAGTAACAAAGCTTTTTCACACTTACGTGACTTGTAAAGTCCGAACCAGAGGGTGCTCTCAGAAAACCTCTATCAAATTGAGTAGTTTGTCCACCACAACACAGAAACTGAGGCTCAACCTTTGAGCCTAAGTTTGAACTCCTACCTCCCACTACCTGGAGAACGTCCCATATAGTAAATCTTGAAATATTTTGACAATGAGCTATTAAGCCAAGGGAGGGCGTGTACAGCCATGAACAGAATTTCTCTCTTCCCTTCCCACAAAGATCTCAAACTGCTTTCCAAAGTAACGCACCTCAGTGTGTTTGTGTCACAGTCGTCACGGCAGGGTCCTAGGAGACTACTGTCAGGAGACCTAGATACTAGTCCCTGTCGTTATGCGTTTTATTCTAAGAATTCAGTCTTTCGTTATCCACTCGGTGGTCTTAACTGAGACCCTCCAAAGCAGAAAAAAAAAACATTTCCCAGTAGAATATATTATGAGTGTTTACTAAGAAATCCAAACATTGAGACACGCGTCCTTTTCTGCCTGGCAACAGGGTGAGTGTAAGAATGAAATAGTTGGAAAAGTATATTTTTATGAATCATTAAAGAGTCTGGAGAAAAATTCACATTTTACAAGGATATCCATGTTTATAATACAGAATAGCATAATGATGTCACTGTCCAGGATGAAATAGCAATTAACTGACTAATCTTAACACATTTCCTCACAAACCCCTGTTTTGCAAGATGATGAGTCCTCCAGTTGCCATCAAGACAGGGCCGTTGAAGATGTTTCAAACTTATGAGCCTTGGGTTCAAAATTAACTCTTCCTTTAAAAAAAGAAGAAAGGAAAAAAGGGCGTGAACAGCTAGAGTTTTATTCTTCACCCTGGCCAAACTCAGCTTCATGAAGATAAGGGATGGCTTTTAAACACTTCCTATTTCCCCTAGTCTTGGACCGCTTCCCTGAGAAACAAAAGCAGTTCTAGAGAAAGCCACAAGCCAAACATTATGGCTTACAGGCAACACATAATTAAAAAGTTAACAGTGAGGCTGAAAGGGAGGATGAAGTACGGCATTTTTCCCAGCCTGCTGTTGTCCGGGGCCTTGCAAACTGGGTAGCGCTGACCCTAAACTCTATCGCTTGTGTTTAGCAGGCCAGGCTCTCGCACACAGCCAGGGGATCGTGGAAGCGCAGAGCATCCTTTTGTGGAGCCTGGTGGGGTGCGAAGTCCTCTGTGAGCCCGCAGGGGACCCTCCCCCTGCAGCACGGAGCCCCCAGCCCGGCGCTCCGGGGTCCGGCTCGCTGCAGCTCCGTGTGCTGGGTAGAGGTTGAAGCTCCACACTGTAAACAAGGCTTTCAAGTGAAAAGAAAAAAAAAAAAACCTATAATAGAAAGCTGAGGTTTTACATCAGGATCCAGGTTTTAGCAATTGAGAGAATGGGTAAGAAGAAGAAATAACAAAATAATGCACTATTGTGTAGATCCAGTAAGTGTCTTGGAAATGTCACCTTGTGCACCCTGTAATTTAATCTGATCTTATTTCTGGTGGGGCACAAAAACGAAACAACAAACTACAGGCAAGGCTTTCCTTTAAAAAGCTCCGTGCATTTTCTAGCTCTTACTTTTTCCCTGAAGACTGGTTGCTGTAGGTGAGAACCCACGTGTGTGTTTAGATGAAGGCCTTGTGACTGAAAATCAGCCACTGATTATCTGTATATAATTGGTGCTTCAGCCAGCGCTTGAATGCCTGTGGAATAAAGATGCCTTGAAGAAGCCCCATGTCTCTCAGGCAGCTCTTTACGGATTAGAAACAAACCAGGCATTTTTATAGTTAGTGTACATTTTTAATTAGCACCGTAGTTACCTAAGTAAATAATGCATAGATTAAAATAGTCATTTAAAGAAATGACAAAATACGTAATTAAAAGCAAAGCAATGAGTGAGGGGAATTCTCCACCAGGAAAACGGTGAACTGTGAGGAGCTATTACTAGTCCTTTGCTACACAAACCTACATCCCTGCTCCGCTCTCCTAGGCGCCGCTGTTTTCCTGTTTGGCCCCAAAGGACACCGGTGCTCGCTGGCGGCAGCACAAGACCAGGGCTGTCCCCCCGTCACGCTGCCGGTGCCCCAGAGAGGACCCTGGGCCATCCCGTGCCTCCCAAGCATGGCGGCAGCAACCTGGGATGCGGCTGGTGTGCCCAGGGATGTGGCAGGGGAAAAAAGGGTCCAGCCGCCGAGCTGAAAGGTTCTCAAGGGCAGGGATGCTGGAGGCAGCTCCGCCTCGGGCAGCAGTGCCATACCGCTCGTCTCCTCTCATCACCTCTTCTCATCATATACCGTACATACGGCTGTGTGACCTCATCATACGTAGCCACATAGCCAACGCTTCGCCAGCTCCTGCTGAAGAGTGGCCCCAAAACACCGTTTCAGAATAACAGCCTGAATGGCTCGCACAAGAACAAGCCCAGGGAGCAACGCCAGCAGCCCCCAAGGCAATTTGATGCGCGCACGTTCAGGCAACGATTCTGTGGTTACCAATGTTTAATTTTATAAACCTAAAAGTAGTACCATCAATTACATAAGAATTACTCATGCACTTATAATTAAAAGCTTGCTGGACCTAACATTTAAGCGCATGCTTTTATGTTTGTGTACACATTTTTATATCAGACAACATTTGTGTCCTCATCTTGCTAACCAAACATCTGAAATCATTGCTCTCACAGAGTATTTCTCCGCTGGAACGCTTGGAGTCTCATCGAGAAAGCCTCGGCGATGGGTTAAACCTAATCTTCGTATCAGAAAATGACTTTTTTATTCAGCAGTTGCTTTTTTTTTTTCTGTATAAACCAGCTGTGCAAATTCAGGTGAGGCTTCAGGGCAATATTTTAAAGTAGGATCTCTGAGCTGGGAATCTTAATTCTTAATACAGTTGACCTTTGATTTCAGAAGTTGTGGAGTGTTATTGGCTAATCAATATCTGGCTTGGCTGCTCTGCTTTAATTTTTCTCTTCTGAAAACTGTTTACCTCTCAAGGGTGAGATGAAACTTCATAAATGTCTAGTGTGGGCTTTTGAACAATTTAAGAGGTGTGACGTTTTACTAGGCAGAATGTGAGGCAAGGATGTCACTCTGTTGGAATTTTGCTGAATATTGGAAAAGGAATATGGTCGGAGCCTTCTGCCGCACCCAGCAAAATAATTTCATCCTACCAATATACTTTCATCCACTAAAATATATACTTTTTTTTAAGTGAAAAATATAAACTGCGGGGTTCAAATCACTTGTAAATTGCTTCCAAGTTTTGTCTGGTGAAATAGTATCGTTACAGCAAGATGGAACGGGAAGCGCGGAGCTGCTTTATGTAACATCACCGCGAGCCCTGGGAACAGAGGCTTGCAGAAAGTGCAACTCATGCTTGAATTTGGCAGCGACACAGCGACAAATACACTGGCTCTTCAGAGAAATGGCATACGATGTTTCGCGTGTAGTGGCGAGGACCCTGTTCGACATCTGATGATAATGGAGGAGCAGAATATCAAGCGTATCAGTTAAGCTTCTGGCTTAAGGCCCCTCTCCAGGCAACGTGCCATAGCTGTGAAATCACTCTGTTATTTCAGACTTCACATTAGATGAATAGGGCAGCACAAGCTGTTTGAAACTCAGCTTTGATGTATTTAAATGTTTTGAAATAATGCTTAGCATTTATTACAGAGTTTTGCTAACATTAGCTTTCCTAAGTGCCTGATAAAAATAGTCTTATTCCCCACTGTTTTAAGGCTATTTTTCTAATTAAATGCTGATGCTTAAACCATCAGCATTTGCCACAAGAGTCAGTTGTTCAGCCATTGTATCATCTATCTTAAATGATGAATTACATCCTAAATTTCTAACTGAACACTGAAAACTACATTAGCTCTATGGCAGATATGATTTGTGGCTGTATTTCATAATTACGGGGAAACAAATGGGAATGGCAGGAACAGTACTCTGATCTTCACACACAAAAAGGCTGCTCTCTAAGTCAGCGTCAAAGTTGTCATTGACTCCACTGACAACAGCATTTGGTCACAAATACTCAGGTCTTTACTGCTTAAAATAATCTCCTTTAGTTCTTAGCCACACAGGCCCAGAAGCTGCAGCCTGGTGTCGGTGTGCGTAAGTGTCTGAAGCTGAACGCAGTTTTGTTTTCACAAGTAGTAGCTGTTTTCGGAGCAAAACAGAAGATTTCAAAGAGATCACCGCCTGACACCAACACATTTCAACATCCAGCTGTAACCAAAGAGCAGTTTAGCACAACGCTGCCAGGCTCAGGAAAAGAGAAAGGTGCCAAAAGCCTCCCAGCACCTGGGATACCTACACCCTGTGCTGTTGCTTCTTAGGTTTAAATCAGTGGTTATCAGGCCTCTTTTCCGCGCCTTTATTCCAACATGTGCGTGTTTTGCATTTTTTTTAATGGAGGAAAAAAAGACAGAAATAATGAGGTTGTGAAGCAGCTTCACCTCACTAGAAAAGGGGCGTCTCGGAGGCTGACGGGCGCAGGGACGTGGCAGGCTGCGGCTCCTGTATGGGGAGGAGGGAGACCTCCAGCCCCCTGCCCAAGTCCCTGCAGGAGGCCGCTTGGACTGGGGTCGCTCGGGCGAGGGACGGCCCTTGTGGTCCGGAGGCAGCAGCTCCCCGAGTGAAGTGAAGAAAAAAAAACAACTCAAGTGAAGAAATGAGGAACAACACTTCACGCCTCGCGGACCAGGCCTGGGGCGGATCAGGCGCTTCACCCTCATCCTCCATCTCCTCTCCCCCTTTCTTCCATCCCTTCCTCCATCCCCTCTCCCCCCTTCTTCCATCCCTTCATCCCCTTCTTCCACGCTCTCACCCCCTTCCTCTGCCCCTTCTCAGCCCCTCTTCCATCCCCTTTCCCCCCGCCACCCTCTCACCGCCTTCTCCCATCCCCTCGTCCCCCCTTCCCTCTCCTCACCCCCCTCCCTCCATCCCCTCCCCTCTCCCCCTCCTCTTCCCGCCCCTCCGCCCTCAGACGTCACTTCCTGGGGCCGGGCGTTGGCGTGGGGGGTGTCAGCGGCGTCCTGTGATGGCGGCGGCGGGGCGCCGGCAGCCGCGGCGGCCGGGCGCGCGGGGCGGGCTGTGCCGCTCCTAACTCGGCGTCGGGCCCCTGCGCCATGGCGAGGAGCCGCGGCGGGCGGCGAGCCTGAGGCGGCGGCAGCGGAGGGCGCGGCACTGCCGAGGGGGCCCCGCCGCGGGGGCCGCGACCCGCCCCGCCGGGGATGTTGCGGTGGGTCCGGCAGCAGCTGGTAGGTGCCTCCCGTCACCGGGCACCCCCGGGGGCTTCCCCTGCACCCCCGGGCCGGGCGGGCGCTCGCCTCCTCCCGGCCCGGCCCTCCGGGGCGGCCCCGTCCCGCTGCCTCTGCCCGAGGGGAGCGGGGCCGCGGGCGGCTGAGGGGTCGCGGTGTGTGAGGGAGAGTCCTCCCCCCGCCGGGAACGGGGAGGTGTGGGGCTGGGGAGACCCGCAGGATGCGCTTGGAACGCTGTTGTAGGGTTTTTTTTAATTTTAATATTCGGAGGGCTTGGGGTGTTTCGGTTTTGGGTTTTTGGGTTTTGTTTTGTGTTTCTCTTCTTCCTTTGAAATCCTGCTGAGGGAGAGGAAAGTGCCTTCTCTTACCTGTGGCCCCCTTCGGGAAGGGCTCCCCAAACTTCTCTCCACGCAGGAATGACGGTGCCTTTTTCCGTGGAGCGACACTTCGGGGATTTGCTGCTTCTCTTCCTCCTTCACCTTGCGAAATCTCCCAAGGCTTTTTCACCTGGTGTGCGCCGTCTCGCCCATCTCTATTTCCCTGTGCCCCAGAGCTTTGCAGCCCTCCCCGCTGTCTGTGCGTTACGGCTTTCAAAGTGGCGAGAAATGGAAGAAAAACATCCGTGAGATGCTTTTCGGGGGGGAAACCACTTGAAAAAGGCTGCGGAGAGAGGATGTCTGCCTCTGAACAGGCTGCTGTGCTTGTATTACACCGTGCGAGGGAAATAAGGCGGCCGTGGCTGTAACATCTGCGGTGCTATAGCAGGGAAGTACATCAGGTTTGGCTGTTTTGATTTGATTAAAGGGCTTCCTGTGCCCCCTCCAGCAGTATTTCTCATGCCTTTTCTCAAGGGGAGGAATTACTTCTAAATGCTGTATTTACAAACATAGTTTTTCCGTTCATTGGAGTTACCTTGCATCCCAGATGTTGCCCAGGTTAGTACAAGAACTTACATTAGTTAGGTTTTTATATTTTAATGGTTAAAGCTTGCGTCTCACTAATGATTTGTTTAATTTGTTACATCGCTTTTTACAAAAAAAGATAAATTCTTTCTGGTTTTTTTCTTTCCTTTCCTTTCCTTCCCCTACCTTCTTTCCTATGGCCATGGATTTTCCCAGATCTGTGTGTGAAGCACAGAGGTTGCGGTGGTGGTCTCAACGCTGGCTTGACAGTGCTCCCTAGTTTGGTGTGACACCAGGAGTTATTGACCTGGAAGTTAATTGCTCTGTCTGAGCTCTGACTGCACTCTCCTGTTCTGTTACAGTTGTACGGAAGTTTTTTGGAACAAAGTCTGTTTGACGTAACATAGCTATCATTTTTTCCCCTTGAAGGTGGCTTGAGGTTTGTGTGTGTGGTTTTTAAAGCAGCGTTCTGTAGGGTTTGGAACTGCATCAGTGCTAGGAGTTCACATATCGAACACAACTGCTTTTCTCTCTGTGAGTACACTGACCACCTTTCCAGAAATATGTTTGCCCTTAATAGAAAGTAAAAACTCAGTGTAATACAATGAGCAGTAAACCTAGAGTAAGAGGTTTTTGTTCTTCTAAAGGAAGCTCTTTGATGGGAAAATAACTGCTTAAAACTTGCACTAGTTCTGACAAGGAAGGATTAGTGTAGTAGAAGTAAGGGATAATAAAAAGTCAAGATGCTTGAACAGATGTTTAAACATGGTACTAAGGAAAAAAATACTGGAATGATACATGTTTTGTGTTTACTTTTCTGTAAACCTCCCCGTTTGACGTTAAAGGCTTGGTTGTTTCACAGCTCATAAAGATGAAAAATAGCCTAAGATAGGTACCACGCTGCATGTTTCTTCCGAGGGACGCTCAGACAACTCATCCCTGTCTGTAATTGTTGGTTTAACGTAGATTCCAGCATACGTTTGCTTCTCCATATGGCCATGATGTTTAGTTTCTAAAAGAACGTCAAAGGGCTGAGAACCTGGGGAAAGATGCTGAGAAAATAATGAGAGCGAGTGAGAAGAGTAGGGTGGCAGAAATAGGGCTGCTTGTACTGTGGATGGCTGTGGAGTTTAAGGAATACTCGGACTATTTGAATCAAAGCGTGGCAAAATCTGTGTCTGATTTATTTCTGATAGGAGAAGAGAAGAATGTGTGGGTTTGGATGCCTTTAGAGCGTGTATTTGTACCTGTGCTTGATGTGGCAACAAGTTTTGTGAAAAAGTGTTCCCTTCCATAGAGGAGGGTTGGAACCAGGCAGATATGTGGGAGTGATGTAAGTGGGATGTTGTAGTAGTACAAAAGAAAGACGTTGGTGTGCAGAAATGTTGGAAAGTAGTAAGGGACTGGGGAAAGGGGGAGGGACTGGTACTTTGCTGAAGGTGCTTTTAGGTAGTTATTAAGTACTCTATACGAAACCAACCAGTGTTTTGCAATTTCTTGTTTAAGAGGACAGTATTTCATACACTAATTAACAAGATTGTCTTGAGTGTATATGATCTTGAGAACTTGTGTTCTCGAGAGTTGTAAAAGGGGCATGGAAAATGAAGGGGGCGGTCTTAGAAGTAAGTGATGAGAGGACCTGATATGGAATTCAAGTTATTTCAGCTAAGTTCTTGAAGTGGTGACTTTGCTGTGCTTTAGTCTGTGAAAATCTATGTGTGGCTGTGTAGCCACATAAAGGGGTGATGAGTCCTCTGGGAATGGGAGACATGCTGAGAACGTCGGACTGTATTATGGTCTTACAAGTCCAGAACAGTTTTGGACGAAAGACAAATAACTAAGGTGCTGTTTGTCTTTTCAAATAGCAGTGGTTTGTTGCGTGACAGAGGATGGTGACAGTAATGCTGTTGCTCGGTCTTCAGTGCCTATGTGGGATTCTCTTGGAAATCATCAGTTTGGTTTGGTGTCTTGGCCTTCAGTGTGCTTTGTTTGCTCAGAAACAATTAACACCACCCTACACGGAGAGTTTATCAGTTTTTCTTCATCTAACGCTGTCCCATACTAAATGTACTGTGTAGTAAGTCATTAACAGCATGCAACTTTCTAGTTAATAGTATTATATTATATCATTATCAAGTAAATAGTTGGACGTACTTAAGTTTTAGTAATAACAGAATGTAGAGACTAATGGGGTACAATTCACTGCTTTGAGTAAAATGCCCTGATGTTTTTCAAAGATAAGTTTTGAGCCGGAAAGATGCTTGAGTTGTGTTACCTTGAGATCTCAGGAAGACAGCAGGGATGTGGGTTTGAGGGTTGTGTAACACCAGAGGCACAGCCAACTCTGCTTGGAAAAAAGCAACCAGGTAAGCAGCAGTTCATAGGAAGCATCGTTAACATTCAGGAACAGTACACTTTATTTACACTTCCAAATATGATGGGTTAGACCATGCAGCTGGTCTGTGTATGGCAGAGCGCTGTTGTGGCTTTCCTGGTCAAGCTGTGCAGTGCCAACACCAAGCCAGAGTACCGAGTGGGGTTTGTAGCACTCAGTGGCTTTCTGTACCACTTCCAGTTCGATAGATCTCTAACAGTGCTGATGCCCTGGTGGTGTGCAGGAGCTGTTGCAGTGGTATTAACCGAAAGTAATGAAAATCTCAGTTGTCTGGCAAGGAGATCTCCAAAAATTGCAATAGAATACCCTTGTGTGGATGATCTTAGCTGCATAATTTTGAACTGTTAGCCCTGTCAAGTGAAGAAGTGTCTCTGCATTTCCCTTCTAGTTGCTGTTACACGGTGTCTGAGCCTTTAGATTTGTTATCTGGCAGTTCAGTGATGTACAAAAGATACTGCATGGAGAAAACCTAAGAGCTACCTGCCTGGTCTCTCTTTTATAAGTGACAGTTCGAGAAGCAGAATAGTGCTGTATTTGGCAGAGTAGCTTCCTACAACTTCAGAACCTGAATGCTGTTGTGCACTGACAACAACAACTCTCACGCTATGCAGAGCGAGGTATCCAGGTGAATGCAACTTTGATATTTTACCGAAGTCAAAGACAAAATGTATAGATTAATTCCTTTGGATTGGTGTCTTTAACTGGAAAACCTAGTTACCAGACTATTTTATTTTGTAGTTATAAGAAGGTTCAGGCTGGGACGGACATCAGGAGTTCAGCTGCTCCAAAAGTTCTACGTGGCCTGCACTGAGAGGTGATTCCAGGGCATGTCTGACTGTTCTGGGGAACAGTCAGTTCTGGGACAGGGAACTACTGGAGCGAGTCCAGCGTAGGGCAACCAAGATGATTATGGGACTGGAGCACCTCCCTTATGAGGAAAGGCTGAAAGAGCTGGGACTCTTTAGCCTGGAGAAGAGAAGGTTGAGGGGGGACCTGATTAATGTTTACAAGTATCTAAAGGGTGGGTTTAAGGAGGACGGAGCCAGGCTCTTTTCAATGGTTCCCAGCGACAGGACAAGGGGCAATGGGCACAAGCTAGAACATAGGAAGTTCCGTTCAAATACACGGAAAAACTTCTTTACAGTGAGGGTGACAGAGCCCTGGAACAGGCTGCCCAGGGAGGTTGTGGAGTCCCCTTCTCTGGAGATTTTCAAGACCCGCCTGGATGCAGCCCTGAGGGATGTGCTTTAGGCAATCCTGCTCTAGCAGGGGAGTTGGACTAGATGATCTCTAGAGGTCCCTTCCAACTCTGAAGATTCCGTGATTCCGTGATTCTGTGTTGATTGTCCCTGTCACACCCCACACACACCCCCAGGACAATATCTGTGGGAGAGTTCTTGTTCATCTTTTGGGTGCGTTCTAATGAAAAGTTTCTTCTCTTCGTAAGGGAAATGTCCTTAAATAGGTCAGCACTGTATTTTTGGGCTGTTCTTCCCTTTCCTTCCAGGTGTTGGTATCTGTTCAGATGTTCTGAGAGGGGCAGATGGCATTCTGTGATAACTGCAGTTGTTGATAACTTGAGTATTGATGCAGTTGTGATAACTTGAGTATTGTGTCCGGTTTTGGGCACCTCAATATGACAGAGATCTCGAGGTGCTGGAGCGAATGCAGAGGAGGGCAATGAAGCTGGTGAAGGGCCTGGAGAATCAATCTGATGAGGAGCGATTGAAGGAGCTGGGACTGTTTAGTTTGAGGAAGAGTCGTCTGAGGGGAGACCTCATCGCTCTCTACAACTACTTGAAAGGACACTGTAGAGAGGTTGGTGCTGGTCTCTTCTCACAGGTAATTAGCGATAGAACAAGAGGGAATGGCGTCAACCTGCAGCAGGGTAGGTTTAGGCTGGACATTAGGAAAAAATTCTTCCCAGAAAGAGTGGTCAGACACTGGAATAGGCTGCCCAGGGAGGTGGTGGAGTCACCATCCCTGGATGTGTTTAAGACTCGTTTAGATGTGGGGCTGGGGGATGTGGTGTAGGGGAGAACTTTGTAGAGTGGGGTTGATGGTTGGACTCGATGATCCCAAGGGTCTTTTCCAACCTAAATGATTCTATGATTCTATGTTGGCATTCTGAACAAGGTGGAGAGCATTTGATCTCATTGTTTGTACTGACATGTGTATTATTTTCACTTAATCATTTTATAGAATTGAACCAGTTCATTTACTTCTTCCCTCTCTCCCCCCATGCCCTCCCCCCCCCCGAAAAATTCCCTGTGTTTTTTGAATGCTGAAAGTACTTTGAGCTAATCCAGTGACCAAGAATCCTAGCTTCTGAAATCATGTTGCTTTTCTGGAGCACAGTTTCCCCCCTCATTTCTTCATCATCACTGAAGCCTTTTCCCCTTTTTGGCTAAAATTAAGTGGGTGTGTGTTATTGTATACTAGAAAACTGAATGTGTATTTGCTCAAAAGTGTTCCTTTGCTTCAGACTGCCCAGCTAATACCTCACATGTTGTCACTGGAGGATCAGCGAGATGCCTGTTAGAACAGCCCAAAGGCTGCACTGCTTTGGTTACAGTAGTTTGAGAGCTGAGGGTTAACGATCCCGCTCTTGTAACTTCACACAGGATAAAGTGTGGCCCTATTTATTTGCTAGATATTCCGTGATGTGATGAACTAGTCCTCGCATTGTCTTTGGGTCTTTTAACCTTATTTTCTTTTTATACTCTGCGGCTGCTGAAGGCTAATGCGTTTGCAGCACAGCGTGTTCCAAAGCCTGCAGAGCCTGGCCCTGGCTTCAGCCAGCTGTCTCTTCCAGGCAGAGACATCCGTTCTGTCCTGTGTGTAATTTCTAAATCTTGTTTTATAAAAACTAAACTCTAAATTTAAAAATCACCTACCAAAACCTAATCAAACCAGTCTTGACGCTGCTTCTTTCAGAAACCATTTTAAAAACAGGAAAATCAGGGCTGTCTGATGTGCTGCCTTGCTGTGAGACTTGGATGTTGACCTGTATCTTGTCCCATCGTTTTTGTGGGTTGTTTTTTTTTCCTAGCCATGAGCATTTTAAGCAGCAAGTTTTTATTGTGTTAAGCTTCCACTTGTCACACAATACTATGACCGTTTCATTGACTATATGACATTCCTGCACTAACAGGGTCCCGCTCTGCTAATAGCTACTGTCTGTTTATGTTTTCTGTGACTGAGGGAGAAAAATGTTATTTTGTTGACAAAGAGCAAAAGCTTTTTGTGTTCTGGTCAGTAGGTGGTATCGGGGGGGGATGGTCAGGGTGGATGCCTCTGTTTATTGCTAGGAGGTTGCCTCTGAACTCTCATCAGAAAGTAAAATTCATAATCTAAGGCAAGTAAATATGTGCCGAATTTAATAGCATTCAACATGTGTTTCGGATATCATTGGTATTCGTTTTTCTAGTTTTGGATGGGTTGGCTGAATTCATTAAAACTTCTGTTTGCTTTCTTCTGGGGTGGAGAGATAGGAGTTATTAAAGAAAAATATAATAATGTGTTTAAATTTAATTAAAAGCATCATGACTTGTGCCTTTCGCTAGTGATCTGTCACCTGTTTTTCTTTATTGTGTTGTGGTGTCCTCAGTAGTTATGACTCTTTTTGTACCTATTTCACTGGCAAAAGGTATCTACAGTATACCTTTAAAAAAAATCCTTTAATTTCTGGCACAAAATCTGTTTATAAGCTAGCAGATAAGAACTGCAGCAAAATAGATCTGACAGAGTGCTACTGTGAATGCAAGGTCATATCTTCCAGCAAAACACAGGTGACTTATTTGCAGATAGACTCTTTTTTTTATACAAACCTCTTTTCAGCTGCTGTTGGGGAAAAAAACACCAAAACCACTTAGCAATAGTACAGACTATGATAGAAAAGATAGAAAGTAGAACCAACAGCTACACTGTGATTTAAAAAAACAAAACTCTGCAATTCCTTGGCCTTCCACATTCTTTGACTTAAGTGGATGGTTTTGTTTTTTTTACTTGTTTACTTTGGGTAAAAATAAGCATGGGAAAGGAGAGCTTTCCTGTAAATGGGCAGGAGAGATAATGATGTAGACAAAAGGCAAACTGTTTGTTTTCACCCTGGAATATTTCAGCAGGGAAAGAAGTTTTATGTGGTTTATAGCAAAAAGTATATTTTGTTATATGTTGCTACATTTTGTTACTCTGTTACTGTTCCCTTCCGACGTTTTTGAAATAGTTTTTGCAGATAATTGTGTACCTGTTTGGAAAAAGAATTGCAACAAAATAGAAAGGAAGCTTAAGATTTCGGGAGCTATAGGGATAAACTAGTTTGTAGACATGTCTGAACGCAGGACATTAAACTGATGCTTAGATCATAAATCGTGTTTGAAATGGAATTAAAACTTAGTTGTATTTGATGAATATGAACCCAAACCTGACCATTACAGTTTTACAGAGGAGGCTTTATCAAGGCATGTTAAAAGGAAGACCTCGACAGTTATAGCTATGAACTAAATTCTCTTCCTGTTAAATTTGTTGAGCAACAACTGTCAGAGCAACTGTCAGTATAATTTTGGTACAGATTTTGAAAAAGCCTTAAGATTTATTATTTAGGGATGGTTTGGGGGGAAGAATTTTGGAAAAGTTTTTTTTTCATACCGAGGGGATATATGAATTAGACTTGCAGTGCAGGAGCTGGTCAGCCTAAGCAGCTGTTGCCTACTGGGACCAAGCTAAATACTGAAAATAGTAGTTTTCAATATTCGTATGGGATAACGGTCATGTGAGTAGCCCAGAACAGGAGCCATTCGTGCTTGTGTGAAATAGTTTTATAAATGACTCTTCAGAGTAGTGGGGTAAACAGCATTTTATTTTAAGATAATAGTGCATGTAGGAATGTATGATTCTTCGGTATTTGTCCTGTCATGGACTTGACAAATTTAGCTTTTGTATATGGTAAAATTGCTAGCTACAAAATTGGAACTGCGTTCTAATTTTAAGTGAAAACAAAGTTCATAACCTGTCACAGATTTGAATGCCTTATTTAATATTGAAAAGCAAAGAAAAGTATTTCTGATATAAACTGACTTAAACAAATACAGGGAATGTGCAGAAAGGATACAATTAGGTGTTTTTTAAATTTTTTTTTTTAGATACTATGGTTATGCAAGGTATATGAAGGATTTGTTTGTTGAATGTTTCATTTACTGTACTGGTTCTGTATTTCTTAGTGTGACTTTGTTTAGGAACTGGCATTTCTGTGTGATTGATTATTGCAGAATTTTAGCACTTTCCATGTTCAAAGTACTTCCTATGTTTCGAGCAGCGTTCTTAGAAGTGGCTATTGATTTGAGATCTCAATTCTCATTTTACAAAATATGATGCCCTATAGTTGCCTCCCATTGGGTGTCTAAAGTCGCCCTTCAACTTTGAAAATCTTGCCTGCTCCCCGTTGGTAGGTGTCTGAGAGGGAGGTGGTGCTGCACATGAGGATAAAGAATTGCTGGAGCCCACAGAGGAAAAGTGTTAGTGCTGAAATTAAAACTGTGTGGTCAGAACGTCAAAGACATCATCATTCCCGCTCCTTTAGAGCCATGGGCTGCTTTGGGAATCACAGCAAAAGACCAAACATTTTGGACCATAGCTACTGTCAAGCCTCAGCTTCTCTTAGACCTCTTGGAATTTTATCATAATGCATTTTTTAAGGAAAAAAAGTTTAGAGAGCACTGAATGGCCTTGCAAAGTTGTTTGGGAGCCACTAGTCGTGTCCTTGAGGCTTGCTTCGTAGAATCGGAATGTTAACTAAATTACTTGCTTTATTAGAGCTGAAGACACATTTATTGTAAAGTCTCTGTCATCTCAGGTGCAGATCGCTTTGCCATGTGTGTGCCTGATTCTTGCCAGAAGACTCTGCAGTCATTTTCCTCTTCTTTAGTGATTTCCTAATTCATTGCTTATTACTCACACATTTTCCCCTCTGCAACAGTATAGACAGCCAATTTTCTTAAAACTTGCCATTGTATCCGAGTCGCGCAGAATGTGTGGTTGGAGGACACTGATAAAATCGGATGTGTCTTGACATCCCACAAATACAGTTTTTTGGTGAGCCGTTAATGGCAGATAAAACTCATGAAGTTCGTTTTGCTTGAGCTGGCATTACTAGTCATGTAAATTTTTTCTTGGTGCGGAGTTTGACTGGCAAAATTACGTGTATGTGTACAAATGTTTCGTACTCTTAACAGAATCACCCTTAAAGAGTTAGAGCAAAAGTATCACTGAATCTGTCCATTATTGATAATTTTCATAATCTGTGTGTCTGGGTGTGAAAGGGAGCAGCCTAAAATAAAGCAACAAACGAGGAATGTGTTAAGGCATTTGGATAATTCTAATGATCCTGTAGAAATAATGCAAAGCTTGGAATCCTGTTGAAGACGGTCACAAAAAGGTAGCTGTTATAAAGTGCTAGGTTTGGTTATTATATGAAGTCCAGAATGGATTGTGCTTTGTAAATACAGTCGTTTGGATTGTAGGGGACGATAAGAAAGCTAGTTCCCTAAATGATGTGAAGTTAGGGTATATCAAAATTAAGCAGTCTACCTAAATCTCTGTTAAAATTCTCCACTACTGAGGGAGACATTTTAAGTAGGGATTTTTCCAAGTTATTTTGGTAGGTATTTTGAGAAAATAAGGTAAAATAAGAACTTGAGCTGTATGTAACTAAGACTTAGCCCCAAGCACCGATATGACTTTTCTAAATACAGTACTAGGCATTTTTTTAACTTGGCAAAAGGAAGGATTATTGCTCCGTGATTTCTCAGGCCTTGTTTCCTCGAGCATTTGTTTTCACAAAATAATGTAGTCTGGTTATAGGTTATTTAGGAGGTTACAACATGATTTGTTACCAGATATTTTAAACAACTGTAGCTATAGTAAGCAGGAAGAGGAAGTTGCATGAATAGTGCATGTCTTTTATTTCTTTACTGCAGTGATATTTAAGAGAGGAGGAACAATTTGCGTGGCACTATGTAAACCTCAGGGTGCTTCAGCTGATTCACTGCCTCGGTTGTTAGAGCAGCGTTGGAAATTGCTGTGAGAGGCTGTTTCTTCCTTCACGCCAACCTTTGATACGACAAATGCAGTTTGACTACTGCCCAGTTATATGACTGAAGGGATTATTGGCTGACTGTTTTCAGTACAGATTTACACAAACTTCTGAAAGTGTGCATAGAGTGTGAATAGATCATCTTATCTGACAAAGGGAAAAGTATTCCATGTATATTCAGAAGAAATCCAAAAGGAGAAAATCCATTTCCTCAAAACACCTTTAATCAAAGTATATCTTGGCAGCAGAGTAATAGCAGCTTTTAGGCTGTTTGCCAAAAAATGTGGTGTTCTGTTTCTGCGGCAAGGGTCAGTCAGTCACCTCCCTAGGAAAAAGGCTTCCTGAGATCGAGTTTTCTTCTATTTATTAGTTTTATTAACTACTGCCTGATGTCCAAAGGGCTTTTGGGGGAACTACTACTTTCCTTAGCAGTGCTCAGTGTGGTTTTTGAAAGGAGGAAGAGGCTCTAACTGAGACTTCCGTATTTCAAACCCCTTTCACTGAAAACTGGTCACATAGCAGCAGTTCTTTTAGGAAATGTAATTTTTCTTTTTCTCAGCCCAGTTTTCCAGTCCACTTTACGTATGGCTCCATGGGCAGTTCTCCTAGCACAGTGATGGAGGTGGAGGCAAAAAGTAGGAAGGGGTTATTTGGAGGAGAGGTGGCTGTTGAAGGCCATTTCTTTCATGAAAGAAATAGCACAAAATTGCAGTCAAAAATTTCTCCTCAGCTCCCCAGGATATGTTTTCTGTGGTATTTTAAAGGAGCCTATTTATTACGCGGAGGATGATTTTGTCTAACTTTCAGAACACTAACAAAATCACTGGTGAAGAGGTTTAGTAAAAATTACTTTGGCTTTGGTTAGAGTCATTATGAATTTATAAAAAAGGAAAACTACAAACCACTTCTTTCTTTTTTTCCAAAAAGTTATTTTGGTTTTTGCTTTATAAATCAACTTGACTCAGACATCTGTGTGTTGTGTGTAAATGGCATTCATTTACACTATTTTCAAAAACAAACACATCAAATTTATCTGGGTGCAAAATGTCTATTGGAGAAGTGTGTATTGAAGATTAAGTATGAGAGCTGTGTTCCAGGGGTGGATAATGCCTGGTTTATGTTGATAAATCAGCTGAATGGCTGATTTATCAACATAATGAGGATTATGTTGATAATAATAATCAACAATAAATGAGGATTTAATTTGCATCATGAAGGGGGAAATCAGACAGATTTTTTTTTTTTGTCACTTAATCTTATGGTCAAATTTTATTTTATTTGCAGTTGATTCATTAATACACCTGATTAAGAAGGCTTAAATACCCATTTTTATAATAAACTCAGCTTTATTTGTTACAAAGTCAATGATCTATGCACTTAGGCTGAAATCACTGCTGGGAAACTAACTTTTGTTGAAAGATATTGGTGACAACTGAATCTCTTTTGCAAGACTCAAAATTTAATTTTGGGATTCTCTGCTCATGCTATGTAGCTGTAGAGATCCTTTGACAAAGGCGTGTTACCCTAGTTTTGCAGCTGAGTTTGATAATGACATTAGAAAGAGAAAAAACTGTCCAATAAGTGAAATTAGGAAACAGTGTGCTTTCTGCACCTCTTTGCTGACTTGCATACAGATACTATGCAAAATCCCTTTGCTGGGCAGGAATTTGGACTACAGATCCGTTTTGTGTCAGAAGCAGGATCTGTGACCAGCCCCATAGTTACAGAAAAGTTAAAGACGTTTAAATTCTTGAAGAATTAAGTTCAATGTCTGTGCAGAACTTTCCTTGGAGAGATGTGTAATTAAAATTTCTCTAGACGATCTGCTTGGTTGGGGTCTCACTGGCTAATGATGTGATGACAGGGTTGTTGGGTAACTTCAAATGATCTTTCGTAGTTACAGACAATGAAACTTAGGAAATCTGGGTTCTCTTCCCAGCTCTGACACGTATTTCCTGCTGTGGCTGCCATCAAGTCACTGAGGTTGCGAAGGCGGTGTCCTTTTCCAACCACAGCTCTGACAACGGGAGAGGGCCTCGTCCCCAGCCTGCCCTGCTTGTGCCAGCTCCATAGATCTGCTGACTGCACAGCTTTTCTGCTTTCTCCATCATAAATTTCAACAAAACAGTCTCAAATGTGTGTAGACGGCAATTTTAAATTGTTTTAGTTTAAACTCATGTGGCCTGAGATTCTGATTCGGAAAATAGATTCCTCACTTCAGCGCAGGAATTCTGTTGACAGAAGTGCTCCTGCAGTTAGACTTGAGCTGTATGGAAGTCTTTACTCTTCATAATGAAAATGTCATTAAACTCATCAACTTTCAGGTGCTCAGATAGTGGCCTAAAAAGGGCATAGAAATACTTTGGAAAAAAATCAGTGATACCCTAGCCACTCTGAAATTTTTAATTTATCTGTTAATAACTTTCAGCAAGTGGCTTGGAGATTAGCATTTATCACCATCAGAAGCCTGCCAGTCGCTTTCTTTGCTTTTTCTGTTTTCGCCCTGCTTTACATCTGTTTGGTTTAGAGTGGAATTTTTTCAGGCTGCAGAGTATGACTTTCCGAAGTGAGCAAGGCTGGCATTTTGTGGGTGCCAGACATTTTCTGAGATTGAGTACCTGGTCTCACTAATTAAGCAAGCTTTTTTTCTTGCTTGCAAAACACTTCTATTGTGGCATTTTCTGGATTGGGTTAGAAATAATGTGTCACTGATGTCAGGTATCCAAAATGCTTCTGCTACAAACATGGTTCTGTCTTTAAATTTTGTGTCAGCATTTAACAGGTACATTTTTTTTTAATTTTACTTTCATACTTGTATGTCTTTTCTTAAAGTTTTGAACAGTTCCTTTCTTTTTGCTTTTGGCATTTCATGTATTTCTTCCAGTCCTTTCCCCTGTCTACTTTTTGTTTCCCTACTCCTCGCTGATCTTTAAACAAGCGTTCGTACCCCAGCATGTGACTACAGCAGCCTTCCACGGCTTGTCATCTAAAGTTTATTCTCCTTCAAATCTCTTTGAAAAATTTCCCGTTTTTTTTTTTTTCTCCCTTCTTTCCGCTGGACAGCTTTCTTTCTGAAGCAGAATGTTTCTGTAGTAATGATGCCAAATACAAAAATGTATATGTTTGAGAGGATTGTGTTCCTGAATGTGAACATACCTAATGCCCCGTGTTAGAGAACTTCAGCGATGAAAGAAAATTCTTGGTTGGTTATACCAGCCATTTTTTATGTAGCTTATTCATCACCCTCGGTAGTTAACTGGTGAAGAAGTATCTTCTGCTGGAGTTTTGTGTAGTGCCAGTTGTTATTTGACAGGAATCAAGGTCTGAGCCTGGTTTCACAAGCAGAGCAGCACAGCAGCAAAGGCACTTTCTGCAGCTTCAGTAGTGGAACTGGCAGTGCCCTTTCGACCTCTTTCATCGCTTGTCCTTTCACTTGGCGTCAAAGAACAAGGAGAATTGTGTTTACAGCACAAAGTCTGTTCAAAGATTAGGAATGTCTGATGCTCATGCTGAAACTCACCACTTCCAGCAATCATTGATTCCCTATCGAACAACTTAACAGTTCCAAATTTAATTTCACCTTTGTTCCATGTCTTAAGGCTTTTTGGTTTTTATTGTAGTAATTTTCTTGGCCTGTTACCTGAAGTAGTACTGTTTTACTATCTGTCTTGTTGTCTTTTGCCATCATCTGCTTCTCCATGTCAGAACTCTGGAGGTAGGAAGGGTTTGGGTGAGTCATGTAGCCCCAGGAAAGGCTCAATTAAAGATAGACTGGAGTGACCTAGATATAAGCCCTTGTGTTACAGACGCATTGCAACCTTCCCGTGTGACTTCTTTTGGTTTTTAATTATTCTTTTCCATAAGAAAGGAATTTGTGTTTATTTTTCCAATATCCAAACTAAGTTTTCCTAGCTATAACTTACGCCGCCTTCTGTTCTTCTTTGTCCTTCAGAGTGTACCCTTTTCTCAGTGGAACGGTCTCTCATACATGGGAAGGTGGGCTAGTATATCCCAAGTTTCCCCTCCTCTAGGCTAAATGACCCTAATTTGTTTGCTCTTTGCTTTTGAGATTGTTCAGCCTTGCATTGGATGTCATGTTCTTAGGATCCCTTGTGGCTCATGCTCCGCTGCCCTGGATGCTGTCCGGTTGGTTGACAGCGCTTCAGCTGTGGCTCCCACTGCTCCTCCATCCTCCTCGGAGCTGAAGGCCGTTTGCTCAATGGGATGACACCACAGACTCACAGTCAGCCTGGCATCAGCTACAGCCTTTTGATCTTTTTCTAGAGAACTCCCATACGGGCGTTTAATCTCTTTTTGTAGATGCAGTTCATCGTGTCTAACTGCTGTATCTTTCAGTCTTCCATGCGTCTGGTTGGTCAAGATGATTTTCAGTTTTTTCTTGTCCTGTGGTGTTCTTGCAGCCCTGAGCTGGTGCCATCTGCAAACGTAACACCGTATTGCCCTTCCCCTGGCAGGGGCAGTGGCTGAAAATACTGACGGTCAGCCGTGAAACAGGGCTGTGCTTCCACGGGACCTCGCCCAGGGCTTCTGTTCTGGCAGGAAACTTGATAAAGATTTTTGAGTATCCTTTGTTTTTTCTGTTTTTTAAATGAGTTTGCTTTCAGTGTTGCTACCACTCGTGTAGGGATTGGTGGTAATGGCAGGAAATCGCATTTGAGGTTAGACAAAATGTCCGTTCTCGTAGGTACAACTTCTTTGGAAAAAATAGCGTTGCCTAGTCAGATGCATAAGCTTGTGTTTTTAAATGGGTGAGAATCTTCTCAAAATCCAGTTATCACAGCATACTAGTATGATCTCTTTGTTTTGACCTTTTACTTTTCTCATAATCTGTTTTATTAGGGTTAGCATGAGTGTGGCTGTGAGGTTTTGTAATTTATATGTTTTCATCTGCATTTCTGTTTCTTCTTTTTTAAGTTTCACAGGGGTTCAAGTTTGCGTGATAGCAAGCGTTCTCTATCCTTTTAGATACTTAACATTTTTTCTTTCATTTTCCAGAATGAGTACACAACTGCAAAACTACAAATCCTACACAACCCCCCGTACCTAGTTTTTCAAAATTCTCTGGACACAGCAGACTTGAATTTACACTTTAATTTTGTTTCCCATTCAAAAGCCGCTACTCTAGAACTGCTGCTTGATATCTGGATATAATTTCTTCATCACAAAGATAACAACTTTACAAAACAACAGTTAATAAAATAGTCTTTCTTGATCATCTTTTTTTTTTATTTTGTGTTTTAGGGTTTTGACCCACCGCATCAAAGCGATACAAGAACTATTTATATAGCAAATCGTTTTCCCCAGCACGGCCATTATGTTCCTCAGAAGTTTGCGGACAACAGAATCATATCATCCAAGGTAAGGAATCAATTTGTCACGGGAAAACCACTTGATATGTTACTTTAGAAGTTGTGGGCATGTGTGTATTATGTCTAATGGTGCATATACAGTATTCAAAATGAAAGAAGCTCTAAACTTTTTTGAGGAAAAAGCTAGATTGCTTCCTTTGTAGTTCTCCTGCTCTCATCCCTCTTTCCTCAGAACCTGACTAAGTCCAGAACAATTAAGCATGTTGGTCAGAATTTGTAAAGAAAAGTAGGTGTTAACCCAGTGTTGCCCGTGTCTGGATGTGCTGCACAGAACCACTCAAAAGGAAGGATGAAGCTGGTTGCGGGGGTTTCTAAAACAGCCAAATTGTAAGCTAGTACTTTGCCTGAAGTAATCAGCAGTGGACCGCAATTGCAGATTCCCTCCTAGTGTGACCTTGGATTAGAATCAATAGAAGTGAGGGCGGGGATGTGTCTTGGTACTGTAGCACAGGAGAGAAAGTTACGGCTGCCAGAAAGAGTGGCTGCTCCGCTGCCCAGGGCGCTCCCGGGCGAGTGACGCTGGCCCCGCTTGGTGGGAGAACATTTAAAACTTTGACTGGCAAGGCAATGCGGTTGCTACCCCTACTTCCCTGCTGGCTGTGCTTACAATAAATAAATAAAAAAAAAAGAAAACAAAATGGATACAGCAGTTCTGTGTGGGAGTAGGGCAAGACCAGAAAAAAGGTTTGGGGGTGGGAAGGTGGAAAATGAAAAGATTTAGGTTAAGAGAGTTTAATGGGAGTGGGACTGAATTGCTCTTAAAAATTGTTCAGTATGTCATAACTCTTCTTCTCTCTCTCCCTTTCTTCCCTTCAGTATACAGTGTGGAATTTTGTTCCAAAAAACTTATTTGAGCAGTTCAGAAGAGTAGCCAACTTCTATTTTCTGATTATTTTTTTGGTTCAGGTAAGTTGAATAATCAAGAAATTGCAATTTGTGTTGTAAATTCTGCCACTGATTTTTTTGTTCTATGAATTTAAGTTCTCTACTTAAATATTCTGTCTATAAAAACAACACATTTCCAGTTTCTCTGGGAACCTAACATAACTTAAAAAAGAATTATGTCCAAATTTAAGTACTGTCCTTAGGTTTTATCTTCCTGAATGCTAATATTTAAGCGTGCAGCTTCAAAGTCCATTGCACCGCTAGCACAGGGACCCAGTTGCCTGCCTCAAAATACAATTTGAAATCTGATAAATTAGTAACAAAATTCCAGATATGCTTTTTGATTTCTGTGGACATTGGTGGTGTTTGAATAAACCAGGAGTTTTACTCGGTGGGTTTTTAAGTGCTTCCTGGACATTAGTGTGTGGAAATGCAGACATTCGAGTTCACTTGCGTCAAACTGGGTGGTCTGCTTGCTCTTGGTCTGGGCATGGATTAGTGTATATAACATACAAAAATTTACAGCTAGGATTAACAGTTTGTCAGTTTTGAAGGCATCACTTAGTGCTGTTGTTGATACAGTATAGGTCAGAAGTATTACTGTGGCTTTTCATTCATTATAAAATAGAATGTTTTGAAGATGCATAGGCCTCTGCAGTGATTAACCAACATTTACAGTGTGCATCTGAAAAAGGTGGTACCTCATTTGACAAAAGACGGGAATAGTGAAGAGTTCATAAGATTTTGTCTGTGATTGTGTGAGATGTCAATAGCAGGACCAGTTCTGCAATTTTTAATCCATTGCCTCCTGTTTCCCTTGCTCTTGTTCTTTTATGTTTAGAAAGAATAACTTTCTAATAGGCTGAAAATTCCTGTGTTGGGAGTTACTGAAGTCATATAGTTCTAAGTTAGTCTAACAGCATGCGTTGCCCATCCCATCTTCTTAGTTCAGGATATTGACTTCGTCGTTCCTGTGATGGCGTTCCATGGTGTTTCATGCTGTCTGACATACTGTAGCATGAGGAAGCTGGGGGCATGCTGGAGATGGAACAGAAACGTTACTTAAAGTAACCACATACAGTGTTGCATTTTTAAAGCTTTTATTTCTTTTAAATGCAAATTTACCTCTTTAGTTCAATTTTGAGTCACATTCCTGTCAAACTGTTAGACTTCAGTAATACCTAGATGCGATGTCCACATACAAATACAGATCTAAAGGCAGAACTTCTGCTCGGAGTGTAATCCTGTTCTTCTCTCAGCTCGTGACTCAAGCGGATGCTGTAAATTGTCTGGGAAATGTCTTGTCTGCGTGTCTGTATTATTGGAAACCGAGCAGGAGAAAAGCTGCAGTCATTTTTTGTTCATGTGTTAGAAAGGAATTCTGTTTTTATTCAAATCTCATTTAGAAGTTCATTAATATCTAATATTTTTTTCTTTCTATAAGGCAAAGGTGCCTTTAAAAGTTGGTCACCATGGTTATCTTCTCTGTCACGTGAATCTCATGTGACCAAGATGCAGTGTCTGCCATCACCACCTTATTCCACTGGGGCTGACGGAGCTGGGGCAAGTTCTCGTTGTGTGATTTAGATGTGCAGCACAATCCAGTCCACATTGCTCACCTCACGCATGCATGCCAGAGACGTGGTGACAGACCGCATTTTGGTGACATGAGGCTCCACACCAGTGTGTGATGGATGCGGGTCCAGCTGTGTAGCAGACAAAGGGCCATGGTGTTCTGGTGAAAGAGGCAAAAGGAACAGGCTGCTGTGACAATTCCACCAGCTCCATTTTCCAATGTGAGCCTCTCTTGAGAAAAACGGAGAGAGCGTAGATGGCAGAAATGTCCTGGATATTTCTGGCAGATGTGGATATCATGGCAGATATGTCATGGATATCCAGCCAAAAATCAGATGCTTTTGGCATGGGTTTGCTTGGACAACATGCTGCCAAGCTGAAATTGCAATGCTACTGTTGAAGAGCAGACAATACTGCAGGCTAGAGATAATGTTTGTTGGGTTCCATAAATTGTGTTTCTGTGGAAAAAAGTAAAGAGCTCAATAGCTCATGCATGTGTGTAAGGTGGTGTGATCTGTTTTCTCTCTGAGGTTCTTGGTTCTTAATAGAGTAAACTTCATGTATGATTTTTTTTTTCCTTCTTTAATGGTTCCCAAAGCAATGCCATAAGTCTCAGGTAAAGTGGATCAAATCAGTGTCTGTGGTTTTGAAGAGTTCTTGTGTATATTTTCTTTACAGCACTTGACCATGTTGGTTTTTTTCCTGCAGCAGAGGAGAACCACTAACATCCCCTCCACATCCAGAATTTTAGTCTTTACACTGCACTTTTGGCATGCCAGCAATAATAACACAGACTGTGACAACTGCATGTTAACTTGGGGGAACCAGAAAGGAGCAGTCTAAGAAAGAGTGTTCTCTAATATCTAAAATGTTGGAAATTACTATTTTTAACTTTATTTTCACTTGTGAAGTGGATGTTGTTATACTCTACATGGCTGTTAAGCAGTAGATTGAATAGAGTATTGAAACAGCTTCAAGCAATGCAGATTTCCTTCCTTTGTAATATACTTTTGAATTAATTTTTGTAGGATGAATACGTATCTTCCTTTTACTAAGGACTCTTAAAATTGGCACATATGTTACAAATGTGATTAAGTCTCTTCTATGCCCGAGCACCTTTGTTTGCACCATTGTTGACATGTATTCTAGGTGTCAGGGACCAAGTTTTGCTCCAGAAACACTGCAGAAAGTGCAGCAAAAGTACAGGTTATAATGAGGAGTTTGGGAAATAGTTGCCACCTTGCTTTGTTGGCTTTTGTTTTGGTTTTTGTTTTGTTTTGGGGTTGTTGGTTTGGGTTGGTTTTTTTTGTTTTTTTTTTTTTTTTGGAAAGTACAATTGTAAAAATAAAATTGTGGCTAACTTTCGCATTTTCTTCTCTTTTAGCTCATGATCGATACCCCTACCAGTCCTATTACCAGTGGATTGCCATTATTCTTTGTCATAACTGTGACAGCCATAAAACAGGTAAAGGGGAAATATCTTGTAGCATGAAGTCTTTCTAAGGTAAAGTTACTTAACAAAGTCTGACCAAGGTAATGTTTAGATACAAAAATAAATTAAAAAGGTGTAATTTTTAGAAAGGATTTTGTATTTCATGTTTTTTGTTAGACGCTTGAACTGGAGCATTTTAGTTAGTTGTCAGGCGCTGAGTGAGTCACTGCGGTACCCTGAAATGGACAGTGAATGACTGTCAGACGGCGTTTTTGTCTAAACTGTACGTGTCACTTGTTATAAGGCCTTTTCTGAAAGCTCCTCGCTTATTGCTTTGGCATACCTCGCTGCATATTAAAACCAATCCTCCCACATCAGGCACTGAGAAAGGAGCTTGGGTCGACGAAGCAGTGGTGCAGTCCATGTTTGTCAGCAGTTAAAAGGCAAATTTTGCCCCAAGGACTATGTTTCATGGTGTAAAATATATGTTAACTATAATCCTGTACCAGGTGAAAGGTCCCGTTTAGAAAGTTTCTGGTTTTGTTTTCTTTTTCTTTGGTTGCATAAAATGTTTTGGAGTGCTTTATATCACTTGAAATAAGAAAAAAATCTTCTAAGCATGAGTTTAATAGAAATCTTGTTCAAGCACCTTACTACATCCCACAAAGACCTAGAGCCCCTGGAAGTGGAATGTTTAAAAAAAAATAAAATAGAAAAGGAAAAGAGAAAAAAAAAAAAAAGAAAGAAAAAAATGTTCTGTTTTCTTTAAACCCTTAAAGCCAGAGGAGAAAGAAACAGGCACATAAATAAAGAGGTGATGCGGATAGCAGCTATAAACTCTTCTGCAGGGAGGTAATTTTCAGCAACTATCCCCTTCAACGGGTTTGACAGTGCTGTCTGGGAAGGAGACGCAGTCAGAGCAACTGAAAAGCAAGCAGGAGACTGTTACGGAGCTACAACTGGAATTTCAATTTGCCTTCTGTGCCAGTAAGACCCAAAGCCACCCCAAAATAGGGCAAAAGTAAAAATAACTCTAGCCTTCAAGCAGCTAGAATAATGTTTGGGACAGAGGAGATCTTAATGCTGAAGTAATATTTGAACTAACACTTCGTCTTGTTGCTGTGCAGTTTGTATATGTAGAGTGGCCTAATGCTATTAAATAGCAGTTGTTGTCATCACCCCGCAAAAGTCACATGTTCAAGAGCTATAGTCGTAAGCAGGCAGGAAAATATCCCTTGAAGCGGTGTGAACTGAGAAAGATTGTGCAACTTGGTTATAAATATTTGATTTTTTTTTTTTCCCAGAAAGAGGTTGGATTTGTATAAGTCTAAAATAGTCCAGACCAACCTATTACCACCTTGTTTCCAGATGCTCAGTCTTATAATGGGGAATTTAGGTGTCTTACCATCAATCGCAAAGAATATTCCTTCTAGAAGTTTCAAATCATTCATGACTTGCCAAGTGTCAAGAGTTCTTCTGATTGTCTCAGTATCCCTGCAAGGACTATTGGAACCACCTAAGCTGATCTAATGGACTTGCATGTTTTATCCTACCTGCTGCAAATTAGGCGAGCAGCATTCACAAGCTGTTATCTTGGAAAGAGAATTCCGTGGGCTGTTTCCACCAGGCTGCCCTTGGACAAGGAAGAAAGAGAAATCTTCTGTTGGAATGCAGAGGGCAAAATACCCAGTATGATCTCAAAACCAGCTCCCGTTTTCTCCCAAATCAGAAGTGGCATAGGAAGCAGATTTTAGGGGAAGAAACACCTTTTTGAAAGCTGCAGGGCACTGGTTCTATACAGTTACATCAGGATAAATGTTAAACTATAACTTAGCAGTCTCTCCGAAGATGAAGCGGAAAAATAGAAGCGTTAATCATGTGCGGGTTTGAGAAGCTTGGCAGAGGGTGGAAAAACTCCTCTGCTTCCAGAAGGCCAGTTAACGTGACGCCTCTAGCAAACCTCAGAACTCAGCCTTATTTTCACTCTCAGCCAAGGAGTTAGAACTTTTTCTTCTTGAAAGTGCAATTACACCTAGGTCAGAAGAAGGACGTAAAGGACTGCAAAGTGATGCAACTCTTGCTGTGTCATTTTGTCTGTCTCGTTAGCCAGAGCGCTCCCTTCCTTCCGCCTGTGAAGGTGCCTATGCAGTCCTCACAGGGTCCAAAATCAGAAAAGAAAATAGTTACAAATAAAGCAAAAATTAAAGTTAAAAAAACCACAAAACAAAATACAACAAAATAAAGGTATTTCCTAAGGAACTGTAGGGAACTTTGTCCGTTTCAGTAAGTTCATAGTATTTGGCAAACAAGCTGGTTGGACACAGATGTTTACACAACTGTCAGGTAAATTAGAAACAACTACTTTGCAGGTTTTGATTGAATATAGAGCTAAACTGAGACTAAGAAACTGGTAGTGTAATATGCAGGCCTGTTTTAATTTTGTTCATTTCTCAAGTACATGCGTGCAGTTATTTAGGCAGAACTTAAGGATGTAATTTAACTGAGGGACTTTAATCTTTAGTTTCTGTTCATGCGGTTAAGCAACATTCCCAGTGTTCCTATTGCATCTTTCTTTTTCACAGTGTTTTTGCAGTAGTTGCAAGTGAGGATAAGGAACACTCTCAGAAATGCCGCAGTAGGTAAATTTTGGGGGAATTTAAACTGACCACAGTAAGTTGGCTGTTAAGAATTCCCTGGTGTGAGGTGTCACCCTTGTGTTGTAGGCAGTAGGTGTCAGATGGAGAAAGCGCTGCAATCTGTACTTTCTAAAGAAGGTAAATTTCAGTTCTTTGCCAAATGCCCATATTGCTCAGCTGTTCAGGTTTATGAGACAAATGCCCCAAGGTTATTGGATGTTAGTTAAATCCTTGTTTTCCCTCTGTCAGTCACCTCTAACAAGGAGCTGTATGTTCTGACTCTTGCTTTTTCATACTGATGAGAAAGGACTCTTAAAGTCTGTCTTAGGGGTTTTAGGATTCTGATTTCCCAGTGTGTCTCTGTGTGGCTGCTATTACTATACGCTTCTTAGTTATTTATTTTTAAACAGTTGGCATATAAAGCTTCCCTGGCTTTTTGTTGTTTTTTTGTGGTTTTTTTTTTTAATGTAGGTAGTGCAGTTGTGCAGTCCTTACTCATTTGTGCTAGTAACAGTGGAGATGCATGAAAGTAGAGCTGCAAAACTATACTTTTAACGTGCTAAATTCGTCATGCAACTTTCCTCCAAACTCCAGTTGACTGCAGAATTCTCCAAACTACATGTGCATTAGTACTCTTCCTATTATGACATTCGTATTTAAAGTTTGTAGCGTTCGAGGGTGCCTGCCGTTTCTGCCTGCAGGCTTCCAAGGAAGTGGTTTTAACTCTTTCACAGATTTTATGCCTACAGAAGAACATCTTAGGAAATGTCTCTATTGTTGCACATCCGTTGTAGGAGTCTTGCCGGGATGTAAGAGGCAGTTGAACTTCACGCGTGGACCAATCCATCCCTTGTGCTTGCTTGTGGGGCTTTCCAAACAGTGCCTAGGCTGGGGCATCAGAGATCATGCTGTTGAGAAGCATGCTGTTAGATTAAATAAGCACGGCAGTAGTAGTTTAGGAAAATAGGAGGGGAATAATATAACTGGGTTCACTCTCGTGAATGTTTGCCCATGTGTGCGCGTGGGATAAAGGGTGCTTAAAGAGGTGCTGAATATCGTGTGAAGGAAAACTACTTAATTTATCCATTAAAAACTCGGTTGCTGCAAACTGTTGCATTAGGACTCACAAACAACTAAAACCTCCTCAGTCATCTTCTCTTGCTGTACAGAGCTGATGCGTGAGCAGCATGGCATACACTTAACGTTTCATGTGTATGCCATGGCAGTAACTATAAGAAGTGCTATATGATATGACAGAAGGAAGTAATTTCAGTTTGCTACTTCTCTTAAAAAAAAAAAAAAATCCATAAGAGAGACTGTGAGTGGCTGTTCCCAGTTTTGTGGTATATTGATCCATGTGGATACAAGGTTGAAGGAGTGCTTGTTCACCTCTTCTGCAGAAAATGTCACTGACTCATTGTTTTAACAGACCGTGGGACTGTTAAGTTTCCTCACCACTTTTCTTACTTTATTTGCCTTTACTTATTTGTGTAAAGTGAGTGAAAATTAAGAGGTTCCCCAGGCCCTCGAGTAACAGCCGTAGCAGAAACTCAAGAGGAGTTAGTGACTGCATTCAGGCTATGCAGCGAGGAATTCAAAGCACATTTGCTGAGAAGATATTTGTTATGCTTTACAGGTTTCTTGCTAAAAAGTAAACTTGTATGTGTTTTCCAAAGGGTTATGAGGACTGGCTACGACATAAAGCAGACAATGAAGTGAACGGTGCTCCGGTTTATGTTGTTCGAAGTGGTGGCCTTGTAAAAACGAGATCTAAGAACATTCGGGTATGTGCCTAAGGACAAATTGAAAGTTGTGTTTCTATTGCATAGCTAAAGCTCTTGTTTCTTTACTAATCACTGCGGCCTGCTTCATCGTGATTCGGCAGCAATGCTGAAATGAATTCTTCTCTTGTAAAACTCCGTTTGTGCACTTCTCGTGTGTTCCCTTCGGCAGGTGGGGGACATTGTCAGAGTAGCCAAAGATGAGACTTTTCCTGTTGATCTGGTGCTTCTGTCATCTGATCGAGTTGACGGTTCGTGCCATGTTACTACTGCAAGTTTGGACGGAGAGACCAATCTTAAGGTCTGGGGTACTGCTATGAAATAGAACGTAGTTAATTTGTGAAGCCGTTTTTATTTCAGCCCGTTGAAATCCGCCCCCCTCCCCCTTGCCCCGGTAGTCCTGTGCCGTTAACTTAACGGGCTCTGTTTTGCAGACACACGTTGCAGTCCCAGAAACAGCAGTGTTACAGTCTGTTGCCAACCTGGACAAACTCGTAGCTGTCATAGAGTGTCAGCAGCCCGAAGCAGATCTGTACAGGTAGCACTTTATTAGTAAATATTTTGAAATTAAATCAAAATGAAGTGTTTAATATTAGGAATGTTTAAAATAGCTTCAGACATCTGCTTAAATTTTAGGTTTTAATAATTAGCATAAGTGTTTATACAATATGTGCTTACTGAAAGTTGCAAGTGACAAGTTAAACTTGAGCATTTCAGTAGTAAATCAGAAATTACAGGATAATATTTGCCTTTTGTATTTTAATCATTACATTTATTTACATTTCTGTTCCAACTGGTAAACTTGTTTAAAAATGTAAAAAATTAATTGGCCTACGAGTCTGAGCAGGTTGGAGAAAGAGTTGTATAAGGCTCTGCCAGGAGATTTCAGTACCATATAGTATTTTTTTAATGGAATTAAGTGAAACTGTAGCAAATTGTTGTAAGCTTATGTTAATTCTAACAATATACGCTGGTTGCATTTAATGTGCTTATGCTCAAGAGAAGAATTGAACTCCATTCTTCAGCAGCAAAAATTTAGATTAAAAACCTCTGATTTCAGCATTTAAAGTCAGCAAGCAGAGCCCTAGACTCTGTAAAACAGTATCACGTGTAACAAAAGTTATATTCCCATCCAAGTTTCTCCTGAATTGTGTAGTGGAAAATGGTAGCTATCAAGAAGTAGTTTTCAAAATCCAAGTATATCACAGCGGTTATTCTTAAGTAAGCATTTGGATCTTTGAGAAATATTAAGTTCTTCTTAAAAACTAAGATACTTGGTTTGAACAGCTGTTCAAATATTTGACCTTCAGTTTGTAGAGAACATGAAGTTAAGGTACAATTACTATAGAAGTTTATCTCCCTGTTTGTAGTTGGGGTCGTGCTACATATGCAAGTGTCAGATTTTAAAAAGAGAGTAGATTGACTTTATTAAATGAAAAATTACTATTTCTGATGGATAATATGCTAATTTACATTTGTTGAGGAATTGTTTCTTACTGAAAGATCAAGAAGTCGCAATCTGTTTTAACTAAGAAATATAGTATTTTGTGGTTTTATTAATGAAACCTAATAGACTTTTCCAAATGACTGTTCTTTTGCAGGATGAATGTTCCTCTTCTTAAATCTCTCCTGTAAAATTATTGCCAGCGTTGCCATATTGTTTGTTTGTTAATAAAAGTTGATTATTTTGTACTTGTGAACCATTAATGACTTTTTTCTGTAAATATAGAGGAGTTTTTTACATTTTTGAGTCTTTATGCAGATATTTCTAACATATGGCCATCTTTTATAGATTTGTTGGAAGAATAACTATAAGTCAACAAGCTGAAGAAATCGTACGGTAAGTAAAATTTTATCAGATTAATATTTAGAACTGATGGAGGTGGTTAAAATCATGATCATCACAAAAAACTAGTTACTGTTGAATATAGGAAATGGAGGGGTATTTTTATGGAAAGTATCAATGGTAGCTACAAACTTCAGACGGGGATGAGAAAATATTAGGGAAAGTTCGTTCATTACTGCCTGGTTTTTCAGATTTAATGGGACAGTTCTGGGAAGCTTGGCTGTTCTGAAGGGGATCATTTTTAGGCACTGGTAATCAGCTGGTAACTTTTTGCTATTTGTTATTAAAAACATTTATTGATCTTAAACATTTTCCAGTGGCATGTTACGGAGGCTACAGCAGATGCCCTGTTATCTGTTTATCAGAGGCACTCTGCAGGTATTTTTGCAGTTGAAATTCCTAGAAATTATTGGTCTGTTTTAACAAATTTGTAGCTTTTAGTATGTATTTAAAGCTTCCGTACTCCCTAGACTGTAAAGAGAGGTATCTGTAATAGTCAACGTGTAATTGTGTGCAAGTAATCGTGTCCTCGCAGCCTTTCCCTGTGCAGTCCGGCTTGCCAGTAGCGTACACCTAAACACACGTGAAAATACACAAATAAAGACGTGAAGCCACTTACAGACCCCCATGTGGACTTCCTCAAAAGACTGGTAATTGTGGTGGGCAGTTGCAATTGGTAACTGGGGGTAAATGCGCGGCCCCGCTGGCAGCCACGCATCCACACAGCGGCTCATCCGCTTCCTCCCGCCACAACAGGGTGGGAGAGAAAATAGGAGGAACAGGAGTGAGAAAAGTCATGGTTTGAAATAAAGACAGGGAGATCTCTCGCAAGAAGTGGCCAGATTTTCAGCAGTATTTATCATCAAGTTATTTAATTGTTTTCTCTTGAGAGGAGTTGATTATCAAGCTTTCAAAAAAATTTGGTCACCTTGTCTTAAAATGTGAAGTGCTATGTTATGATGTATGAATGTGTCACAGAAACAGGTAACTCTGTTGTGATTCCTTCACTCTTCTAATATCCAAAATGTTACCCTTTATACATATTTAATTTTTTTTTTTAGTGAAGTTCCTACCCGAATCAAATATTAAAGCAGTGTTATTTTCCATGTAGTGCGTGTCTGAAGAACTTCAAGTTTTTCAATCTGGGCGCCTCCTGTGAGGCTGGCGAACATCTCTCGGTTTTAGATAGGAGCATCACAGAGCTCAGGGTGAAGCAATGGTTTGTCAGTGGTTCCACAAGAACTACGGGAACATTGAAGGCAGATCACTTGGCCTCGAGTCCAGTGCCTTGACCACCCCCACGAAAAACCCTCACCCAAACCCCTCCAAAATCCCACTCGGCTGTTCTCAAGGTCGCTTTATGTGCTACTTCTCCTGGAGCTTTCCAGAATTCATTACTGCCAAGCTTGACAGGTTCAGCTTTGGGATAATCTATCAAAATAATTTAGTTGGCAACATGAAACAGAGCCAGTTTAAAGAGAGTGTGAAAAATAACGGCAAGTCCTGAGTCCTGGTGGAGCTGTATCTTCTGACTGGCAAAGATCAACTTGTCTAGTCTGTGCTGCGCTGATCCACGTTTTGGGTTCCTCAGACTGGTTTTACGAACTGCAAAAAGCACTTGAATGCAGAAAATTACATTAGGTTTCTTATTAAAAAAAGGTTAAATGGTTGAGCATTTAATCCCGTTTAATTTTTCAGTCTAGCCTAAAATATTAACATATGTATGTGTAATTTAAAGAACCTGTCGTAATCCATGCGTATAACTGGTGCACCCAGTATTTGTGATGGGAACTGTCACGGTTGCGGTAACAGTTAAGTTAAATGTTTAACTGTGGCGGGTGGGGGGTGGGTTTGGGGGGTCTTTTCTGAGTAACTCCAGGGTGTGCTTTCAAAGGAACTTCAAGTATAAGAGCTGTGTCCATATAGTGGTGATCGTGGAGTGCCTGTGGTACAGCGAATGGCGAAGAGAGGCAAGCCCCAGGGCTCCTGTGCTGTAGCACTTGGTGTGTGATCTCTGATTCTTTCGCTTCTACCCAGTAGGTTACCCTGGCCACTGCGGTTGTTCAGTTTCTGCTTTCATTGGAAACACTGGCAAAAATAGTGGATGCACCTTTTCTTTTATTTATTTCAAACCAACCATGCTGGCAGTTTCTAAAGATGATACAGCCACTGGAGCAGAACATAAGGCTCTAACTTTGTACGAACCGCGATTCGAACTGAACCTTTATTTTCCCAGCACTGTTACAGTTAACTTAGCCAGTGAACTGAATGTATTATTGTGGTGTCATAGATCCGAGGAAAAAACATTTATGACACTTTACTCTTGCCTTAGGAAGCAGAACTTGCCCTGGTGTGGTGGTGGTGTGTCCATCTAGTTGTTTGAACCTGCTAGGTCATTGCAGTTTGACTGAGGGTAGAAATGCAATAAGTAAAATAGCCAAAGCAAAAATGGCACTCCTCGGGCACCGTGAGCTCGCCAGGTTCTTTGCCTGCTGGCTTCTCAGGTAACTGTAGGTCTCTCCGAACCAGCCGTTTGGTGTACTTAGCTCAGGCACCAGTTCTGGGCTGTTGAAGAGTGGTGGGAGAGGGTGGCAGTGGCCAGATGAGATGTGAAGGGAACCTGAGAGCTCTGTGGGGATGTGGGGGTGAGGTGTGGTACGAGGGTAAGATGGACCTAAATGAGGGTGGGGTTGGAGTTGTTGCAGTGGGAATTCATAGGGATATGGGACAACTTTGCATAGAAAACTGGATTTCATTAATCCTACAGAACAACTAATTTTTAAATGCTGATATGTCTGTTTCTTTTTAGACCTCTTGGGCCTGAAAGTCTCTTACTTCGTGGAGCAAGATTAAAAAACACTAAAGAAATATTTGGTTTGTAGACACCTAAATATTTAAAGAGTATTCTCTTCTTAAAACATGTTAATGAACTGTGCTTTAATTCTACTCGTGCTGAAGAAATTGTAATAATCTTGCTGACTGTTACCCGAGGGGTTATGGTTATAGATGAAAGTAGTGATATTATGCTGAAGAATCTCTAAGGATATAAAGTTCCAGTCCAGCTCTATGAAAATAATTGAAGTGGTTTGATAAAGGAGTAACTTCAATGGATAAATGACTGTTGTTACTGTTACCCATTGTTCAAGACTTTCTCCTGAGATTTACCGTTCTGATTTCCATAAAATACATATTGAAGAGCAGTACAGTCATAATAATGAACAGCGGTTTAGTAGGTGTTAAAATTACTTCAGTAGTGCTGTTTTACTTCAGCAGAATATTGCAAATACTTAGAAAAATACTGTCTCACTGTTGTACTGAAGTAAACACAAAAGTAATACCACATCTTGATTTTACCCTACGTCTCTTAAAATGAGAAATTCTGCAAATTGTGTATATGCAGAAAATAAAATATAACTCTTTCCCCCTCGCCTTCCTTCCCAGGTGTTGCAGTGTATACAGGTATGGAGACAAAGATGGCATTAAATTACAAGAGTAAATCTCAGAAACGGTCAGCAGTAGAAAAGTATGTTTATTTTCTAATATCTTTCTTATTTGTAGAGTTTAAACTTAGTTTTTCCTTGGTAACCTTAAAACCCTGATGATCTCCTCATTGAGTCGTGGGCAAGGGAAGAGAGTGCGATTGCTTTGCCTCCAGTAGGAAGCTATAAAGATAAAATGCATTTTTTGATATTTTGTCCTTTATTGATTAATCAGTGGTGTACAACGTTGAAATACCCAAGCATAAACAGGAATAAAGCAGGAAAAGGCAGTTCAGGAGGTTTGGTTTTCTGAGATGTGGAGGTCATTTAATGAGAGGTGAAATGCTGCTTGAACTAGATGCTCCAAGATGGTTTTCACAATGGTCCCAGCCTCTGCTGTTCTCTGCATCCTCTACCGTAAAACTGCATCATGCCTTTCAAGAGGATGGATTGAAATGAAGTCTTAATTGCTTGCAAATCTTTGTCCTGAATCCTGGTATTTGATATCATGGAGAATAGCTTTGTTTTTCACATAGTCTAAAGGAATAGCCTATCCAGATACGTTTTGCAGTGCATCTTGCTTCTAGCACAGGTTGCAGGCTCAGTTTTAAAAAATCTTCGCTCATAGTCACGGGATAGGTGTTACTGTAATAAAGATTTGTATGTTGAACCTTGTGAATTATTTTTAAAAAGAAAAGTAGTTCTGATACATTGCCTTTATTCCAGTTACTAAAAATCTGAGGTAGTCTCCTGGCATTCTTTTGCAAACATGAGATTGATTATTCTTCTGCAGCCAGATACAAATAGAATAGAGTGCACAAGAAAAGTTCAGTCGTCCAAGCAAGGGGTGAAAGGTGGGCTGGCTGGCACTGCAGAATGTAAAGGCAAGTTTGAGTATGTCCTAGTCGTGGCATGGCCAGGGTTAAATAATCAGAAGCAATCGGTAGTACTCTTCTAACTGCCGGGCAAGGTGCAGCCTTGGATTTACGCAGTGGTTTGTACTGAACTGCCTTCGCAGCCTCAGGCAGGCAGGGAAGGAGAAGGCAGCCCCCAAAATCATGGACAAGAGGGGTGACGCAGGGCAGCTGGTGGGGTTTTGTTACATGTAGAGTGTATCTGAGTCAGATGTAGGATTTTTTTTCCCGCTGCTGTTGCTTGTTCGTCACATAGAAACTTTCTCTCCATGTCAAACATGGGAAACATTTAAAAGAAAAATTTGTCCAGTAAGTTTGTGATCAATTCATGTAACCACAGTGTGTCAACAGATTAAGTAAAGTAAACTGAAGTTGCTTTTGGGTTTTTTTGCCTCTTTGTAGGTCCATGAATTCCTTTTTGATTATTTATCTAATAATCCTCCTCTTTGAAGCCATTCTGAGTACTATTTTAAAGTATGCGTGGCAAGCTGAAGAAAAATGGGATGAGCCTTGGTATAACGGAAAAACAGAGCATGAAAGAAACAGCAGTAAGGTAATGTAGTTTTACCCCGTTGCCTGTCTGTGGAACCCTCAACCGCTGTATGCTGAATGTCATATTAAACCCTATTGGATTTAGGTGTCACTACCACATACCCGCTTGCAAGCCTGTCTGCTATTGTCTCGGTATTTTTAAGACAGTTAGTCCCACGTAGCCTCTCCCTTGTGCAGAAACACCTTGTCTCTGTTACTGACTTTTCTTCTTTTATGAAAAGACAAAGCTTTTTGAAAATTTGGGGGTTTGTTAGGACATATTTCTGATGTTCTGTGTTCTTATTTATCTTTTCTGGTTTAATTTGGAAGATCTCTTGAGGCACAGAACTTCCCAAGGTTTTTGTCAAACCTTAGTTATGGTATATATAGATATATCTATATAGATAATATATAGATCTATATATAGATATAGATACTATATAGACAAACCTTAGTTATCGGTACTGACTTTTATTAAGTAATTATAGCAACGCTCCCTAATTAGGAAGAACACTTAGCTTTTGCAAACTGTTGACTGCTTCTATACTCCCTTTCTTCAAGAAGTTCTTCTACACCAGTATCTGGTGGAGTTGAAAGAGATGTCCCAGTTTTTCGCATCTCTGCTCTCCCTTGCTCAATATTCAAGTGTTGGTAAGAGTCTTCCCAATGTATAATTTAGATATTGAGTTTGTTGTGAAATGAAAAAGAGAGTTCAAAGAGATTGTAAAGTCGCACTTCAGAGTCTGTTAAAATTGTCATACCTAATAAAGAGAAATTTCTATGCTGTTACATAGCTGTTTACCCAGAACGTATGTGTCAGACACAATGAGCTGCAGAGGCATAAGAGAAGTCTGTGTCCTTCAAATCCACACCGTCTCTTTCTTGTCATGTGGTCTGGATCACCCACGTCACTGGGGAATGCCCCTAGACAGGAGCCCTCTTGTCACTCTGCTGTCCTGAAACAATCCAGAATCCTTGCAGATTCCTCTGACAAGATGGAATATCAGCTGTTTGCCTTCACCATTTATGGTTCCTCAGAACAGCCTGTGAATGGTGCTGTTTGATGGCATGGGGAACACACTCAGTTTTTTCAGACCCCACTCTTTCAAGAGACCTGTTTAAAGGCAGAATCACCATGACATTTAATATTAACGGGCAGCCCTCCCAGCTGATTCGGTAGGAAGGACAAAAATTAATGAACTTGCAAATTGACACATCCAGCCGTAGCTTAAGGCAGTCTTCGCATCAGTCTGAAGGCGCGTTCCTGGGGTACCTGGACATGCCTGCGTTGTCACGGCGTCTGTTCTCTCTCATCTGTACGTGGGACTTGGTCTCCTCCTGCTCTCTCAGTTTTTCATTTTTTGTACATATTGACACATAACTAACCACCCACCCTTCACCCGCTCGCTGCAGTAATCTTTACGTTTTCTCTTTTTCTCTTGTAGATCCTGCGATTTATTTCAGATTTTCTTGCTTTTCTGGTACTTTACAATTTTATCATACCTATATCACTTTATGTGACTGTTGAGATGCAGAAATTTCTTGGATCTTTTTTTATTGGCTGGGATCTTGACCTCTATCATGAAGAAACAAACCAGAGAGCACAAGTAAATACTTCAGACCTCAATGAGGAACTGGGACAGGTAGAGTAAAAATTACGTGATCTCTTTTTTTTTTTTTTTTTAACCTTCTATTCTCTACTTCTTTTTTAATATTAAAATTCATTACTGTGGACTTTTTATTGGTTGTGCTTTGATTTATGATTAATTTGAAAATAAGGTATAAGTATCTGATGCCAAAAATTAAAATTTTTATACGATCAAAAAAAAGGTGTGGAGAGTATGAGTTAAGGTTTTTGGGGTTTGGGTTTGTTTTTTTTCTTCTAACAAGTACATGCAACTCTAAGTCTGGTTTTTGTTTTATTTTACAAAAGGTAGAGTATGTGTTTACAGACAAAACTGGTACCTTAACTGAAAATGAGATGCAGTTTCGGGAGTGCTCCATTAATGGCATAAAGTACCAAGAAGTCAATGGTAAACTAACTCCAGAGGGGTTTTCTGAAGATTCTCCAGATGGAAATAGGCATAGTTTGGTAAGACTTCTTTTCGCCCCCCCATTATGTATCCTAGATAGAAAATGTTTTATTTCAGAGAAATAATCTTCTAGCATTAGCATGTTTTAAATAATCAGAATTTCTGAATAGTTTAAAGATATTGTTACTGAATAAATAATATTTATTGAACATGTTGAATCTGCTTATTTCACATGGAATATTTGACAGATTTTCAATTAAAAACATACTTTAAAAAAATGTTAAAAACTGAGTTGATATCTAAATGTTACAAATAAAATGCTTTTCTTTTCTTGCTCCTAGATGAAAGAGGAAGAACTCTTCCTGAAAGCCGTTTGTCTCTGTCACACAGTGCAGATCAATGCAGATCAGACCGATGGTGCTGATGGGCCCTGGCATGCCAATGGCATCGCAGCCCCGCTGGAGTATTACGCTTCTTCACCGGATGAGAAAGCTTTGGTGGAAGCTGCAAGCCGGTGAGCGGCACTGCCCAAACTCCGCTGTAGGAGTTGCCTGCGAGGGCAGGCCGTTCCTGGTAAAGGCAACCTCAGGAATTGCTCAGAGAGTTTGTAAAGCCCAGGGCCTGGCACTGTCAGTTTACTGTGAAAACATACAAAAATAAAATACACAAAAACCTAGGCATATATAACGTGATGATTTAAAATGTTTATGGAAATCCTTGAGAAATTAGAGGGATGGAGTATGTTGCTGTTAAAATACTATGGAAAGCTGGCATTCTTCATTTGCTCTAGAAACAGAGAACAGTAGCGGGGGCTATAAGGGTCTCTCTCTCTTTTCTTTTCTTCCTCCAACAATCAATAGGCATTATGTTAAAATTGATGATTAAACATATATTTTCTTCTCCTTTCAGGGTTGGAGTGGTATTTACTGGAACTAGTGGGGACAGTATGGAAATAAAAAGTCTTGGAAAACCAGAAAGGTATTCATTTTTATTCCTTGTTTTTTTTGAAGGACAGCGCGGTACTGAAGATTAATATAACATTCTCCTCTTCATCCTGTTTATAAGAAAACCTTGCCTTTCCACAGCGTGCTCTTTTTAATGCTTTTCCCTTGATGTCTTCGAGACAGCACGCATCTTATTCCTTAGCAGTTGAAACTGAGATGCAAGATTTTTTTGTGAGTTGCTCTGTGTAGGTGTGTATGGTAACAGTTTGTATCTTCACCCATTCCTCAAAGGGTGAGACCGTAGTAGAGTTGGAAAACTAGATTACTTATTCAAGTCTTAAAGTTTGTGCTTTAAGTTCAAGAAGTTCTCGGAATCGGTGTCGTGTATGCATAATCTAATTACGTATTTTAAAGTTTCCCAAAATGGGTAGAAATATTATTGATACTTGTATATCTGCGGTATGTCATAGCACGTTTTATCCATGTGATCGGTGTCAGTTGGCAGTACTTTAAACTTAAATGTCTAAAATTAGTTTTCTAAACCAGTGGTAACATAACAAAAAATAGTCTGGTCATCAGGGAACGTACGCTCTTTTTTGACTCTGTAGGTTGTTCACAAGTGTTAGAAATACAATGTAGTTTTCAAAGTTACTCCTGCACTAATAACAGAAGGTTAAAGGAAAACGTAGGAGCTGATTGTAATCTCCGGATGTAAAGCTCGTGTTCAAGAAACTATTCCTACTGGTAGAAGAACCTTTTTATTCGTATAGAATGGAATTAAAAGTATGTAAAGTGATGAAAAGCAATCAATTGCACAAACACCCCTAACAGTGATTGTTGCTCAATGGTGATAGCGTTGCTTTTAGAGTTTCTATATGAAAATGACGCTTTGGGGAAAGCTCTGTGGGGTAAGTGGACATTTATAAGTCATTGTCTTTGGAAATTTATCTCTAAAACTTCTTCTTCCCATTCCTTTTTCTATTAAAACACAAAATACAGGTATAAATTGCTTCATGTTTTGGAGTTTGATCCAAATCGCAGACGAATGAGTGTCATTGTAGAGAGTCCCTCAGGTAAGCGATCAGAAGTTGCACAAGTTCTCAAGTGCAGTTGAGAACTGCTTAAACAGAATGTATTCTTAACCTCTGTTCTGTTTTACTTTTTAGGGGAAAAGCTCTTATTCACAAAGGGAGCAGAATCTTCCATTCTTCCTCGTAGTAAAAGTGGAGAAATAGACAAAACCAGGATACATGTGGATGAATTTGCCTTGGTAAGTGTATATGTTTGCCCAGCTGACTAGAAGAAAGTTCTTCCAGTACAAATTCTGTGACGTGAACAAATTCCAGGTGACACCTTGTTAGATCAGAATCTCGTCTACGCTGAATGTAGTCTTTTATTTTCTCACAGAAAGGACTAAGAACTTTGTGCGTAGCCTACAGAAGATTCACGCCTGAGGAGTACCAAGAGGTTGGCAAACGCCTGCATGAGGCCAGGACTGCCTTACAGCAACGGGAAGAGAGATTAGCAGATGTGTTCAACTTCATAGAAAGGGATCTGGAATTACTTGGGGCTACAGGAGTAGAAGACAAGTATGCAATGGAGTTTCTGCTAACTACGCTCAAAAACGTAGCGAGTTTAGGATTTATAACTGAAATATGAGGTGTGCCATGAAAACCTTTCCCACCACCACCCAAAGTTGTGTGCTGTTTAGTGTGTTTACTGCTCTTTGGCGTGGGCAGCATTCAAAGCACGTGTTGTACCAACTGATTGTGGCTTAATAACGATGACATACAGTGTGCTTCATCAGGAGAGATTTAACGTTTGTAAAACAGAATAATTGCAGTAAATATTTAGGGCAATGGCTAATTCCTTGGGAAAACTTCTACCCATAGCTACTTCACGAAGCATTCTGTAAGTCAGAGGGTGTATTGTACACCGGAGCGTACCGATGGAGCACTTCAAAGCGTTTCATTTACCACAGAGGCTGGTAATTGTGGTGGACTGTTTTAAAGCTTCTCAAATACAGCAGTGGTGCCTAACTTAAATTAAGATGTGCTTATTACAAAGTTCTGGTCACTTGGCAGCATTGAAGTTCAGTTTTTGTTTCATCAAGGCCTTTGTTCTGTTGCTGGTAATGGAATGTCATCTGCCAGACTGCGATTCTCTGAAAATATATGTACCATTGGCAATGCAGTCTTAAATCACCATGGCAGTGGGGTCACAGGAGTAACATGGACTTATAGAGTGGGTTTTTTTTTTTGGTTTTTTTTTTTTTTTTTTTTTTGTAAAGTGTTTGGTTGTTTAAGATTTTCTTCTTGTTTTTAGGCTGCAGGAGAAAGTCCAAGAAACCATAGAAGCACTCAGGTTGGCCGGTATCAAAGTGTGGGTACTCACTGGAGATAAGCACGAAACGGCCGTTAGTGTCAGTTTATCGTGTGGACACTTTCACAGAACCATGAACATCCTTGAGCTCGTGCAGCACAAGTCAGACAGCACGTGCGCAGAGCAGCTGAGGCAGCTAGCCAAGAGGTAACATGCCTGAGACATCATTAGCTCAGTGATGATCTCAGCTTAGTTTTCTTTTCTAGTTTTATGACAACCTCTTTAATGTATGTGCCAAACACATGAAGTTGCCTTTTTAGAAATCTATTTATTAATATATTAACAGACTTGAAGAAGCAGTCTGTCTAACAGGCTAACGACTTCTTTCTTTATTGTTTGGATAACTGTTCATAACAAAATATAAACTTTTCTGTCACACCGATACAAAGCCAACATTTTTGTCCCCGACTAGAATAAAGGAAGACCACGTTATCCAGCACGGCCTGGTTGTGGATGGGACCAGCCTCTCTCTTGCACTCAGGGAACATGAAAAACTGTTCATGGACGTTTGCAAAAACTGTTCAGCAGTGTTGTGCTGTCGCATGGCACCCCTTCAGAAAGCAAAGGTAAGGGTGTGTACAATCAGGACTGTCTTTAGATGTTTACTGTGCTTTGGGGAGACAAGGGTTTCTGAAACTGCTTTGTTTGCTCACCTGACCTTTTGTGTGACTTGTTGGTCAGCATGGAATGCAGGGAGCAGAATTAGAACCTTCCATTGGTAGTTCATCTGTCCAGACAATTAAAACAAAGGAAATTAATCTTTTAAATCTACTTGTACTGCTGAGTAAGTTTCCTCTATGACTTTTCACAGAATCACAGACTGTCGGGGTTGGAAGGGCCCTCTGGAGATCACCCAGTCCAACCCCCGGCCAGAGCAGGGTCACCCACAGCAGGTGGCACAGGAACGCCTCCAGGCGGGTTTGGGATGTCTCCAGAGACGGAGACTCCCCCACCTCTCTGGGCAGCCTGTGCCAGGGCTCTGCCACCCTCACAGCAAAGAAGTTCCTCCTCGTGTTGAGATGGAATTTCCCGTGTCCCAGTTTGTGCCCGTTGCCCCTTGTCCTGTCCCCGGGCACCACTGAGAAGAGTCTGTCCCCGTCCTCTTGCCCCCCGCCCATTAGCTCTTGCTGAGCATCGATGAGATCCCCTCTCAGCGTGCTCTTCTCCAGCGGAACAGCCCCGGGGCTCTCGGCCTTTCCTCAGCACAGGGATGCTCCAGCCCCTCAGCATCTTCCTAGCCCTCTGCTGGACTCTCTCCAGCAGTTCCCTCTCCTTGAATCAGGGGGCCCAAAACCGGACACAGCGCTCCAGCTGTGGCCTCCGCAAGGCAGAGGATGACCTCCCTCCACCTGCTGGCCGCTCCTTTTAGTGCACCCCGGGAGACCACTGGCCTTCTTGGCCACAGGGGCACATTGCTTATGCTGTAAAGTATTGAAAATGTGAAGAATCTGGGCATGTCTGGTAAAGGGCATTAAATCTGGATCACTCCCTAAGTAAATGTTCAGTTCCAACTTCTACTTGACTGTTTTGCATAATAAAGCACCAAATTAAGAGTTGTGAAAGAACATCTAAATATGAACTGCAAAATAAGTTCAAGTCAGGCATAATATGTAAATAAAGCTTGTGCCTCAAAGCAAGCAGCTTTTCTAAAGGATCAGTGAATGTGCAGATGTGATATGCCAAAGATATGTTTTACCCAAGCGTGCACGTTCACGAAACGCAGTAATTATATTTACAGGTAGGCTGCCTAAGATACTCGGGACTTAGAAGCATGGTTTTGTAGATGGACTGTCTGTCTAATTTGAAAAATTTCTACCTTTTTTTCCCCCAGGTAGTGCGACTGTTAAAAACGTCTCCAGAGAAACCTATAACATTAGCGATCGGTGATGGTGCTAACGATGTGAGCATGATACAGGAAGCACACGTTGGCATAGGTAACTCGCTTTTGTCAGAAGAGAGAAAGGCAAATAAGATGCAAATTGTAGTAGAGGATTAGATCGTGAACAGTGTTAATAAACAGATAAACTTCTAACGGTTTTGCACCTGTGAATGACAGGACGTTAATCTGAGTCATCTGTTGTAGCAGAGTTTTAGTGAAATTTAAAATTTAAGGCTGTTGGCTTTCACAAGTCAGGTTTATTGTGTAGTCTACCGATAATCAGAGGTCCTGCTTGATGCTGCCTTAAGAGCAGCAAAGATTCTCGGTAACTAGAATCTCAGAATTACTCTGCTTCAGATACTGGAAGTGGATATCTCTGACTTCAGACGCTGTCAGGTTCTGAGTTCCTGTGTAAACTTGACCTTCAAACCTGTCTCTGTGCTAAACTGCCGCTGTTTGCACCGTGTCTGTACGGCTGCAGAAATGCCGTTTGTCTGGTTTGTCTTTGAGGAGAAGGCTTTCAGTACATCTCTGGAGAGGCTGCTATTGCTTCTCAGCTAAGCTTGGTACTTTGCTCTGTTCATGCTGTTTTCTCTTAGCTGGCCGTGACCCAAACACGGCTATAACTGAGCCGGGACCCATCACCTAGCGTTTTGGTATTTCCTTCACTGACTTTGGTGGATGGTGTTTGTTCCAATAGTAAATGCTGAAGGTTCTTCCGTAGGTACTGGTACATCAGGATATTCAGTCTGTCAGCCTTTGCGATGGAAAAGGTGTTTACGATGTTTATCATGTAAATCGTGTGGCTGTGGTTTTGAAGACCATGGGTATGGCCTGCTTGAGAAGCTTACAGGCCAAGAGCAAATTGTGCTTGATTCTGCAGGTAGTTTGTCAACTAACTGAAGCTTATTGAGAATAAAATCATCCAGGTTTTTATTGTAATCTGTAGCATATTAGACATCACATGTACATTGGTTAAAAACTAACAAGTCTTTGCTGTGGAGGGTGACAGGGGACTTTTAGACTTGTTTTTTTTCTTCTTTTTTTTTTTTTTTTTAAAGCAACCACTTTTAAGTGTCTGGTTTTAGGAATCCTGGGCCACTTTTCTTCTGTAAAAGAGCACTTTGAGTTCTCTGTGTATGCTTGTCCTAATCTTAATACTAGTTTTTAGAAATGAATTTGTGTTCAGCTGTGACAAGCATTGTCAGCCCATCAGAGTAGGTAAACGGCTATTGTAAGAACAGCATTTCCTTTATGCTGCTGTTGAGCATAAGTCAGGTATTATTCCCAGAAAGTACTGTAGGAGAGAACTGTATGAAGTAAAGCGTAGTAAGTAAATTGATAATTTAATGATGGATTGATAATGGTTTGGGGTTTGGGAATTTTGATTTTTTTATGAGCGTTATTACTTCTGTGTCTTCCCATAAACCTTTTCTCAAGAATAGCTTGTAGAAATAGTCCTTTTTCCTTTTTCTAGTTTTTGGTTTTTTTTTTTTCTTAGTTGAAGCAGCATCAAATTAGTAGTTTCCCGTAGTTGTAAGTGTCAGGAATGATGCCTTCAATTGGAACTGAAAGTTGCTGAAGACTTTACAATGTTGAGGTGCAGGAAAACAGAACTGTAGCTTCAGGTGTATGTTTTTGGGGTTTGTTTTTTTTTTTTTAAACTTCAATTTTTATAATGTTTAACCTGTTTTCTGTTTTGTTTCCCAAATATTACAGGAATCATGGGCAAGGAAGGAAGACAGGCTGTAAGAAACAGTGACTATGCAATAGCACGGTTTAAATTCCTCTCCAAATTGCTTTTTGTTCATGGGCACTTTTACTATATTAGAATAGCAACCCTTGTACAGTACTTTTTTTATAAGGTAAGTCTTCAAGTTCACAGAAAAATGTGTGGCTTCTTCCCAGCAAGAAATTTATTTGAGATCTAACGTTTTTGTTGGGAACAGGTTAAATATCTCTGCTCAAACAGGTTTTCTGGGCTTTTTTGCTATTTTATGACTAAACGCATTAGTTTAACTGTGACACTGTGTAGTACTTCCACCTGGAAATGGGTTTTAAATCCCACTATGAGTTTGCCTAGGCCGAGGGGCAGACACGTTTGCTTTCTGAAAGAAGCATTAGCAGCTTGAAATCACATGCTTTGATGTAAGAGTATAACCTTTTTTGTTTATGGATCTAATATTAACCAAATTCATTCACCTTTCTTAAAAGGAAAAGAGAGCGCAGGTAGCAGTTGAGGGAGTGAAGGGCCCGCAGAGGGGGAGAGCGGGCTGAGCTGAAGCGAAACGCCAGGAGGAGGGGTGGGAAACAGGCCTGGGAGCTCAGTCCTGGGCTGGGGTGTTTGAAATGCTAACAACATCTTTTCTTTTTTTTCCTCTCTTTTTTTTTTTTCTTTTTAAACTCAATCATCACTTTTGATAAGAAGTCAAAATCCACTATTTCACCTGAAGTTTATCTGAGATTCTAGCGCTGGCCACCGAGCCACTTTTTATCTTCTATTGGTCGCTCTTGTTTCAAGATAACGGCATGCTCTTAGGTTGGGCGTTTGTTTTTGTCTGCTCCCACGCAAAAAGCCCACATCAGCAGGGCCCAGGCTTTCCTGAATGAAATATGGAAACTATTTTGCAAAGAAACTCTTAAAAAAAGAAACTGAAGGGGAAATGGATGGATTTCTCCTCCTTTAATACTACTTGTACTCCCATAATGAGATGTGTTCATCAAGCACATATAATTAAGTTTGTTTTTCAGCTTCGTTGTCCTAAAGGACAAACAGAACGTGTTCTCAAGCGAAGCGTGTGGCTTCACTTTGCCAAGGAAAATCCTGAAATGCTTTATGCTCTCCCTGTGTATTTTTACGGCTTGTAAGAGTTGGCAATTTCTGTTAGGGTTGTGAAGCGTGTACCGAGGATTAACTATGGCCTTTGCTTTTCTTTTTTCAGAATGTGTGCTTTATTACACCACAGTTTTTATATCAGTTCTTCTGTTTGTTTTCACAACAAGTAAGTATTGGATGCCTTGCATCTTGGTAAATATGTATGAAACAGGGTAAATAACTACAAAAAAGGGAATGAACTACACAGGAGCAGCACAGGTTTTGCACTTAAATATCCAGCTTCATTTTCTATATTTGGTAGCTTGATGTTACTAGATGGGTATGTGAGTATAGCTTGTTATCTAACTAGTAAATTAATGTAATTAATAATTTGTTGCTCATTTATTAGTGTGCTAATAAATTTTAATAAATATAATTTTTTTTCTTACAAGAGTCAAAGTAATTCTTCTTTCCGTTTTCAGACGCTGTATGACAGTGTATACCTGACTTTGTACAATATTTGTTTCACTTCCTTGCCTGTCCTCATATACAGTCTTTTTGAACAGCATGTGCATCCGCATGTATTACAGAGTAAACCTGTGCTTTATCGGTACGTATGCCTGAAGTTATTGTCACAGTAGCACAGAATTTAGAACAACAGTGGCACCTGAGAAGTCTGAACTTGCTATTGTGCATTCCTACAGTATTTTTATCTGTAATTTATGCGATTTTTAGTAATCGTCTTGTTGAGGAAGAACTGCAGCTACGCAGTTTACATCCTGAAAGTTAATTAACATGGGTATTTTAAGAGAAGCATCTTTTTATGTCAGTCATGTTAAGACTAGAAGAGAACTGAGCACTTGGTCAGTTCAAGCGATTGGCAGCCTTCTCCTGCATCACATGTAGGAGGTGAGAATCTCTGACACGCACGTGAGGAACTAGGAGGCGGTGACTAGGGGAATCACCACAAAAAATGCTTTACTAAGAGAGGAAGTGAATTCTTATAGAATTAGATGTCCTCCCAGTGGTAGCATGTTGCACTGCATACTGCTTTTTGGAGTAAAAAAGAAGTATGTATTTTTGTAAAAGAGATGTCTCTTAGATGTTTCTCTTTTCCTAAATGTCTTTCAAGCAGAGGAAGGGGCAAGGGTCAGGAGATCTGGCTTTTACTTACTCTTGCAATTCCACCTCCAGGGAGAAGAATTCTAATTTGTGCCATTTTGAATTTGACCCATTAGAGACCCTTTGCCATTGGTGATCCCTGCATAAAGCAGAGGCAAATCATGAGAACTCAGAGTTCCTTTTTTGCCCATGATTTATGTATTTTTTTCATATGTCAGCATTTGTTAAATGTATCTTGCTGCAGTTGAAAGTTACATTTATTCAAAGCAGTAGCAGTCATGCAATGTGAATAGCTGATGGGTTATATAAAGACAATCTGAAATCCCAAATCTGTTTTTTTTTTTCCTGCAGAGACATCAGTAAAAATGCCCATCTGGGGTTTAAACCATTTCTTTACTGGACCATCTTGGGCTTCTTTCATGCATTTGTTTTCTTTTATGGCTCGTATCTTCTAATGGGAGAAGACACTTCTCTGCTGGGAAATGGCCAGGTACAACATCATAAGAATTATTCTGTCACTGTATTTTTGGTGCTGTTTCTTAATGTTTTTTTGAAAAATCCTCTTGTGTCAGAAAAATCTAAGATTTTTCTTTTCTTTTTTTTTTTGTGAACTGTGTAATTACCAAAGATGCTTTACCACTCTTCGTGTGTCCTCTCAAGGGTAACATTTCTTAGTGTGGAAGCTGTAAGGCATGTTGTCAGACAGTGTATGTTCATGACGAACATATCTCTCAAGATAATAAATGTATTATGACTGTCTTAAACTTTATTTTGTGTACTAGTTTTGTCAAAATCATGTGTCATAACTTTAGTAAATGAGAATTTATAGTGATTCATTCAAAACTCATTTAGAGTTGGACCTAATTGCGGTGTCAAATGATGGCTTCTCTTTAGCATCTGTTATAATATTTGGCTTAAATCTGGAAGTTGCCAAAAGTCTTAAAGCTTCTTCTGAAAATGTATTATTTTAATTACTCAGAATTTTTAAAAATGAAGTGGTGCAAGCTGCTTTTAAATTATACTTTTTATTCAATAAATGTTTTTAAGACAGTAACTTAGTGAAATCATCAAATACTAATTTGACACTTTCTGTTTTAAAGATGTTAAAGTTCTCAGGAAAAATCCTGTACAAAAAACTCCAAAGCTTGGGTGAAACCATTACAAGCCTGCTTCCTCATTGTCCCCAGTTCTGAATTAGTTAACCCAATGTAGAACAGTTAGGTGCTTATTTTTCTCCCGTAAAACTGTTACGGGTAGCAAAACTGCCTCTCGCCTCACGCCATGCTTGCCGCTGCCATGAAGCGCTCACTGGTTCTCCTGGAGGCCCTTGCCATGTCGCAAGCGATGGCAGGAGGTACAAAGCCAGCATCATGCTGTATTTGCTGGGCTCCCCTGGTGATAAGGAGTGGGCACGAGCTCAGGAGCTTGAGGCAAAAAAAGGGTTTCCGTATAATGATGTACGATGGCCAGAGTTGTCTCGAGTGCCGAAGGTGAGAGCGTGTGAAGCGGTGGGTTAGTGTCCCTGCCGAGGGGGGAGCGGTGCAGCTAACTGGAGTACCCGTTTCATCATGAGGTGGTTGATAAGGAGGTTAAAATAGTCGTGCTTCAGGTTGAAATGTCCCTTACAACTGAGGTCTGAGTGTGTCCTCTCTTGCCATTTGTTCCAAGCTGCGTGGCTTTGACGTTCTTGTGAATTGGCAAAGGGCCTTCAGTGCTCCTCCAGTGAAGTACTGTCACACTACGAACCAGTGGGCTTCTGTGCGTCTCAGGCATCAAAGCACCTCGCTTCAAAATTGCTTAGTAAATGTCCGCAAAGCAGGAACGGACTTTTTTTCATTGTCTCTAGTAACAAATGTTTAGTTTGGGGAACAGATTATATTGGGTAAGTCAGGGTGCCAACGTAGACTTTATGGAGAAGGTTCTTTTAATGGTTTCTTGTATAAGTTAACCTCAAGATTTTTAAAAATACTTAGTGACTAAGCGTACTAGAAATAAAGCTTTCAGATGCCCTTTGGCTTCTCGTGTTGCCTGTGATGTGACTTTAAAAAAAAAAAAAGGGGTCTTAGAATTTATTTGGAGTTACTCTCTGCCTCCGTGTCTGCCAAAAGATGGGTGTTGGGACTGGCAGAACTCTGTGTTGCAGTAAAACATCTGTGTGTGTTGCAGTATTTAATGTGTGCCTGCAAAAGCCAAAGCTGAGGGCAAGAGGAACTGCCGAAGAGCTGTCTTGCGAGCAGCCCTGGAGAAGCACGGGCTTTGGGGGGTGACGCAGGGTGGTGTCAGTGCCAGGCTCACACTGTCAGGCCAAGCGCTTTGTCGGGAGCAAAGCAGAACAGAAGACACTAAATAATTTGTTCATGCTGGTGGTTTGTTAGGTTACCTCTACACATTGTGCAACGACTTGATCTTTTAGTTCTATTTTCTTTTTCCCCCCCTTTTTCACGCTGTGCATGTCGTCAGATATTGAAACCTAACAGGCAAATGGTAAGAGTTTAGAAGAGGAGGAGATACAAAATATTGTATCTGTTACTTCCCAGGATTAAAGGATGCAGCATCCCGCGTGTAAATGTGTTCAAAAATAAAATGGTGGCAAGAACCCGGTGAGGTTTTGCATTCTAACTCTGAGCACTGAGAGCGGTGTTAGCAAAGACACTTTCTTTCACAGGGCGCTCGGGAGCAGCCGGCTCAGCTTACTTTAAGATGATTGGTTATGGCAGAAGCGAACAGCAAGCGCGTTGCTTGTTGGACATTGCTATTGGCGTGAAAAGTAAATAGAAGGCTTCAGAAGATGAGTTATAACAAAGATCTGTAAAATTATCAGTAAATCCAGACTGATGGCTGCCTCAATTTTGTACCTTGTGTAAAATGAGAAGAGCAGTGGTGGGGTCTGCCGTCAGGCTGTTGGGCTCTTGGTCGGAGCTCTGTAACAAGGACTACAACGCTGTGAATCCCGTCCCCTGCCTCCGCTGCACCCACAGGTCACGCTGGGATGACTGGATTGCCTGGCTGCATGTGGTGCCCTGCTCCGGCTCCCGGAGTTCGAGCCGAGGGTCTGGTCACTGTTCAGTGTGTCAGTGGCTAAAGTGGGTCCGAGCCAGCGATGTCCTCGGCCCCCGCTGTGGGACGGCAGCGAGTGTCCGAGCAGCATGTCTGTGGAGAGATGGTGAATCGGCATCCCTGCTTGGTTATCAGAGCTGAGATCTTACTGTTGTAGAACTTGTTCAGAGTTTTGATAGTGTAATTTACACGGGCAAGAGAACGCCAAAGTGACAGATACAGCGTTTTAGAATTGAAGCTTAATTTTGTGTTCACTAGCCTTGAAACAAAGTGTCTTTTCCTTAGAATTTTCTTTGAAAAATACGATGGCACCATTATTTTTGAATTGTAAAATTGTGCTTGGGGTAAAAAAGAACTTTCAGGTGATGCTGCATGTTGAAAATGATCTGGAAATGTTTAAACTCAGTGTTTTGCACTTGTGTTAACATGAATCCCTTCCGCCCAATATCTGCTTTCTATTGGATGCTTATACTTAATGAATCCAATTGGTATCTTCATATTCCTATTGCTTCATATTACTGTTTTGGACTTTCTTCATATGTCATGTAGCCTTTGTGGTGATTTGTTTTGAACCAAGAAGAAAGATGACTTGTGGTTTGTTAATTTTGCTCTTAGAAGCTGTATTTTTTTAGTTTGTGTTCTGTGTTCTGTCCTTGCTTTTTCACAATGATGAGTTGTCACAAGCTTATGTCCACAGACTTGTTTCATTAGCGTAGCAGACTTGAGAAGAATCTGACTTACCAGGAATGCTCTTAACTGATTTTTTTTTTTTTTTTTCTTCCATGATTTTTGCCTTGCCATTTTCATAGATGTTTGGAAACTGGACATTCGGTACTTTGGTCTTCACCGTTATGGTTATAACTGTTACGATGAAGGTATGATGGTATACTGATTACTCTCTGTGTTTGGGTATATAGGCAAATATATAATAGAGCAATAATTTAAAATTGATACAAAAATTATACGGAAGTAATTGATTGGGGGTTGGAACTAGATGACCTTTAAGGTCCCTTCCAACTTGAACCATTCTACGATTCTTGAGGATTCCAGATAAGTGATTTTTATGTTTGATTTCAATGATGGTTAAAATTTTTCTTTGTAGTTTTTGCATGTTACAACCATATTTATTTAGTGTTTGAGCTGAAAGTTCCTAAGTACGTTCAGAACCAGGATTTATCGTTTTCTGTGAAGTGGGGGGAGAAAGGAAGGTCCTTGACGTTATCTTTGTTTTAGATGGCACTAGAAACTCACTTCTGGACATGGATAAACCATTTTGTTACTTGGGGATCCATTGTATTTTATTTCATATTCTCCTTGTTTTATGGGGGAATTATCTGGTGAGTGGTTCTTTATTATTATTATTATTATATTTTTATTATTATTATATTTTATTATTATTATTTTCCTCTCCTTTATAATAAGTGAAGTTATGGAGAAACGGTGAAGTATTATATTCTACCATGTTGCTCTGAATTTTGTGACAGGTGTCAGCAAATAGCTTTCAAACCTAGAGCGGTCACTTGCTTCTGGTGATTCTTTCAGAAACTTGAGCGGTGCTGCCAGGCTGCCCTGTGCTCAGGGACTGGAATTGCTTGTCTCTGCCAGCCTGGGACTACAAAGGCATTTTTGTTTTTAAAAAGTAGATAGATTCCCAAAGGTGCTACGTAATAAGTAAATGTTTGCACTAGAAATGAAGATGCTGGGGTTTGAATCAGTGAAGTGATGTATTTTTGCTTGTACTTGGGGGGTTTGGAGGGATGGGAACGGTGATTGATTTCCTGCAACACCATTTAAAACTAAACTAGAAGGTTTCCCTCTGAAGTTCGGTACCCTCCTCCCCCAGGGTTTCTTTGCAGGTCAGGCCCAACAAATCCCTGGGCTCCTGCGTGGACACCCGCAGGGTAACTCTGCATCCCCAGGGGCTTGTTCCTTGCTGTAACGTAAGGATACACTTGAGCCTGCCTGTGCTGTACGTCAGTTTCTAGAAGGTCCTTTTAGTAATTGCCACTTCTTTTAACTTTTCAGGCCATTTTTACATACCCAGGACATGTACTTTGTATTTGTTCAACTGTTGTCAAGTGGTTCTGCTTGGTTTGCCATAATCCTCATAGTAGTTGCTTGTTTGTTTCTTGATGTTGTGAAGAAAGTGCTGTACAGACACCTACAACCAACGAGTACCGAAAAAGCTCAGGTAACGTTCTGCTTTTGTCTCCAACTTGATCAACAGTTAAAAGAATAACGTTTGTTAAAGTCTGTCTTGTAAACTAATTACCTTCCTGGGATATTTAATTATCCTCTTATATTGCTGTCATGCTTAATGCAAAAAAAAAGTGTTCTCATTTCAAAAGATAATTGTTAATTTAAAATTACAAAAACAAGGACACCATTTTACATGGAAATAACATTTTAACATTTATGTTTAAGTAATTGGTATTAACAATAGCAGAATAATTTATAAAGGGGTCACTCCGTCTTTTGCATCTCAGTTTGCAACCATACGAGAGGATCATATTACGCATTTTATACTGCTTTAAAGATGGCAACTTACTCTCATTTTTGTCTAGGTATTAGAAGGTCTCTCTTCAACTGTAATTGGCACTGAATAATTCTTAAAATCTGATGAAAACGCTAATTTTAAAAATTACTTTAGTAGGACTTGTTTTAATTAGTATTTTTTTTAATCTTGATCATAGCACATGGCATGTGATTTGATCATTGATTATGTGATTCAAGATAATTACCCATGTGGCATTTTCACAAATTTGGAGAAGAGGTCTAAAGATATGCTGTGATAATAGAATCTCCCTTTTGCCTGACACAGGCTACAAAAAGTCCTTGAAGTGATTCTGTTGAAATTAGGCTCTGTTAGGTAGATCTCTCATCTGTGTTTGAGTGTTTTCCCCTCTTTAGTGACAGTTACGGAGAAGTCATCCTGACCCATTGTTCTAATAGTTACTGTACGTGCTCTCAGTTTTCAGCATCTTCTTTTTTTTTTTTCCTGCTGAACTGAAAAGCCTTCTATTAACAGGTTTTTGTTTTATTCATGGTTAGGTTTTGATCGAGTTAATTTTATCACTGAGAAGTAGCTTGGACTTGCATCTTTTGTCAAAAAGGTTATCTTCCAGTCTTTTCATCCTTCTTCTGTTTCTCCTGTAATCGTCACTATTCCTCAACCTCATCTTGAATTTTGGATTTCGCCAGTGGACACAGTATTCCAGCACAGCATACATCCGTGCCAAGTATGGGAATAATGAATCCCCCAGCTGGTTCCGTTTACAAAATAACGTGTTATCCTCTGCATCTTTGTCTCATCTGCAAGTGACTATGTTGCTTTCCTCCAGGGCATTGATGAGAGGTCAAATAGCGTAGGGCCAAAAAAAACTGTGAAGGTGAATGAAGAAGAAAGATAGCCCACGTATGGTTCTGTTCTGAAACGTGTGTTTGCGTGTCAGATTGGTTTGCTTCATCCACATTACACTGAGCTATGTGCCACACGGAACTCTCAACTGCGTTACAGCAGTACTGCTACCTTCAGCATCTAACCTTGTGATTACTTTGATGGAAGTGCCTGTTGATTTACTTGAGTCATATTACCCTTCTAATTTCTGTGTTAAGAAAAATCCATGTGAGACATTCTCTTAATTTGCCTAGGATCAACATGCTGACAAACCTGTTGCTCGCCAAAATACCCCATTTGTCCCTTTTCAAAACTGGAATATTATCTGCTTTGTCCGGTCTTGGAATTTAGTAGCTAAAAGCCGAGGTAAATAACCACGAGCTCTCAGAAAACTGTTCCACTAGACCTGATAGGACTCTTGATTGCATGGTACTGCACTTCTTGGATTAGAGTCTTGATTTAGGAAAAATTCTATGGGTCATTATACTTATTTATCTTTCATTGTGGCCATATTTATTGAACATTTCCCTTTCCTTCCTTCCTGTCCATCAGCTGTGTCTGGCAGTGTATCAGTCTGCTTCTTGAGGTTTCTTGTCTTCCTAAAGTGCTTGAATTAAAAACCAAAAGGCCCACATCGTTTTTCCCTAGCTTTATCTGGATACTTCTTGTTGCATTTTCTTGCTTTCTGAATCAATTTTAAAGAATCTCCAGGTTCAGTTTGCTTCCATTACAGTTGTGTCATCAAGGACACAGTTGGGCTTCTTATTTTTAAGGAAGAATCTTAATGAATATTTAACCCTTTCCTGTGGCTATAGCTTGGTTCATAGCCATGAGGATTTTGCTTTCTGCATCTCTAATAGTCACCTTTTTTTTTTTCCTTATGCCCATTCTACTTTGTCATTTGACAGTGTCAGCATTAGGATCGATGTTTGCCAAAATACTGCCTTTTTCTGAAAATACTTAATTCCTGATATTGCGAAGTCGAGGTATCTAAAACCTGATTTGACCAGAAATGCTTCAGCAGCCGTTCAGTGGTTCTCTGTGTCTGATAGTGAAATCACAGTTACAAACGTATTTGCGGAAAGAGGCACCTGGGTGTTCCTTTCCTGAGGTTTACTCTGTTGGGAATTCCCCCGCTCTGACGTTCCGTGGGACAGTTGGCCCCGCTGAACTCCAGCGGCTCTTCTTGTCGGGCAGCAGTAGATGTAAGTGAAGACGAACGGATGACCAACGTAGCACACTTATTGTCGAGGAGTGACAGAATGCTTCTGCCACCTCATTACCTCTGTTTAAAAATTCTAGTAAATATTTTTCTTTCCGTTTCAAAGGACTCTGAATTTCAGACAGAATGAATTTGAAAAATATCTTTGTCCTAAACACTAAGGAATTCTCTGTGGAAGTCATTGAAAGGGTGACTATGGAACTTTGTGTATTGCCCTTTTAAATGTGTTTTTCATAGTGTAGGTGCACCCCCTGTATAACTGAATATTTTTAATTATTCATTTTTAATTGTAGGACTAAGTATATTTGCATATTGGGGGAAAGAAAAAGTTTAGTTTACTGTTACTAAGTTTTTATCAGGAGAAGGTAAAGTGTTACATGAACTAGTCACTGATTTTAAAATCACAGCTATTTCAGTTATTTGTTTCTGTCTGCCATCACTTAAACTCTAAACCGTTCCCAGGAGCAATGAGCAGAACACAGGTTTCTCAACTGAAAATGCTTACCCTGTTGTTTTAATTGTTCAGAAACTAAGAGCCAGACTAGTTGTGCGAGTTACCCAACTTGGTGCTCAGAATTCACTGTATCTGTAGGCATCTGCCTTACTCCGTATATAAGGACCTTGATTTTATATCTTTTATTTAGTATAAGGTCGTAGCATCAACAGTCAATCTCTTAGATGTTAAGTGTAGCGAAGTTATTCATAAGAGAGCAAAGAAATTTAACTGGTATGAGAGAGCAACACGTGAGAAATTCTGCTAAAGATAAACTTTTAAATGTAAGTACTGTTCTATCACAACAACTTTAAAAAAATAATCTGTTCTGTTTTGGGAAGTCAGTATATTAAAAATTTGACAGGCAAACATGAGTTGACTTTGAGAGGGGTAAATTTGGCTAACTTTACCTTCCTTAATGCACTTAGGGTGCACGTGTGCAATTTTTTTTTTCTGTGTTCCAAGTTGGTTTTTTTTGCTGGCCTTAAAGACATTATTATATTATATTTGACTCGGGTCTGTTGCCCTGAAGTAGCTTCTGGGTAATTTCTGACTGTAGGTCCGTTACAGAATCATGTAGGAGGAAGTGGAGGGTAAGGTAGATCTGAATCAAAATACAGATCTTTGGGTAAATACAAATCACGGCATTGTTGAGGGGAGAAGGTAATCCTGAATCAAGCTGTCAGGTAAAGTATAGAGGTGAAAGCGTGTGGGACTTTTTTCTCAGTATGAAAGCTAAGGTACGCTTAAGAGTGGTCCTACCAAACAGTAACTGGCTGTCCTGGAGGTCCCAGGCTTGTGTTCTGTATATGATGTGTATTCCACTTAAATAACAATGTCTTGTCCTGTGTCTTTCTCTTAGAAAATTACTGCTGCTACTTACTGACATGTGTGTTCCATCCCTTCTCTGTCCGATTGTAGATGTACTCCAACAGAGTTGCTTTAAGTGACGAGTTCATCGCACTGCAGCCATTGTCCAGGGCCAGGAATCAGCTGAGCAAAATTAGGTAGAGTAGGAGGGGCAGCTCCTCACCAACTCTTGTGCATGCCGGAGGTCAACTAACCAGTGCGAGAGAGACGGGGAGAGGCATGAACGGCAGTGGGTTGAGAGGGCAATACCTGTAGTGCAGATACGTTCAGTTTGGTTATTTCTTGGCTTTGCTCTGTGTTTTTGAGCCAAATGCTTCTCCTAAGTAGCATGTGTTGGACGTGCTTTTTTAGGATAAAACATCCCTAGCATGATGCTCAACTTTCAGAATACAGGTCTAGCTCTTCTTGCATCCATTTTTCAATAACCGCAGTTTCTAGCATGGTTATAACGCTTTTAATTTCTTTATGATCAAAATTAACAGTGCTTTTTGCATGTTGGATAATTTCAGCTTCATAAGGCCGTGACAGGAAGGTCCGTGTATTTCAGGCAGCAATTTCTTGTGAGTTGTTTGCCCATTTTTAATTTGCTTTCCCACTTGTATTGAAAGAGCAAAAAACGTTTTAAGTTTGGGTGCGTACATACACTTGTGCAGCTAAGGCTTTTTGTCTTTGTTTTGTGCATCTATAAAGCGAGTGTTGTTTGTTTTCAATGTGTACAATACGTATTCCTAAAGGCATTTGGCTACAAAGTCCTAGAAAATTATTCAAAAAAAAAATAATCAAAGCATACATGTGTCTGTAGGTAAACCATTGTGATTCTGAAACTCTTCAAATGCGCTGAGTTCAGTATGTGAAATGCTGCTTCTCTTTTGTAAGACTGAAACATTCGTATGCATCAATAATATCTCAGCCTGTTTGATGCTTTCTCCAGCGCTTGCCACTTCTATATTCTATAGCAAGAATTAACGCAGAGAACCAATTCCTTTAAAATGTCTTTTTAAGGTGACTGTGTTGTTTAAAAACATGCAAACAGGTGCTAGGAGAACCAGCCAACCTACAATTTGGGGACATATTTGCAGTTTGTTTAACTGAGGGAAAGCAGGAGACGGGAAGCTGACGTTGTAAACGATGAGCAGAGAGTTATTAGCAGTTAATTGGAACAGATGATACAGGCCTTTTAAAGGGGGGGGACAAAACCTGTGTGCTTCTTCTGAGCGTGTGCTACACCTCTGCAAGGCGTAGCTGGAAGTGGCTCTTGTGTTTCGCTCTCAGTCGGGCACTGTGAAACACGTCGGCTTCCATTTCCCAGCACTGCCCGGGGGGGTGCCTTGGTTCCATTTTAAATCCAGCGCTTACTAGCGGTATACCTCTTGAATTTTAGTAAAGTTTGCAACTCACCGGGGAGATGTCTCTGCAAAAGCTTTTACAAGTTAGCTTTTAAAACTCTTAGTTTATCAATGTCATGTAAATAAGTTTCCTTTTTAAAACTTTAGATAAATACGTTTCCAGTAAATCACTGTTTTCTCACTGAGTTACTGAAGTGAGTTACGTGGTGCATTGTTTCTACACTAAAGATTTTCTGGCAAAAGATTCTGTTAAACTTTCCAAAATGAAACATGTTTTGAGGGTTGCAAAAACGGGAAATTTATTCTGTCCATGAGCAACAAATGATTCTGCAAATCCAGTTCTCTTTTATGTCCGTGTTTACACTTGAGTATCTAGTAGTGAGTGAGGTGCCTGAAACACAAGTACCGAGTGCCTTGTACTGTGCAGTTGAAGTTGGAAAGTGCAACGAGAAAGAAACAGGAATTCCGGTTTCTCTAGTTCTTTATTCATAGTCTTCAGGTGAAATTTGGAAGCTGTCCTGTGTATCCTTACCTAAAACAGGAAAAAGGAAAGTCAGTTAATAGATTTCACTCTACTAAATACAAGCGAATTTGGGGTGGAGCCCTGGGTTGGTTTCCGTGGTGTCCGGGGCAGCTGTTTCCCAAAAGCAGTGGAGCAGAGAAAGCTGGGAAAACTGGCGGAAGCTGAGACAGAGCAGCGGCAGGTGGATGCGGCTGTAAGCAGGAATTCTGTCCCGCCTGGTGTGAAATGCCCACCCAGTGACTGCACTGTGGCCGCAGGGGGCGACTAGATTGGGCAGACTTTGGCAGTTTATTGCTGTGTGTTATGTATGGAAAACCTCAAAAGGTGTATAGCGCCAGGTTAAAGTGAGTTGAGCCTTGTTCTGCAAGGGCCTTACTGTTCCATTGATACGCAAAAGGAGAATACCTCTATGAATGCAAATTAAAAGACAAGCATGACATTATAACAAATTTTTATGTCTCTAGGTTTCACAGTATGCAAAAATTTTTCAAGTTTCTGTAAAGTACATTTGTGATGTACAGTTAAGAGCTTTGAGGGATGTCTTTTAGGAGTCCAGGTGATTGCTGTGAGTCAGAAATGCAGTTTGTGTGTGCCTCAGACTCTGCCTCTGAACACCCTCGTGAAACTCGGCTGCGGAGGAGCTGGGGCAGAGCAGGCTCGGGGCAGCGGGAGACTGGCCGAGGCTGCTGCTTCCTCTGTCGCCGTCTCTCCTGGGCTGGGAACACGGGAAATACCTATCTTAGGGTGCTAACTGGGCCCCGTTGTGTCTCATTTCAGGTTTTCCTTTGTGAACAAAGTTTTGCGTGTCTATGTATGTATATACGTCGCTGTGCTTTGTAAGAACTGCCGGAAATCTTAAGCCACATGTGAGAAGTGTTGCTCAGACAGATGCATTACTTCTGCTTACTGATGGGGATTAACTGTGTTTATAGAGTTTTTACCTTTGGACAGTGTGTTACGACTGTACACAATACTAGGGAAATGTAAAACACAAAAAAGGTTTCTTTGCAGGGAAGGCTGGCAGTGCGTAACGTGGTACCCGGGACTCTCAAACCGCAGGGTTTGTCCCCGCGCAGCCAGCACCCCGCTCTCTCCCCTGCTGCGGACCCACGTGCTGTTGTGCCTCTTCCCCTTCGTCCCTGCGCAGACCCGCTGGCCTTGGCTGCCCCAGCACCCCGGCTCTGGCTTTACGCCTTCCCGTGCTTTATTTTTAACTCTAGTTACTGTGTCGCAGCATCCCCCTCCCAACAGCTTTCCCAGCTGATCCAGCCCAGGAGGGGAGAACAGACAGGTTGCTGGTCCTTTTACAGTGTATGTTTTCTGTAAGGAATGCATCATTTCCAAGAAATTCAAGTGCAAACACGCCAGTAAAGTATCCCAGAACATCGTAATATGCTAAACTTTGAACAAGGGTAATCTCTTCCTTTACAGGTGTGTGTTCGTGTTAGCCTGGTGTGGTGCTGACCTGGTAGCTACTCCATAGGATCTAGCACAGGAAGGGGGGACAAATGAGGGAAGAATAGACTATTTCATACTTATCTTTAGTCACAAAAATGCACGTAATTATTTACCTGAAGATACTTTTGTCTAATGACTTTGAAATAACAAAATAATTTGGCATTTGTAGGTTTATTTGATTCAAAGAGGTGAGGAGCAGAAAAACTAGAAAAATGTTGACAACATAAGTGCTGGTGAAATTGTTAGATGTCAACGTTCTTATACTGTCTTCTAAAATTTTAAATCTAATTGTTTGGGATTTCGGCATATTAAGGGTTAAAGAAAGTGAGCTTTACAGTAGGGAGCAAATTTTAACTTAATTGTGGAATAGTAATAACCATCTCATACATATTTTCTGAAATGTCCGTGTGGCATCAGGCGTGCTGGCGGGTAGTTCCGGGGCTCAGGAGAACAGACCCCGGGGCTCTTAACTCGGTCTGCAGCATTAAACGTGTTTCCTGTTCAATGATGTCCCAACCGTGTATTTCAGTGTGATTAAATGTTGAGTTGAAATGTCTGTCTTGTGGCACGTAGAATACCTCGTAATAAGACAAACAGAAACGGTCCTTTCTGTTAGAAGGGGGAAACCAAATAAAACTCCAAAATCTGAAATCAGAATCTGAAAATTTGAGCCTGCCTTGGCAGGGGGGGTTGGACTAGATGATAACCAGAGGTCCCTTCCAGCTCTGACCGTTCTGTGATTCTGTGAAATAGATTTCAAATTTGTTGGCTCTTCGCCTTTTGTAGTCTATGGCGCACAGAAAGACCGAACCCGTGCAATACCCATGCACTGAGAAACGTTTGATCCACCCATTAGCGTGAAAAAGTGCCTCTCTACCTTGTAAATGTGCCCTGTTCTCTCAAGAACAGATCCGTAGAATGAAAGTTCATATACAAATGGTAACTGTTTTACAGCGATGCAAAGCGTGGTGCTGTGTAAGATTTGTTGCTTTTCTGTCCTTCTAGATGGAAGAAGATAAGGGTTCAGTCAGCTCAGCATGTGACTTTGCTGAAAGCAGGCACAGAGGGGAGGACAATAGGCAACTGCTAGATCCAGCTAGCCCGCCCGGCGGGGCTTCCCTCCACTAGGTAGTACTCCCTCTACCCTACCGGCGTGTGTGGCGATATTTCTCTTTGTCACCTAGAGACACCCATGGAGCCATCTGCCAAATACCCATATTTTTGGCATCTGCAGTAAAATTTGCGTCATACTTTGTGGGTTTGATTTTTTTTCCTTATCAAGCTGAATCATTCTTTAATTCTGCACGCCAGTTTCTTTTTGATTTATTACATGAAATGGGCCATTATCATATAAAGTATTATGTTTATTGTGATCCTGGATCTTACCTTATGAAAATACTTTATTTGCAGCCCAAATGTGCGTAATATCAGATACTTTTCTATACTTAACCAATGTTTTTTAAGCATTGTCTCTCCTGCCTTTTGTTTCCTGAGTGTTTGTTTCAGGTCTTCAGAGACCATTATGCTTTACTGCCTTATCATGCCTGGTTTTACTCTGATATAAAAGTATGATCATAATTGTCTGCCACAGAGAGAAAAGTGAGAAAAGGGACTCTTTAGCATAATACAGATATCTACTGCCTGGAAGGAAGATACAAATACCATGTTCACCAGGCAGTGATAGCCAACATATCTACACATAAAATTGAATTTATTTTTATGTTGACCTCAGTGCTCTCCCAGTATTACTTTACACTTAACTGTGAGTTTGATAAAACAGAAATGTTGTTTCCAGGCTTATGTGAGGTCACGTTTGCTGTTTTTTTTAAAAAGACTAATGTCAGCTTTTCGATAAATTTGTGGTTCAAGCATGATCCTAGCTTTTTGTGAGTATCTGACTTGGGAGGAACAAAGGAGATTGTAGTGAAGAAGAGACAGCAGCCCTCCAAAATGCAGAGCTGCGGGTTCGCTCCTTGGAAGCCAGTTTGGGTTACTCTTGGTTCGTCTTTCTGCCAGGCTTTGAGTGATATCGAGGATTGCCTGCTCGCAGGTCTGTGCTGATTCTAGGGAAAAAAATGGCTGGTCCATCTGATCCTACCTACAAGCACTGTAGTACAGCCTTGTCCAGGCGCTTAGAGGTATTCGAGATAATGGGTGGACTGAATATTCTCTTTGAGATCCCCAGCGCAGGAATGTGGAGAGTCTGTTTTGTATCGCTGTGGCCACAGCCGTGAAGATCACTGCGCGTGTGGCAGGGAGCTCGCTGGCTCTCCTCCTGAGAGCAGGTCCCTTCGGCTCTGGGTGTCGTCTCGCCTGACGCGCTGTGAGCGCAGCACGAAGCGGTTGTGAAGGTCCTGTTTGCTGGTACTCAATGCCGCAAATTGTGCTCGTCCCAGTTGTGGTATCTTCTGCGACAATTGTGACCAGAGGTGATGGTCATCGAATAAGCGCGTTTGGGGACTGAGGCTCTGTTGAGGTGAGGTGTGGTTTGGTTTGGTTTTAACCAAGGCCCCTTTTAGACCTGTCAGTTGCAGTGCTGCTGCTCCTCTCTCTCCGGTATTTACACAAGCTCGTTGTCACAGTAAACATTCATTTTGTGCCCAGAAAACCTCCCCAAGTGAGTGTGAGTTAGTCAGAAACGTGTGTTCTGCCTGCAGTCACTCATGGCTTCCGAGGTCCAGCAAGTGGATCGAGGGCTTCAGTCCGTAATGGTTTCTGCAAGCTCACGCTGGTGTTCTCTGACCGTCCTGTAAGTGTCATGTTGAGCGGTGAGACGGGAAGATCTGGAGGGACCGTGGGGAACGCAGAGCTGAGGAAGGGGCGGGCGTGGAAAGGATGCGTGGAAACACCAGTTCTGCTTGCGGGCTCCTTCCTTGTCCTACCGGTTGGGGTCTTTCTCTTGCATTACCAGATGCCTGTTGTTTCTGTGAGCTGTTCCCGAGAGCTGCCCTTCCTTTGCAGCGTAGGAATTGTTCTGTTGGGAAGCTGTAGTCTCTCCACTTGCCTGAGGAATGTGTCCACTCATAGTGAACCATTCCCATAGGAAGCTCTGAGGTTCTTTGCTTTCCTTGCAGTGTTGGGCAAGTGTGAGTGGCATGAAAGCAACTGGTGTTGGAAGTCAAAGTCTTTAGACCACAGTGAGCAACCTTTGGTGACACGGGGAGAAGTTGGGGGAAGCTCTTAGGTGAGCTGTGTCCTATCATAGGCTTAAGGTGCCTCCTCCCAGATTGCTTCATTTGTGAGGTGAGGATAATTAATGCTTAAATTAAGCCTTTGTGGTTTTGGCATTTGTTTCAAATTAAATTAAAAAGCATAGCCACACTCCATGTTTTTATTTCCTTTTGGAGAGGATACTGAAGTCAGTTTTGGATACGTTAGATTTTAGTTATGCTGTGCTTGACTGGCATGCAAAAATAACGTGGAGGAGCACAGTGATAGATGGCGCTTAAAACCAAAGCAGTAATACAGAGAAGTACGGGTTTGTTTGGGTCTGTTTCTTACCTACAAAGAATGAGCAGTAGGAAGTTTGTTGTGCTAATGTTGGATTATTCTTTGTGCTGGCATGAACGTGACCAAACCTTTCTAACATCAGCCTTCTTTGCATTTAGATAAAAGATATTTGCAAAATCAGGAATGTGCTTTTGTTCCTTACCAAGCCAAGGGCATCTGTGGTAGTGATGTGATGTAAATTATTATCGGAAGTTGCATTCTGCACTTCTTGAAGCAAAAATGCTACTTGCGGTCAGATTGCTGCACTGTGTTCTGCAGCCCTGGTCTGAAGCTTTCTCTTGATAGATTTCCTTTAAAATCAGGCAGACCCGCAGCTTGTACAAATCGTCGTGCCTCCGCTGGGGTTAATCAGGGCCTCACAGCTTAAACTGCATGGTGCTCTGCTCCAGAGGTTCGTTATAGCCATAATGGGGAGAGAGTTGCCGACCGATGTATTGCTAGCGTTGAGCAGAGATGGTGCTAAACGATTTCCTTACGCTCACCAAGGCTGCATTCAAACCTTGCGAAGATCACATTTTAGTGTATATAGACCTTAAGAAGCGTTAATAACATGGTGATGTTATTCATCATTGTAGTTCTCCTATAAAATTGAAAAATATTCAACACTCAAACTTTACGAAAACCTGCTTTTCCTAAGTGTTTTCTGATAAATCCTCATTGCTAGAATCTGTGAGCACTGACTTTTTTTTTTTTTCTTTCCTTTCCTCCTTCCAGCTTACTGAGGCAGGTTCAGGTATCAACTGCTTGGACTCCATGTGCTGCGTCTCAGCTGGGGAAGCAGCAGGCGCATCTCTTAGAGGAGTGCTGGAGCGAGTGACGGGGCGGTGCGGCGCCGGCCGGCCCAGCAGGTGCGGCATTTCCCTCGGCAGCCTCTGCTGCAGGCGCCTCTCCTACAAACTGGAGCCCGAGGAGCCCGCGGCCATAGATGTCTAGTGAGCCGGCTGCGGGTGGTGCGCTTGGCTGAGTAGGAAACGCAACTCTTTACTGTACTTTTTTCACCCTAGAAGATTAGTTTCTTTTTCTTCTTGAGTGCTTTCTTTTGGGATGGGGAGGGGGAAAAACGGTTTTCAACGGATTTCTGTTACAACATTTAGTTTGGCTTACTGCGAGTCCTTGTATCTGTCGTAATTTCTCTTGATTTGTACACTCTTCTCTTTAGAGAATCAAGCCTTGCTGCTGTTTTTGTTCTCCTCTTTATGATTATTTTTTTTTCCTTTTGCCTTCACAAATCAGGAGTTTGTAAAGTCGAAAGACTTTTCCCTTTGGTTCTTGATGTACAACCTCCAAATATTTACCTTGGAGCTTGCATTACTCCTGAAGATACACAAAAGGCTCACACTCCCCCGCTTTAAATAGAACTTCATTGTTAGATGGAGAGTCTTTAAATCTTTCAGCCATTGATTGATATGAAGATGAAATATTTTTGTAGTATAACTTTTATAATCTATTTCTAAAACCAGAGTAATTGACAGAACAGAGCCTACGGGTTCTAAGAATTTTAAACTTTTTTTCGGTTCTAGAGGGTATATTGTCAAAATCATGTGTGCCATTCCAAAGTATGTGCTAAATAAATCTTTTTCCTTCACAAACCATGTGTGAAACACACTTCAATGGGATAAAAGCACATTCGAGTAATCGAATACGTGTGAAGAGCATCGCTGAGAAAAGCTCTCACTAAACCTGCCGATGTGCCACCTCCCCACTTCCAAACAAAGAGGGCTCGCTGCCAAACACGCAAATATTTGGGGGTAGAAATACGAACAGTCTTTTGTACATCGTAATCTCTCTGCCTGCGAATGATATCATGGTCCTTCCCTGGTCAAAAGCCAAACCTGAAAAAATTGCACTTCACGCATTTTCAAGGAAACTCGTTTTGCGCTGGCGCAGCGCTCTCTCTTGCGGTGAAAGGTTGTGATATCATTCGCGCGGTGCCGGGTCCTGCGGGGCCGTTCCCTCTGACGGCCTTCGTGGGGTCTGGTGCTGCCCCTGGCAGGGACCTGCGCTGTGGGACCCCCCGGCGCCCGCTCCCGCCGGAGCAGCGTCTCCGCGCTCAGTCTCTCCTGCCGGCCGTACGGGATTCCTTCCGCATCTCTACAAACCCGGGCTGTCATAGTGCAAAAGGTTTCACTCCACCTGAAAAACGAACTGTGATCATTAAGTACATCTTTAGTTCAAACTCTTGCTGTATAGAAAGCGGGCATGATGTATAAATAAACAATTCAATAGAATTTTTAATCTACAAGGTGAGCATTTAATTGGTCTAAAAATCAACATTTTGGTAGCAGTTGCTCTAAGGTGGTTTTTGGGGGCTCTTTCTGCTTCTCTGTAAAACTGTGCTTTCCAAATGAGGAACTTCTCCTGCTATTTTTTTCATTTATTGTTATCTAATTAGGGCAGATTTTTAGTTAACACTTGCCTTAGTGACATGTAGCCTTACAAGGTAGGTATTCTGTTTTATTTTCTGCAATGCGTTTACATTTCTGCAGTTTCCTCTTTTTGTCCACTCTATTTTTCCTTCCTTAAGAACTTACAAATATTTATTGAAGGTAACTCATATTTGACAGAACATTAAACACTTTTTGAAGACTGCTTTTCCTCAGGTGTCTTGTCTGCTTACCTCACGTAATTTTCAGACCAAGTTCCATCCAGCCGGACCACTTCAGTGCTGCCAGAACACAGAAGTTAGTGTTACCTTTAATGAATATGCAAAACTCTTGGTGCTACGCTAAGGGCTTGAAGTTCTGTAGTTTTTGCTTCTGCCTCTGGCTGAAATTACCCTAAACCATCTTCTGTCCTCGCTTAAATTAATGTACAGTACCACCAGAAAAGACATTATTTTAATTTCAGTCTTATTCGTTTTCTTCAACGGCTTCACTTCCATCCCCTCAGCGTTGGCCCTTAAAGCCTCGTCTAAACCTCAAGGCACTAAGACTAATTTTTCCCCGACGCTTTCCTGGTAATCCATGAAAGTCTTTGTTTATTTTTTTTAATGTACTAATTTCTTCAGTCACATGAGGCAGTTAAAAATTGTTAAATACTGAAGGTACAGTTAAGAAATCTATTTGGCGATGGTAAAAATGCTCATAAAATTGTTTAGCCTTTGTTCATGAGCTTGAGCTGCTTCGATTTTTACCTAAAGCTGCCACCTTCGAGGCTTACGCAGTCCCAAGCAGGACGGTCTTTTGCGTCCTTGTGCTGTAGACGATGGCTTCTTACTCACCCAGGAGGTGGCTGAAAGTAGTTTTGTTGAACAAAGTGATGCTTCTAAATAGGTTTTGTGAGAGAGCGCTGCAGAGCGACGAGCGCTAGACAAAGCTCTAAAACATTAGAGTTTTAACTAATGCTGCTGGAGCGAGCTCGTCTTGTGTTCTGCGCTCCCCATGTTCTGTCAAATATGATATTCTGTCAAACACGATAACTGACCCTGAAATCAAACGTCATCTCCAGTTTTGATAGAAACTTAGCTCAAAGCTGTACAAATGCTTGGAGTAGCGGGCCACAGGTATATAGTCTCTTGTTCTTAACTTTCTGCTTGCGAGATATATTCAAGAAGTATTTTCTATAGCTCCATTCACCAGTTAGAATGTAAAATGTGTGTTGTGGTGTGATAAAATGTATTTTTGTCTGTCTGTTCCATTACGTTGTCTGTCAACTTGTCAGTCACTGTGAAGAGTGCTGGATCACATACGTCCCCGTACCCCAGGACTCCCCTCCCAGCTGTCCCCTCTCCCGCTCGTGGTGCCCGTGGCAGGGCCCCCGTGGGCAAGTTCTGAACAAACAGCAGATTTCTGACAGAGGCACATTTGGGGGATAAGATTTTTATATTTTGATTTCCTGCCTTCCAAAATTCATTTTTTTCAGCTTTTCACATACAGCCATAATATTGTTCAACCAAGAACAGTATGTATTCCTAAGCGGTGATCTGTCCCCAAGGGGAGGACACTGCGGGACGCCGTCCCCATCCAAAGCTGAGAGGCGTTCCCTAGTTTTCCCGATGCCCTAAACCGTCGCTTGAACTCGGCAGTAAGGGCTGAGATGGGGTGATGCCCTCGGCAGCGGGATGTTTGACACGGAGCGCGGTGAACTGGGATCCCCAGTTATACCTGCGTGTCCCACGGGGCTTTACTGGCCGGGGGCTGGCTCGGCTGGCGGCGGTCACGGTGCCTGCGTGACACCGGCAATGGCCAGGCTGCCCTGGGGCAGAGCGGGAAAGCTTGAGCTGCAAAAGTGGCCGGGAAACCTCTGCTCGCCTCAGTTCACAGTGATGAAAAGATCTGTAGGTGCGAGTAAGCGCAGAGAGGTAACTACAGGATTGTTAATACATGGTCGGCACGATTAATTGCGGTTTTCAAAGGTTTGAATGACTTGCAGGCGCCTACCTGAAATCGATGGATTAGTCCTTAAGAGAGTTACGTTTGCCTAACCTCAGAGCCCTACTTCTGGCTCTCAGAGCTCTCTCCTCACCTCGAGGTGTCGGTTCCCAGTCAGCCAAACTTTTCTCTTATTGTTGCTTTAGATCATGGAGTTCATCGGATCCCTTCTATGCCAACGACAGAAGCATCTTGACTCTCTCCACAATGGACTCGGCCACTTGTTGACAGGGACGTTTGTAGCTGGCGCGTGGAAGGCGGGTGGTGTCACGCACCCACCGCGGCCCCGAGGCCGGCTCACGCCTGAGCCCTGCCCTCGGAAAGACGAGCGTGACTTCTAAACGCACGCCGCGGCTTGTCTTGTGGCTGGCAGGGCTCGGCTGGACAGCAGTTGCTTCCAATATTTTTTTTTCTAATTATATCCACAAATTGCTAAATTATTTTTTGTAAGGAACGCTTTTACCTCCGACCATTTAATCTTTTCGTTACCGTATGAGCAGTTGGAATGCTGCCGTTGACAGCTGAGATGCCAGCGTAGCGCAGTGACAAAAGCTTCCTTCTCCCAAATCGGAGTGAGCCAATAGAACTGAATTTGCACAAGGAAACTATAAAAGTTGCGTTTTTCACGGTGACGCTTCAGTTGGAACACACACGGGTTAATTCTGAGCTGTCCCCCACAGACGCTGTCTTAGCAGTTTGCAAATCAACTGTGTTATCTCCACGGAGGGTTACTGTAGTCTCCGAGCAATCAGTTTGGTAATTTTTGAGAGTTAAATACAATTCAGATATTTATGCTGGTGTATGAATGGTTTAATTAAAGTTTAATTCAGAAGGCAGTCATCTTCTATTATGCCCTGTGTGTTCTGTTAACAGTTCTTGATCTTGACATGGAAAAAGGTGTAAGAATTGGTGGGTTGTGCAGAAATCTCACTAGCATAAATGTTTCGAATTATTAATCCTTTTAAAGTTGGGGAATTTTTGCATGTTTTATTCTTTTTCATGTATTTTTATTTGGTCGTGTTGTATGTTGAAGATACAATTAATACGCAATTATCTTCCTCTGTCTGAGGGCTGTGGGTCGTCGATGGCAGTGTTTTGGTACCCGAGCACGCCAATAAAAACCAGCTGTCGCGATGGCGCCTTCCATGGTGCATCTGGGGGTGCCGCCCTGGTCCCTGCGCAGACGGGTCTGGGGGGTGGCACCCGTTGCCTGTCCCCTCCGCCAGGGTGACCGAAGCTGCTGGTGGCTTTAGAGGGGGGGATCAGTGGAGGGGCCGGGGGCAGAGCGGTGCCTCGGCTGCGGCCATTGTCACGGCGGAGGCTGGTAAAGACGCTGCTGCTGCCTCTGGCCCCGTGTTTGGGACCCAGCTGGAACTTGGTTTCTGACCCTGACCTCCCATCGCTAATTGGAAGAACCTTCCTGGCAGACAGTACAAGATGTAAAGCTGTGTATGACAATTACCTCTGGGTGGAATAAACTAATTAAACACAGACGGTAAAAAAACATCTACCAGAACTTCTGTAATAAAGAGGTGGTTCACCAGTATTATAGAACCATGGAATGGTTTGGGTGGGAAGGGACCTTAAAGGCCACCCAGTGGCACCCCCTGCCCTGGGCAGGGACACCTCCCACCAGCCCAGGTTGCTCCAAGCCCCGTCCAACCTGGCCTTGAACCCCTCCAGGGATGGAGCAGCCACAGCTTCTCTGGGCAGCCTGGGCCAGGGGCTCACCCCCCTCACAGCCAACAATTTCTGCCTGAGATCTCATCTCAGTCTCCCCTCTGCCCGTTTGAAGCCATTGCCCCTCGTCCCATGGCTCCCCTCCCTGCGCCAGTGCCCACTCGGCTTCGGTGCTGCCTCCCAGGCAAGTTGTGGGCAAATACTTGTTATTTCCCAATTCAGGCAGCCGCGCCCCAGTATGACGCCCCGGAGCACCCCCTGCTATGGTCACCCCGGGCTCCTTGCACCAGGGGATCCGCGTGCTCCCGCCTGGCAGCGGCTCTGCTCCCCCCTCGGACCGCTGCCGTTGCCCTTCTGGGGGCACTGCGGGGGTGCGCTGGTGATGGGCCGGCGTTGATGATGGGCCGCGTGGCTCTGAACCCTGGGCTGCGGCTGGGGTGTCACGGTCCCGCGGGTCGGGGCAATGTTTGTGCAGGACAGAACCGGGCACCGCAGCCTCGGGTCTGGCACTTGCAGCTCCTGAGGGTTTTGTCCCGGGCACGGAGGAAAACCAGCTCGCAGACTGGTTCAGCGGCTCAAAAAGGGAATTAGGAAACGGGAGAAACAAAATAAAAATAAAGCAAATTTTCCTTTTAAATCAGTGCTGAGGCCAGCGTTTGTAGCGCAGGTCTGGACCGTGCCTTCAAATGCGGCGAAGCTCGGGCTTGGACGGTTCAGCCCTACTCTGGAGCCCCGCAGCGAGCGCCCGGGTCATTAAGACTCGCTGCTAATTGAGCGACCACACACATAATCATGCCTGCTCCGTGTGACGGGTCCGGCCGTGTGCCACCTCCGGCCGCGCACAGCCCGGGGCCTGCCTGCCGGGGAGTAAACCAGTTCCCAGGCCCCAAAAAAACTTACCAGGGGACACAGCAGCAACAGCATCCATTGGGACTGCACCTGCCCCTGTAACTTTCTTGGTAGCTCATGTCTGTAATAGTGACTCGGTTCTTAAACTAATGGTTTTCTCCGTAGTCGTTTCCCATTCTGAGTCTTCATGCCGCCATGGGTGCCTGGGAAATACGGATTTGTTTGAAAAGCTCCTGTCAGATCTCTGCTGTCCCCGTCCCGTCTGAATCACAGCGTGTCACTCCCCACAAGCGCCTGTTTGTCCGTGTCAGTCCTTCTGTCCATCTGTCCCCCGGCTCCTGTCCCACAAACGGGGCGAATCCTGTGCTTTGGGCCACAGCCCCGCTCCAGGCGTTCAGACTGGCGGCGCTCTGTGCGGGTCGCGGGGGTCTGGGCTCTCGCCACACCAACACGTCGATTGTATTTGCACAAAAGCAGCAGAGTCCTGTGGCTGAAGAGTAACTGCCGGTCATCGTGTGTGTCTTTAAAACCTTCCGTCTCCTCTCCTCCCTTCCCGCCCCGCTTTCCCTTTGCCCGGTGTTTGGAAGGTTACGGAAGAAACACGCATTTAAGCAATTCAGGAAGAACTTAAGACTCCGTCTGCCTGCCAAGGTATATTTTTCTGTTTGCAGTAAACCTCAAGCAGTGATGGCTCGTTTCGCAAGACCGCAGAGCCGGGTTGCAAAAGGCCACAGGTTTTGGTCTGACAAATGCTTTGAAGACGTGACCGTGGGTTTGGCCCGGTGTCACGAAGTTTGCAAAACGGCTTTCACGCAAGGCAGGAGCGGCCCGTCCCGTGCGGGTCTTCGCCGGCTCAAGGTGTGTGGGGGGGGAATTCTCCACGGACCAGAAGAACCCGCCGCCGCCGCGGTGGGCGCCTGCCCTTGGGTGCGTGAGGGGCTGCGGGAGAAGCGGCTGCGAGAGCCGGGTCAGCGTCACCCACCGCTCGCCCCGAAACGCCTCGGGGGCGTCAGCGGGGCCGGGGGGGCCTGGGCTGGGTGACGGGCACAGCCCGCTGCCCTGCGCCACAGGGGCCTGCAGAAGGGCCCCTGCTCTCCCCAGCTTTTAGTTCTTCTGTGAGAAATAGGGCTGGGGTTTGTTCCTCAGAAAAACGTCGTTGCCAAACTTCACGCTTTTTGAAGGCGCAGCGGGGGGAAAAAAAAAAATATTAAGTGGGTAGATGCCCTGAATTGTTTCATGCACTACAATGTAAATGTTCTGCTTAAAAGATTCTGTATATTTTTAAGGTTATCAGTGGAGGGGGACCAAATACATGCAAAGGAAGGCATGCTGAAAACTTGGCTTTACTTTTTCAGAATTATTTTCTTGTTTTCTCGTGCAAAAGATTTGAGAAAAGATTACGCAACTTAGCATGCGTAGTAGGCACCTACCATTTCTTACTGCAAACTTTTGGTAATACTTTCAAACTTTTTTTTTTTATGACAGTATAACCCCTATATTGAAAAAAACTATCTCATTTTCTAGTGTTAGAACTGTCGCAAAGCTTTAGTCTACATTATTTTTAATAGTTTTAGCTGACACTTTTAAACATTAGTGATTTGGGTGAAATTCAGTGTTCAAAAGTGCTCAGCCACAATGTCCTTCGGAACCATTTCTTTTGAGATTCTTTTTCTTGGTGTAAAAGACGCAGTAACTCCCCCACCGCTGCGGGTGCGGGGTCCCCGGCGCTGAGCCATCGGCGTCCTGAGGAGCCGGCGCGGGGACACCTGGGCAGCACGGACGCCGTGTGGCCTTTCGGCTCTCCCTGAACGGCCCCCCGGTTACACGCTCATCCATGCGGAGCTGGGGCTTTTCTATGGCTGTTTTTCCTGTTGGTAGTTTTGTATGTTCTTTGCTTCTGTTGTTTGCATCCAGTGGCGTGTCGGGTTCTGCTCCAGGTGCGTCACCAGGCGGACGACGGCTCAGCTGCTCCCGGCATCAGCTCCGGCCCTTGGTGGCTCCGCAGCACTCGTGGCCGCACCGGCTGTGACTGTGCCACGGCTGTGACTGCGGCGGTGTTGGTGTGTCCAGTTTGTAGAACTGCATAAACATAAATAAAACCATGGGCCGAAGCCCCCTCTGTGCACCACGAAGGGGAAAGAAATGAAATGCACTTTATGTGGCACAAAGTGTAACTTGTCGGATGTGCACGTGAACGGCCCTGGGTGAATATTAGTTTTTCCTCATCCATTTTAAAGGAGAGTATTATTTCCTACAGCAGTAGGGTCTCAACCACTTCCCATTTTAACAGTAGGATAAAGCTAACCTATGGGGCACATTGTTTGTTTAGAAAAGGGAAAAATGGTTAAAAATGAGCCTTACATGCAGCTATGACTAAGATACCATCATTGCAGCAAAGAATATATTTTTACGATGGCCACTTATGGTCCCTGGAGAGGTTTCAGTTCCGATGCACACAAAAAACCCCACCCAAATCATTGACTCCTGGTTTCTTCACTGAAGTGTGAGCAAGGTCTGGGGTTTTTTTGTTTGTTTGTTTTAGTGTTTTGTTGTTTGTTTTTTTTTTTTAAAGAAAAAAACTTGAGTAATACCATCTCTGCAAGAAGTATTTTTTTTAAAGATGGTGGTCCTTAATTTGTGGCAAATAAGGGGCATTGACAAGTGGACACTGTAGCAATAATTGGTACAAAGAGTTCTGGACCTGTGGCTTTCGGTGCCCTGGCAGGGCGTGGGTGCGCTGGCGCGTTGGGCAGTAGACGCTGTTTTAAAATGGTTTATGAAAAGTATATTTATTAAATAAAACTTTCACTTCTACCTGAGTCACCTTTTACTTACGTAAACACGAGGGGCCACCAGTCAGCGTAAGGCCGGGCTGCAGGTCCCCGGGGTCAGGCAGGAGCAGGCACACGCGGCCCCTGGGCCTGGGGAGCTCTGGAGGGGCCACCAGTCGGGGGGGGGGTGTGGACGGACGGGACCCCAAACGACGTTATATACACAGATGGCGGGACAGACGGACGGACAGACGTGTGGGTAAGGGACAGGGGGTCCCTGGGCTCAGTCGCTGGCCCAGTAGCTCCAGCTCACCGTGGAGCCGACCACGAGGTTTGCCGCGTGACGAACTCAGCCTGGGCTTCGGTCCCATTCCTTGACAGCAGCCGTCACCGCGGGTGAGGTGGCCGCCCAGCCTCGTCCCCTCTGTGGCGCTGTGCTCTCCCCTTGTCCCCCGTCCTCCCTCCCCACCCCCTGCCACGCCATGACCATCAGCGGGAGGTGCGATGAGTTGCACCCGGACTTTGGGGGCCGGCTGGCAGCAGAGCCACAACACTGTCTGGAGCGGGGCCCTGGCTAGTTTGTTCCCGTGGGACTATGACTATGACTACGGGTCTCACTCTGTAAACAGTGGGCAGCCCAAGAGCCCTCGGAGCGCTCCCGCATGGCAGCGGCTGCTCGCCAGGATCTCCCCGTGAGCGGGGACGCTCGCTTGGGGTTCTACTCCTCGAGGCCGAGAGAGCCCTGACCGCCACAGCTCCTCGGTAAGTGACCAAGAGCGCGCTAAACTGCAATCGTAGCTCAGTGACAGAAGGACTGAGTGCACATACCTCATCCTTTAGCCGTAAACCGTTGGCCAAGGCTGGGACTTGATCCAGCCGCACCCCGACGCCTCTCTGAGGGGTTGGGAACGCTGGGGGCCCTCTCTGAGCCTTGGGACCCAATGTAGGGTGGGGGGTGGTGGGGTGGTGGTCTCCCTGACAGCTCGTCTGCCCAGGCCTCTGTGCGGGAAATAACCAAGCGTGTCATGCCCTTGAAGCTCATAAACCACTGTCGCATTCACTACCGACTTTGCTAAAATCACTGTTTTATGTTAATAAGTATTTCACTACGTCTCTCTTATGAGTGAAGTTAATCACTTGCGCCCGCAACACCCGCCCCACGCCAACTCTGCAGCTCCAGCACCTCCCAGACTCTTCCCGACGCTCCTGACCATTCCGCCTCCGGCCCGTCCCTTTGCGCTCTCCCAGGGTGGAGGCCTTCGAATTTTGTACTCTGAAGACACAGAACTGAGCTTACAGAGGGACCAGTTGCCATTTCACGTGAAGTGCTCCAATTACAGCTAAGCGGCTTTTGCCCAATTGCGACCCCGAAGCGGCGCGAGAGGGAGAGCGGCCCCGGGCCGGGCGCCGGCTTCGCGCCAGTTCAAAGGGGCTTTGGGTAGCGGCGGCCACCTGGGCTGCGGGGAGCACAGCTCTGCCGCCTGGGCTCCTGCAGACGCTTCTCTGGTGGCAGGGAAGGGGCAGCCGCGTGTGGCGAAGCTGAGGCTGTTTCTGACGGATGATTGTCATTTCTCCCCGTATTTAACAGCGTGGTCCTCTCTTCCAGAGCCGAGCGGAGCGAGCGGCACCGTGGGTTTAAAAACCAAACGCTGTCAGCGCCCCAAGCTCAAATGCAATCTACAGCGACTCCCGGCAACATTATTTAAATAAAGCGTGAATGACAAAAGTTTATTAAATGCATTCTTAAAAAATTCTGTCTTTCTTAAATAAGGATTTCTCAGGGCGGATTTCATCGTCCAACAGTTCTGAGGTCAGCCCCGAGTGACTCGGGAAGAGGTCGATCACCAGAAGGCGGCAGCTGTGCCGTAAACGCCGCGCCGCGCGTGGCCTCTCCTCGCACGCCGGTGTCGGTGCCGCACAGCGCCTACACCCCCCTCCCCCCGGAACACTTACCAGGAACCTCTATTTTATGCAGAAGGCACCAGCATTCCATACTTTCTTTATTTTTTTCCTGCTTAAAAGCACATTCTAGAAATAGTCTACAACCCGGAGCCGGAGCGGACGCAGGAGCAGAGGGAGCCGCGGCAATTTCACTGGAGCTTTATTGCCTCTGGTGGGAATGAGAGGGATTGTAAGAAGTTACATTTGAACTTACAGAGATATGTAAATGACAGTTTTTTACTAAATATAATCTCAAGATTAAGTGTTTTATATCAGGGCACTTCTAATTTTGTACATATTTAATGTATAAAAACAGGTTACAAACTTGATGTTCGCCGCCTTTTTTTTCCTTGACGTTTGGCAAAATTAAACCAATCCATTTAAGGGGAGATCATCAAATTGAAGACGTAAGCACTTACAAATTAAAGCAATCCAAGTAAGCAACTGTCTGCATTCTTAAAAAAAAAAAAAAAAAAAAAAAAAGAAAACCCACACAAATATATAAAGGAAAAAACACATGGCCACATCCGAGCACGTTTCAATACAAAATATTCCCTGTAACCAGGCATTTTGTCCCTAGAACAACACCCTGTTAAATCAGTGTTTCTTTCAACTTCAGTCACTCATTTTGAAAAACTTTTTAAGATGCCATCATAGCACAAATAACCCTTTTCTGCAACAAAATTACTCAAAAGTTTTATGTATTTCTTTATAATTACACAGTAATTATAAGCGTGTAGTACCAAACTGATGACAACACTATTTTGTCGACGAGATCTCGCACTCGAAAGGAATCGCCCTCGAAAGGCGCGGGGGCGGCCGCTGCCCGAGGCTGAGCCTGGCCGGGGTGACGCGGGCGAGTCCTGGCCCGACCCCGCACCCTGGCACCGAGCCCGGACCCCCCCAGACACCAGCACCCGCCCCCGCCAGGTCACATCCCCCTTTATATTTACACGAAATTGAGAGAGGAAATACTGAAAGCAGCAAAACACACTTCTCTGCCTGGCCAATTGCAGGAGCCGGAGGAGGGCTGAACGAACGCACGACTGGGTTTTCTTAAGAGAGCGCCGGCAGCAGAGGAGCCGGCCTCACGCTCAACTTCCGAGAATACAAGTAAAACGTTTTAGCAGTTTAACAGTCAATTTTTTCCTAAAATACTTTTTAGCATCTGCATAAAAGTGTTCTGCTGTTTAGTGCAAGCGCCAATTACTCACTTCAAAAATAATTCTGGCCTTATCATGGGACTATTTAGAGCACGGACTTAATCTCTGTCCTTACTTGTAACTACTGTCTCTGCTGCCGGCGCTGCTGCTTTCCGGCTTGTTTTACAGCGGAGAGTTTATCAAATCTCTCCACAAGTAACAAAGTGAGGAGTAAAAGACCATGTTTAGCACAAAAGCAGCTCAAGAGCTCTTGCGATATTAAAAATAAAGAATAATTGTGTCTGATAAAACCTGTTTTGCACAAAACAAACAATTCAGTTAAATGCAGTACGACAATAAGTAGTAGTGATGGATCAACAAAATAATTTAAGCAAATAAAGCCAGTGTAGTATTTTATATCTGATCTGTGCTTGTTTGGGAAAGCTTTACTCTTAATTTCTGTATTTGGCAACCACAGTGATATGTCAATTTAAGGAAAACTCCACAAAATAAGTAAAATCGGGTGTCACCCATAACGGCAGTACCTATGTGTTATAAAGGTTTACCTTACTTCTCAGGATAATGGTTTCAAAACCTAGATTCACATCACACTCGCCAGCTTCTTGTACAACAGGGCCATTTGTTTCGTCAGACCTCAACCATAAAAATTCCACGTCTCAATTTAAAATACTGTATCGTGTAGCAAACATTTAAGACACCAATTCAGTATATTCAAGTTTCAGGTTTCCACAGAAATGAAAAACCTCTCTTTGACAGCCAGATAAGCATTTCAAAACCATAACGAAATCCGATTTCTTAGACAGTAGCCTGGGGAGCGTTGGGTTCTGCGTCCTGACGCACGCAGCTCATCGCCACGACGCTCACCGAAGGCCGAGGAGAACACCGACGACGGTGCTGTCGGCGCGCAGGAGTCGTGTCGTGCTTCAACCGTCCCCGCAGGCAGCTGAGGTACGCTCACACCATTCCGACCGGCACCCGGACACCCCAGCATCAACCACCTCGCGCTCTCTTGGTTATTTCTGTAACTGTTTTTACCAGATACTCAAACTCACTTATATGATACCTGTACTTTTCCAGGAAAAAAAAAGAAAAAAAAAATCGGACCCAGTACACTTAAATATATCACTCTTACAGGAAGTGCTATCAACACAGTCTTTGCAACTAGCCCCAAGTGTATATTTAAGGATTCTTTTAAAAATTGTTTTGATGTTGATCTGTATAATTCAGATGTCTGATGATGACCCAGCATTGTGCTTTATGTGAAACCAGAAACCTCAAAATAATTATAAAGCTTCTAGGACTTATGGGAGATGAAACTAGGGTGGTCCACCAAAAAAAAAAAAAAAGTTAAAAAAAAAAAATCCATGATGAAATCCACAATGTTGGAACTTTAACTGGCAAGAGTGGTCCAGACTAGAAGAAAAGCCCAAACCACCAGTAGAAGAATGAAACATGATATGGTCCAAGATGTATCCTTAGAGGTTTGTCTCAACCCTCAGCCATATCGTGAGGATTGATCTTCAGTTCAGTCCAGCCAGCAGAAATTGACTGTGCAATTTTCCATTTCAGGTATTTGTACAGACTATGTACACTCTAGAAGCGTCCTTTAGTGCTACACTGTCGTACTTTTTGTCCCAGCAATTTGAGGGCGTGCAAATTCCACAAAGTCATCAATAAGAACTGGCCATGCCCCTAAAAGAAAAAAACAAAAAAACAAACAAAAAAAGAGACCAGAATATAAGAACCCAGTTCATCAAGGCGTTCTTTTTAAAGCTGCAGAGCTAAACAAGTCATTTACTTTCTCGTCTTAACTAAGCATAGTTTCAAGAAAAAAACCTGTCATTTTCTTGCTTCAAATTTAAAAGCTGATTTCTACTTCCTTTAAACCCAGTTAACAGACATCCCTGTCATGGGTCATACTTCCTTCATCTTCCTGACCAAAGACAGAAGAAGAAAAAAGAAAAAAAAAAAAAGTTGACAAAACTTCTAGCTTAAAACTGTCCTGGTTTTGGCAGCAGAACGTGATCTCCAGGATGCAACAGCTGCTTTAGAAGTGTCGAACGCTGGATGAAGCAGTCTTACAGCAGCACATCGGAGCACGCTGCAGCATCTGCTGCTCACAAGTGGATGCTGCATCAATGCAACGCTCATCTGTAGTAGAATCGGCATCCGGAGCCATAGCTGAAGAGAGCAACACGCGCTCCGATAGCCAGCGGCATCGTGTAACGACCCAGAAGGCTGTTGTTACACTATACGTACCCTTCCATATTCCTTATCAAGAGGCAGTTAAAACACATATCAATATTTTATGTATTATGGGCAGCCATATCCAAAGAGGTCCCCAGTCACATGTACAATGGCCATGTGAAGATTAGAACTAATTGTGGGCTGGTTTTTTCCCTCCCCCTTAACATATCTTTACTCCAAATCATGAAAACATGTTTTCTGCCTTTACTCTTTCTAAACTACATTGATTTGTTGTGGGCAGCAGCCCATTTGGCTCAACGATAAGGGAATGAGAACCGTCTATAATTATTAAATGAAGTTGTAGAAGTTTGCTCCCCTCTGCTCTGGAAGTATCACAAGTTTACAGTTTCCTCCTCACTGAACTGATCTGCCGCCAACGACTGAAGGTAATTAGCTGTTCTTGGCTACAGATGGACTGGAAGAGGAAAGATCAATACAAAAATTTACAATAAACACATTTGGTAGGATATAACTTATGTTTAGCAATCCCTGTGTGCTTCCAGCTTCACTTTAATATTACTACGTGTCCGATGCTCACGTAAACTGAAGCAACCAAACTTAAAAAATATTCTGAGCTAAGAAATGCAATAACCAGAGGATCCTACGAAGAAAGGCACAGGCCATGAATCAGCTACTTAGCCGAAGATGCCAAGAACTGTGCTGACAGAGAACCTGTGCTTAGTAAATGGACAAGTATCGGGGTTTGTCTCTAAGAAAGAATTAGTATTTGAGTTTACACAGAAGAAAAAAAGAAAATGGGTTTAAGAAAAGTTCCAGCACGTCTTTTTTAAACCTGCAGTAACAAACGGATGACAACAACATGCATTGACGTAGCTCTAAGTGAACTTTGGATCACCAGTGACCTTCCAATTGTGCTGTTATTAGACAGCCGTGCCAAAGCAGATATTCAGTAATAAGCGTAGCATGAAACACAGTTAGAAGTTAATGAGAGAAAATGGAAATGTTTACCTTCTTCATCATAGTTAGACATATCGTCTGCTATCATTGTACTAAAGTCTAGAAGAAGGTTCCAGGTATCCTTAGGAATCGATCTTTTATGATGTTCCTGTTTGGAGGGGTGGAAAATTTATGTTTAAAAAAAATAAGTTAACCCCCCCGCACTTACACATATTCAGTTTTACTGTGTTGGACACATCCACCTCCCCAAAACCTATTTCTCTGGTACACACTATGAAGTGCAATATCTGGGACCTGGGATCTATCAAAATAGTCTATTTCATCTACTCAATAATTTAAACATATCTTACAAGTTTCAAAAATACTGCAGTCTAGTTTATGTAAAGATTTAAACTTACCAACAAAAATTTGTTCCACAAGTCTAGAAATTTAAATCTTCCATTAAGTACTAAATTCCAGTAGGCAATGGCCATTTCTAAATCTGTAATATTAAAATATATTACTTTTAGAGATATACATTTCAAATCATCTCCAGAGGTATCCAACACAAAGATGAACCATATATTGATAAAGGTGAAAAGATTACTCTAATGCAAACATACCTGTGGATCCTTTACAAAGAGGCAGCCACAAATAAAGTGTTACACAGATATTTTATAGATTTTGAGACAACAACTTGAATATAGAACTACTGAAAATTGTCTGTATTAGTACCTAAAATATCCAAAACACACAAGGGTATTTCATATGCCTGCTGCTATATAACAATACCATCATTAAAATTCAGTGAAATATTTTGTCTTAGAAATGCCATTGACTTGAACATTTTGTAGTACTTTGTAGTAAGATCTCTTTAACCTTTTCAATATATAAAATACAATTTACCTAAAACTAGCTTTTATTATTTCATTTTTAGAGCAACTTTGTTACAGGGCCTGGCTTTCTGACACGGCTTTTGTCAATGGCTCGTTTCTGCAAACAGGTTTCCTTATGGAAAAAGGCTTTCAGTACCGTACAAGCAGATGGTTGACAGTTGGTTTGTTGGTTGTTGGGGCTTTTGGGGGGAGTTTTTTTGTTGTTGTTTTTTTTCCTGTTAAGTTCTTGCTTGTTTTGAGTCTGTTTCTCAGGACGGAGACCCCCGACCTGACGTGGTTCGGGGAGAAGAACCCCCCACCGCCCGCAGGCACCGGGGCGCTGCTGTCTGCCCTGGGCTGGCAGAGCGCAGCGAGAGACCGCTCAGTCCCGCACGGAAGGGAAAAAACAGCTCTCACCCCCCTGGTATTTGCCAGGGGCTAAACTGACAGGCACGCACTGATCACTAGTGTGTACAGTAACCTGTTCGCTGATAAAAGGTACGTGTCCGAGTTCTAAATCTCTCCCTGGTGTGATCTCCATCACCAGGAGTGAACAAGGACCTCTGTACGTATAACAAAACGCTGACAACTGTGACCGTACTGAATTCAGCATCCGTCACCGAGCACACGCAGTCACCCCAACAGGCTACCTAGTTAAGTGACCTCTTTTTTAACAAAAGCTCTTGTTTATTTTGCAGTCCAGCAAATCTTCCATAAACAACCCTCTTGTGAGAGCAGAGGCACCTGATCCGCTGCACCTCAAGAAAAAAAGAAAAAGAAAAAGCCTGACACAACCCAAGAAAACCACTCCCTTCCCCCAGACCCCAAGCTAGTTAGAAAAGCAGGATCTTAGAGGTGAAATCAACAGCAAAGGAAACAAAAGCATGAACTCTGCATTGCTGGAGGGAAAATAGATGGTGATGGGGGCAAGTTTATGAATTGTTTGGTATCTTTGATATTAAGAGTTCTTCTCAAACAGCACATTCACATTACAATCCTTCCTGACTAAACTAAAGAACAAAATTTGCGTAGGACCTTCCAGCAGCTGCAAGGGGGTGTGATTTCAGACAAAAGCGTAAGTTTGAGTTTGCAGAAGCAGAGACTAATTAAACAGAAGTCACTAAACAGAAATCACTACTCCTCAGAAAATAAAAGCTGCCATTTACACACCCAGCCTAAAGAGTGCAAAGACCACCTATCGCTCTTTAACCGAAGATTCAGGTACTAAAATACGCACTTCAGCTTTCAACTAAAACTACTGTCTTTCTGAAAACGAAAAGATACAAAGTTCAGATTCAGCTCGTCACTTCATCAAGGAAACAGATTAGAAAACTAAGTTTGATTTACTTGTGATGCATCAATAGCAGGCATACCAAAAAAAGCAAGGTCATCAGATGGCTGCATTATTTATAGTGGTTTATAACAAACGCTATAAACAAACTGTGCATTTTTACAGTGTTGAGGTTATTCTTGTGGGTAAGCAAAGGCCCTTATAAAACAGATCTCAGGATGCTGCAACCTCAGACTCAAGATGTGAGTCCAAACAAGTAAAGCACGGCAACATAATGCACCACGACAAACTACATACTTTAGAAGAAACGTTATGAAATAAAAAAAATTAAATGCAAAAGGTATAATTTTAGGTTTTCATGAGAAAGTGAAAGAATGCCCAGGGAAGTCCCCATGGATCAAATATGAAAGTCTCAAAATCTATGCTCCATTTTGAGTTTTATCCAGAGAGATGCAAGAGAAGCAAACAATATTCGTGATGAACGTAAGCTAAAAGGTATTTCTCAAATGATATGCAAATATCACAAGAGCTTTTAAGACATCCACAGTACCTACACGATTAGGTAGGTACTTTTAAGACATCCACGATTACCTACACGTAATCCCTAGTAAGGGATTAAGCAGAGAAAATGCGTTTCCAGAACTGTGCCTGAACGACTCACAACGTTTGGAAGATTAGAGACCAATCTACATTAAAATCAATTTGCAAGTTCCTACAAGCAGTTATTTAGACACTCCAAAATTAATTGCCTAACTAGGAGCACTTATTTTTCAGCACTGTACTTCAACCAACATTCTTTTGCCTCAGGGTTTCCAGAATTATTCTGCCCTATCGTAAATTCATGCCTACAACTCTGTATTTATTGGCACCAAAAGGGTTCGTAAGCATCCAGATTTTAAGTTTAGTTCTACATCACTTCCAGACCCAGACAAATAAGTAAGTAAATAACAACAACAAAAAAAATCTTAGACTACGTACGTGCTATAGGAATCTGAGAAAACTATACTTGTCTTTGTCACTGTTAGAGCTTAACAAGCATAAAGAAGCTTCAAGATGAATGAGAAATAAAGCAAGAGATTTAGTTTTCCTAGTAAATAATTTTTACCAAAGTCTGTTCCACCTGGGTTCCTCATTTTCATACAGGACTGAGAGGAAAAAAAAAAACCAAACCAACAAAACCACCACAGAAAGAATGCAAGTCTTCCTTATACCTTAGAAATATGGAGACGAAAATAAAAAAAATAAGAGGCAAGTACTACATCAAATCGTTCTGGTATTCTGAAGCTTTGAGAAAAGGGAACTAAAAATCACCATGTGATTATATTATTGTGATTTGTCATTTCATTTTTACCACCTTACAGGGATTTTGCAAAATACTCCTTATTGTGTAAAGCTGTTTAAAGATTAAAAACAACATACAAATGTTACAAAGGTAACATAAAAAAAAAACACAAACAAAACCCTGCAACTGTTCACACTGCAGAACTGATTCCACATTGATACCCTCACTTCTGTCCTTGCACAGTTCAATTACTGTCCCCATTTTCCTTGTTGTAGCAGCCTGAAAAAACATAATGTGACTTTCCACAAGAAATAAGAATTAGCCCACTCATTTACTTGCAGGATTCAGATGTGACTAGGTGCACGCACAAGTATTGTTTAACAGTTCAGCAGTGCTCTTCTAGCTTCTTCAAAGACAATGAAACTCACAATCCAATTGAAAACAAAAAGCAGGATACAGATATGTTAAAGAATTACAGAGAGTCAAGACTAAGACACAGAGCTCTTGCTTATTTACTGATTTTCCAATATTCGTTTTAAGCCCTAAGTTGGTCAACATATAGAAGACAACAAAACCAACACGGAGTGCTCATCTTTTCCCAGGGCAGGAACGCAAAGCTGCTCCATGGTGGTCAGTTTAAAGCATTTTCATTTCTGAGAAAAATAAATCCACAAGCTGCCAAGGAAGAACCTACTGGCCTTTCAGTATTTTACTTCTTCTCAAAGTAGAACAGTTAACTGAAGAAGTTAACAGTTACAGAGCCATTAAATACTAAACACATTAAATATCTCGACTAGACTGTATACAAATGCCTGTGCATTCTGGTTGGTCAACGTTACTGCCTGAAAGAAACTTCTGTTCCCTCATTTTTGCCATTTAGAATAGACAGCTCTACAGTTGGTTCATTTAGTTCCATCCGAACTGTGGTGTTTTGTCATGGGTTTGGTGTTGGTTTTTGTTTTCCAAAAAAAAATATTTTTAATAAGCGATTCTTCCACCTGTTACACTAATCAAAAGCACAATCAGCAGAAAAGCTCTGAAATAATGGAAAAAAAAATGCAGTGAGCTCAGGAGGAAAAACAAAAAGCTGCAGGTAGGCACCAGTTACCAACAGTACAACGGCAACAGGCACCAAGCCCCGGATAGAGAAATCTATTTGTACTGTTCCAATTCTATTTTGCCAGGACATTTGTAAGCATTTTTAGTGTTACAAGAGACTGCACAAGTGTACTTACACGGAAATCAGCTGAAATTTATCCTAAAAGTGAAAATTCAATTAATCTGTTCAGTGTTGCAAATTCTAAGTGGTATAATTATGCTTTTAACATAAGCCCATAATCCAGTGTGCTTATTGGGAATTGCACACACTCTTAGTGAAAGAATAAACCCCCTCTCATAAAATTTTGTAGTCTGCACCTATCGACACCTATCTTTCATAACAGAGAGGTGTATTTTATCCCAAGGGTGGCTATCTTTCAGACTCATTGGATCACCGTAATATTTTCACTTACTGCTTTAATCAGTCATTTCCTATATTTAGGAACAAATGTTTATAATTAAGAATACATACCTAAACCTTTCTGTCCCGGATTCTTTGCGAAGTTGAAAGTAAACTGATAAAAATCCTTAAATCTTCCTGGCTCTTTTAATTCTTGTTCCATTTTAGGAATCTGGGCCTTCAGTTTTTCTATGCTGTCACATCTGCATTTTAAAAAGCATGTTTATTTGTGTACTATTCATTTTGCCATAAAATATGAGTTATAATTTAAACAAAAATCTGTAATTTTTTTGTGGAATACAATACAATTATCAAAACAAAATTCAGGAAGCCTTTAATTAGTCTGCATCAATAACAACGAAGAAATGAAACTGTTGTATTTCTTCACATTGCCATTTGTACATACAAGCTGACACATTAGATTCTATAACCCAAAAGATTTTTAGAAAAATGCGATAAAGACTGCTACATTCTCCAAAGGCAGAGAAAACCCAGGTACGCTAGACTGCAGGGCAACACCTTGCCTCACCTACTTGAGCAGCTCTACGGCAACTAAGTGAAATGCTCACACAAGCAAGGCAAGTGGCACCGAAAGCTGCCTCCCGTTCTTGGTCACTAAGCATCTGGCACGTAGGCAGCAGACGCATTTTTACAGAGCAGACAAGTGATGCTGGAGTACGGGAAGTCTCTGAAGTCTGAAAGGACAACGGGATTGTGAATTCCCCAAAATAGGGCTGTTTCACCCTGCGTTCCAGTTTCTGCCACTGGGTTACACTGTCCGTGTCTAACACTCATTGCACACTTACCCTAGCTCAGTCATTCCATCCATGAATTCCAGCTTTGAAAATTCACACTGTGTTGCAGCTCGGAATTTCCATGCAATAATGAGGACAGTAATGCTGGCTGGGTCAAGAGCTAGATCATCACAAAACTGCTGTATACCATCTATACCAATTTTATTTTCGTCTTGAGGATCTTTGGGATATAAAAGCAAGTATCAAGAAAAACAGATTTTTGAAAAACTTATTCAACATGAGATAAGCAAACATTTTTAAGAAACCATTCTGGGAATCAGCCCTTATAAGCGAATATTTAAAAAATAAAATTAAATTAGCATTTTCAATGCTTAAGCTTTAACAGTTGAGGAAGTTGCTACAATAAAGCCTCCCATACAATGAAGCTTATGTTATTTTCACTGAGAGGCAAAAGCACCACAAACATTTGTTTTCTGCCTAACAATAGCATAGCATTCTGACTCATTCCATACAGAATGGTGGTCCTTTCCCACCAGCACGCTTAATTACTGGCATCTTTGGTAAGACTGCCGATCTGGGTACCATTATAAACGCCCCTGCAGCGTCCACTGGCAAGCTGTGCTGATACAATAATCAAATCTGCCCAGGAACTACTAAGTCGACATTAGTTTTATGCATTTTCTGGCACCACCAGCATGCATGAGATTGGACACGGTAACCTCCACGAGGAAAGTTACGTTGCCCCATTACCGATTCCAAGTCAGTCAGGCACACTCCTCTTTCCAGGAAGGAATCAACATCTGGTCTGGAAGCAAGATGCTCACATTTCAAGTGCACTAACAAAGCTCTACTAATGCAAGCCAACAAAGACTTCAGGAAAATGGTATTTGGATTATGCAGGCATATGAAAGCTGACAGGAAACGTAGCACTCGTTTTCAGATTTTTTTTAAAGTGCTAAAACACAGAATTTGTTCTACTGTACTGAATCCACTTTACTCTTTGTGGTAGGATACCATCAGTTGAACACTGGCTTTATAACAGATAAACAGACTTTGTTTTCTTTTCTGCTCTGCTTGTAACTATCTGATAATAAGCGAAAGGTGAATAAAAATTAAGGTAGAATCCATACTTGGTACGAAACCTTTCACTTTGTCAGGAGTGAGTCCTGAGTGCTTTCCCCAGAAGAATCACCTAAAATCCATGTTAACCATTACAGTTACTCACTGTACACACAATTCCACTGTGTACAGTGACCCTAATCTTGGATAAATGCACATATATTTAGGGCACATAAAGTGACCACGTGTAATCCTTGTGAAGCAGAAGCCTACGTATATTCCCCTTCTAACTTGTATTATTCGTAAAAGAAAAACAAAGCTGAAGGAGTCAGTTAAGATGTCCAAGCACAAGAGCACAGCTGCAATGGTACACTGTAATTAAGAATACATACAGACAACTAGGAAGTAAGCCTTAAAACTCAGCGTACTCACCTTTGTATCTGTTATATAGCTGTTCTAACTTCTTTCTGTCCAATGATCCTTTAACACTCTCTCGTATATAAAGTTCAGGATTTTGGAAAAAGTTGTCTGTTGCAACGTCTAACTTCCAGTCATTTTGAGACAGACAACTCACTGCTGTCTTTTCACTAGATTGTGTGAAGACCATAAACTGACGCACTTTATCCTTCTGTGATGATTTCAACTTGTTCTAGTAAAAAGAGACAAAACTAGAAATGTTTTACTGGACAAAATAGAAAATAATATCATCAGTACTGTTAATATTTTTAAATCAGTACCTTTTATAATCTTCCCCAGCAATTCAACTTTCTCCAACTGCTGGGGCAGTTAGACACTCAAACCAACACTTTCTTTCTTTCTTTCCTTTTTTTTTGTTGTTCTCATTTAAACTTACCTTCATTCTAGTTACTTTACATTGTAACAAAACTGAGGTAAATCATTGCAAAAATCAGGCTGGCAACGCAATCACAGACACACAAAAAAAAGGATATTCTTATTGCACATTTGGAGAGTGTGCTGAAGCAAATTCATATACAGCTGTAAGATGGGACACCTTTCTATTTAAACCAATTTTTGCTTTTTAAAAAGAAAAAAACATTCTCCGCTTAATAGAGGAATGCTACACCAACCAAAAAAGGGCAATTGCGATGGCTAAATAAAGCCCATGGCTATCAAGATACTGGGCAGAGGCAGCGCCTGAGCAGAGGCGGCAGAGCGGGTGTGGAACAGCTCGCCATCCCTGGGCAGGAGTCGCGGACGGAGCCGACGGGAAGCCCAGCGCAGGACCAGGGCGAGACCAGGCTGCCAGAACAGCATCTCCTCATCTGCCTCTTGATGGCAGCAAGCAACTAGGCTGGGTTACCCATTTCAGGGAGCTACACACAAAAAGTACCTCTTAAGATTTTTACATATATATATTTTTTTTTTTAAGAGATTTTCCACTTTCAGGGTGTTCCACTCCACCTACATCATTTGCAAAACATTCCTGTGAGGAGGCAATGTCTCCATTTCACAGGTGCAGCAACTGAAGCTAAAAAAAACCCCCAAAAGGTAAGTAATTTTGCTGGAGGCGGGAGGTGGGGGGGGTGAGCAGCCAAGGTGAGAGCTCGGAATTCCAGGCCTCCTGCCCAGACCAAGAGACATCCCTCGCTGCTCCCACACAACCACAACACGGAACGCAGAACTTGCTGCCAGTGATTTATCAGCAGAGAGCGACTGCCAAGGGTATTTTTGACGAGGAGAAGCACACCCAGTATTTCAAGGATATTAGTTACACAGAACTAACTGCTGATCAGGAGACAGCAATCATACGGCTCTTGCACTAAATCCAAATTCAGTTCTAAAGTTCACTCAATATATTCAGAGCAAAAAGACTCCTGACCTTACAAACTGGTAAATAAAAGTTCTGGCTTTTAAGTCAGAATTGAATTTTTGACATGGCACGAATATTTCATTTGTAGTTTACCTTGCATTCTAACCAGAACTTGTGTACTCTGCTCATTATTGTAATTTCCCAGTGCATGGCCCCTTCTCAGGGATTATAGGGGAAAAAGGCCAAAAAAGTCTCTAGACATTATAAACTATCCCCAGCCAAAGAACAAATGGTTTAGTGGCAGTATGAGCTCAAGCTCTTCATTCCAAACGCTAATTAGTGTCCAATCACATTATCATTAGAAAAAAGAACTAAAGCTTCAGAACACAAATTCATCTGCCTTAATGTCAAAATCAGGATTCTGCTGCTTGATGACAGTGAACGTGAACACTATTATTCTTAAGAGTAGTTAAGTTACCAGCCTCAGAGTTATACCTTTGAAAAAATAAAACATCACCACATTTGGCTTAAACTGATATCCACATAATATACTAAACAGACCAACACCCTTTAGTTTTAAGATCCCTTTAAAAAAAAAAAAAAACAATAAAACAACAATTCAAAAATCCCCCCCCCACCAAAACAGCCCTATATCTACAACACTTGGCTGAAGCTAAAAATTTAGCACACGCTGCAGACTTAAACACAGTGATATTAGTCAGGCTATACTACTTTTAAAGTTACAATGTATTACTGCTTTATTTCAGTTTCTTGAATATGATCCTCACATTGGACCCTTTGCTACAAACGTGTTTCTGAAACTCAGATCTTCAGAAGCGGTTCCAGGTAAAGGCCAAGCCATCAGAGTAGCTCCTGCGAAAACCCACTGCCGACCATTTGTTTCCCAGCAAACCTCCAGCACCTCACAACACTGAGCTCAAACTTTCACAGAAATCACTTCTGCTGACAAAGCCATGTGAAATGACTTCCAGAAATGACTAATGAATTTTTGACCACAGTTTTAAAAAAATATATTGTAAATTCAGACTGTGAGGGCAGTGAGCCCCTGGCCCAGGGTGCCCAGAGAAGCTGTGGCTGCCCCATCCCTGGAGGGGTTCAAGGCCAGGTTGGACGGGGCTTGGAGCAACCTGGGCTGGTGGGAGGTGTCCCTGCCCAGGGCAGGGGGTGCACTGGGTGGGCTTTAAGGTCCCTTCCAACCCAAACCATTCTGTGATTCGATAAACCATTGAATGAAATCCCAAATGAAGATGAAACAATCCCAAGGCTAATTTTCTGTATTGATTTTTTTTTTTAACAAAGCTGGTGCCTTTAATCATTAGTTTGTTTGTTTGTTTTTTAACTTGAACACACAAGAATGCGTAGACCTTTTAATAGTGAGTATTCTGTAAAACCTCAAGATGCTTTGTTCTGCCCTGCAATGGTAAACTCTAAAAGCAAGACATACAACAAAGAGTCAAGGAACAGGTTTACAAGGGCTTCACCACGGATGCCCAACACCACCAAAGGAAGCGGGGTTTGTGTGTTGTCACATAAAAGGAGAACGCAATTTATTAGATAAAAAAATTGCAGCTTAAATAACTTCTATGGTAAAATTTAAATTCTGTATATGCGCATGAGTCTTCCTGTGCTTGGGGCTCCCCAAGTGACAGTAACCTTTTTATAAAGAACACCAAATTGGCCAAGAGTCAAGCAGCTAATGACACTAATCAGTATAACATTTGGTAATATATTAAGATGCAATAAATAACACTGTTCACCCATAATCTTTTTCTGGATAACTATGTTTTTACTGGTCAAATAGGAGTGAGTTTATTTTTAGCGAAGAAGTGGCAAAGCCCTTTCTTTATATTTGATTAATGCTTCTGCAGAAGCTTTCCAGCGGGGCCGAGACACTCCACATCCTCAGTGACTGGACAACTCTTTGAAGGCCTGCTACAGGACAGCAAGAGATGAAATTACTGCTGAGTTTTTATTATCCTATTATAGCTCTTCTTTCATCGCATTAAAAACCCACACTTCAAGCAGGAACAGGTTCCAAACCCTCTGCACTTTTAAGGGCTATTTCTAGAAGCCGAGCTCTAACAGTCTATTATTGTTTTAAGTGTGCAATACAGAAGCCAGAGCACCCTACAACCTTTAATCCTGCAGTCATCAGGCAACAAATACCTTACACTGCAATTGTGTGTGCCATAATGCAATGCAATCCATTTAAAATATCTCAACTTGAATACTAGTTAAAAAGGAAGATAGAAGTTTATTTAGCAGGTATCAGTCTTGCTAAAATACACAAGTGAAAACCAATGGAAAGCAAATGCAACAAATTTTCTAGTAAGTCTTACCCCTTGGGTTAAAGGGAAAAGGAAAAATTCAGATCTGCAAGCCTTTGATCAAGTCTGTGTGGCATCCAAGCTACCTTTCATAATCAGGACGTCATGAGACCCAAGGTGAACTTACTTTTAAAACACAGAATAACTTCTCCAAATGGAAAACTACATTACGTAGATTCATAAGACTACAATAATTACATCATTCTAATGAATGTCTGATGCTATAACAATGATTTTAAAATGAAAATTTGCCCCTCCCCACGAAGTACCAAATTTGATAATTCTAATTCAATACCCCATCCTTGATCAGATACTTCAGTGTGAGATTAAAAATAAATACTTGAGCTTTTTTTTTCCCCCCCAAAATATTTTTTTTCTGGCCTCAGACTGAAACTCCCCCCGTCTAGGGGAGTAAGCTTTCCCAGTCTAGGGGGAAAAAAACTGCCAGAACTGATCTGCAGCTCTGACTACATGGTTGTTTTTCCTTATCTTCTACACACAACTTTTAGTCACCTCAGATTCAAAGATCATCTCTGCATGCTAGTCATCAACATTTTCTGGCTAGCTAATAGCCATACGAGGGCTCCACTCTCCGGAAAATGTCCATGGGAAACAATAACAACCTTCATCCCATACTACCTGGACCCGAGCGCTGAGGATTCCGACCAAAACCCTCTTCTTGGACTTTGCTCACAGGTTGTTGGCGGCTGACAGCCAGAAAAGCAGTGCACCATAAGCATCCCTGCCCAAAACTCCTTCTGCCCCCCAAAGGCGGCATTCACACAGTTACTCCTTAACGGGTAATTGCTTTTCACCTTTCCCTTCCCAGCCACTGTTATAGATGATCTGATTCCTAGCAGTTTCACTGCGAGCTAAAGGAATTTGAACGATGCGACATCTGTGCTTTTGTTTCAGTCAGGACTCAAGGAAAAGCCTGCTAGGTTCTCATGCACATGACAGGTAAAAGCCTTTTCCAAAATAGCATCAACCTCCACAAAGTCGAGGTTTTTATGTGAACTGCATTTAAACTCTTGGTAGAGATCTGGCTGCAGGAAGCATCCTTGCGCTTTCAAAGGACCCCTGTCCCAGCAGTTCAAACATAGAATAACTTCAGCCCACACACAGAGGAAGGGGCTTGCGTGTGTGATAACCTTACACATCACAACGGCCAGATTTGCTGTGTCTTTATGCGACGCTAATGGTCAAGAGAATATTGCTGCCTCACAGAGTCCGCATCGCTCCACGCTGGGCTGTATCCATTAAAGGAACATACAAGACACCTGCAAATAATCTGGTTTATTGCTTGTATTCAACAAATACACGGCTAAAGCTTAAAAGGCAAAATTGTGAGTATTTTTCTTTGATAAGAAAACAAAAGTTAATCAGAAGTCTATGAATACACTGAATTACATTTTAATCCACCAACTGTGATGGCATACATGTGTACTACCAAAAACCCCACAAAATCAAGTTAAAGACAAAAAACAGTTAAAGTAAATAGCCATAGTTTCTGTATAATGTAAACAATCATGCCCTTCCACTAACTACATTTTCTTTTCTACAGCAGTTTTTTGAAGGGGACACAAAGTAAGACTGTAAGGACATGTTTAAGTTTCTGGTTCAAACTGATGCGAAATACATTTGTCTGCAGTGGAACAGAACAAAATTTAAAAATTTACAAGGCCTGCTCAGAATAAAATCCAAGGAAAAATCACAAGCAACTTAAAATCAAAGTTGCTCTTTACACCCTCTAATGTTCTTTTAGTGGATAAAACCATTTTAGTAGTTGCATATGGGCAGAAGTCTTTCGTAGAAGAGCAATATATAGCTACCCAGGAGAATACAGTAGTTGGAATAGTGTTTTAAGGTAATTCATGTTAATCTAAGGGGTGAAGGAAACACCAAAAATCAGGGCTTTTTCAATTAAGGGAGTACAAAAGAAAGCTGTCAGTTGTTCAGCATTCTTAACTCTGGTCCAGGGCAGAAGATCTACTCAGTCATTAGAAGATGCATTCATACCATGTATTTGCATTGGCACCATAAAACATGAGTAAAGTATCAAGAGCTACATAATAAATTTCACACCTTGTTCTCAGAGTAGTTCATATTCCTGAATAATTTTTTCATGGCTCTAGTTAAAAGTGATTTTACAGTATAAGTTCAAAGGGTTCTCTGGTGAGCTGGGAGAGGAAACAAGATCGTGCACCATCTTGTCTAGCACTCCCGACTACTCCGTCCTAAGCACAATGCCAAAAATCTACAAGTTTTACTACGGGAGAACCAAACCCAAAAACATTTCACATCAACAAAGTGCTACAGACGTGAATACGCACCACACAAAACAGCCTTGCAGAATAGTTTGCTGAGTTAAACACTACATAACAATGTCATGAAGTACAGTAACATTACAAGAGACGGTGTCAGACATGAAATTCTTGTAATACTAATTTTTTACAACTTCCTGTCACCTGAGGTTTGCAGTAAGAAATTATGTATTTATCAGCATAGAAATATTCTTCAGAGACCATAAACTGGACAACATAATAGATAATGTAAATAGAGAGAAGGTTAGCATTTGGCTCTGGATAAAGGTATGGATACTCACACACTTGCCTTGATTATCGCACATAGTCCTAAATTCCCGAAATCATTCAGAACAGTACAGGCAGCAGCTCTCCTCCTCAGAGAAGATGGCTTAGAGTACAATGGACCTGCCTGCTGCCCTGTCACGATTCACCCGCACGTTGCTTGTCCTCATGAGGAGATGAAGCAGTAACATACAAACAGGTAAGGTGAAGGAGACCATTTCTACAGACGCTGCTCAGCTCAAATGAAAACGTGGGTGAGAGAGGCAGATTGCTATCTGCAATCCAGGGAGCGTTGCCAGGGTGGTGTACCCGAGCACTGGACAGAAAACACTTTTCGAGTTACCTAAATGCCAGAGTGAGCCTGGCGGGCTGCTGTAATGGTGTCCCTTCCAGATATCGGACAAAGACAGCTCGAAGCCAGGAAACCTTTGTCCTGAAAGCACTGGCTGTACGAACACTGGTGAGACTAAGCCAGAGCCAGGAGTGCTCTAACTGGCGGTGCTGCACAGGCGAGGAGGAGCCAGGCCCCAGCTGCAGGAGCCTCCACGGCAGCATCTGCTGTGCTGGTCAAGCAACCCGGCCCCAGGAACCTGCCGCAGCCACTGGAAGGACTGGCCAAAGCAGTAGGGCATACGGGCAGAAAAATGGGACTTTGGATCTCATACTTCTACACGGACATCTTCCGATCTCTGTGAAGAAGCCTCCCTAGTCTTTCCCCTAACTAACTAGAGGATTTTGACATACCACAAATATAGGTAGAGAATCCTATACCTGGGCACGAGAAACAATTCGTACCTGTATTTACAACTCGTAAAAGCTGCAGCCTGTCATTTAGTCCCACTTCAGTGCCTATGTCATCCTTTCACCCGGGCGCTGGAGTCAACACGCACAACCTGGAAAACAGCTGTCTGCATAGTGCCTAACAACTGTGCTCGGGGCCATGACTCCAGGATTCGGATACTCCCTCCAATCTGATAAATACCAATCTATCAGTATACAGTATTGTTTCACAGAATATATCTGCTAGTTCTTCAGTTAAGTATTTCCAAGAAGACTAAGCAGATAGGATTCTGCTGTTTCTCACAAAAAGCTATTCTCAGAATAATGTACCTCACTATTTCTGTAATATTGCCACTTTCTACCATATTGTTCAATTTACATTTCTAACCACATAGCTAGCCAATAACATATGTACATACAAGACATCAACTGTGTATTTTGCATGCCTACGCTGGATATACTGTGAGACAGCTCTAGGTGATTTATGGAAAAAAAATCTTCATAAAAAGTTGTATCGCATTACTGTGTAAGTGCAATTCGAGACAGTCCCAGAACTGCACAATTACAATAAGCCACCTCTACAGTCTGAACTTTACCCAGACTTTAGTTTTAAGCTCCCATAAAAAACTCCAGTGAAGAACTACATCAAACTATTCAATTAAAAATTATACTAGTAACATAGTGGTAAGTTTATTAGAGGTCTACATACTGCACCATTTAATTCAAATCCTGTCTAACCAAATTTTTATGCCAACATAACTCTACCAGTTAAAGGTAACATTTTTATTTTTTTAATATGCTTTTAACACTGCTTGCCAGATAACATTAACTGCACGTATAAGGTATCTTTACACCAATAGGTGTACACCAGTAGATCCGAGACTCCCTCCTACAGCCTTCCGAAGACAATACAGCTGCTATAGAAAAGCACTACTTTAAACTGTGCAGGCGTAGCTAAAGCTGTACAACTTTTGTGTACAGTGAAGCATTGCTATAAACAAGTTCCCTCAAGTGCATAAGACACTGTGCAAGAGACCAATAAGGACCCCCCTAATTTAAAACTAAGGAATGTCTTCTTCTTTTGTTCAGGCAAACAAAAGTAGCAAATTTTGTTCCCACTACTGCAGTTTATCTCTAGAAGAGGGGAGAAAGTCGATTTGAGAGTTCACAGGAAATCCTCAGCCATAAGGCAAAAAATATTATGGAGAAAATACCAGATACATAGGTCTTCCTTTACAACACTTATACAAATAGGAGCCTTACCAAAACCACAAAGCAATTACCTATAAATTCTCCAACATAATCCCAGTTCAAGACGGATCAACATACCCAAATTTCCCAGTGAACTGACAGCGCCTAATGGGCCCTTAGCCGCCAGAAATTCTGCAAAAAAACTCCGAAGAGCCCTGGTTTCTGGCAGCCCCCGCGCTCTCTCCGCTCACCTCCCCGCGCAGGCACCGACCCAGCTCCCGCAGAACGCTCCCACTGCCCCCGTCCCGTACAAAGGCGCCTGAGCCCCCACACAAAGTCCGGGCGAGCTCCTCCTCGCCGGGAGGAGGCCTGACAGAGCCCCGCCGGCCCAAGGCCTCCGCGGGATCCCGTCGCCCCCCACCTAGGCCCCGGCGCTCGCCCCTGCCCAGGGGCAGCCTTCGGCCCCGCGGCCCCGGCCCGCCCCGCCGCCCTTCCCGGGCCCCCGCCGCCCTCCCCGCCCTGCCTGGACGGTGGACCGAGGTGCCCACGGCCCCAGGGCATCGTGCCCCGGCTGCGGGGCCCCGGGACCGGCCCCTTGGCCGCCCCCGCCGAGCCGCTCCCGGACACCCCAGCCCGCCACGACTAGGCCCCGGCTGCCCCTGCGGCGCCGCCGCGGCTGGCCGGCCCCGAGGCGCCGGGCCGGGCCGAGAGGCGGCCCGGGAGGACGCTCACCATGTTGAGGGCTGTGCAGGCCTCTTCCCTCCCGGCTCAGGCAGAGACTGAGGGCGGCGGCGGCAACGGCTTCCTCCGGCGGCGGCGGCGGATCCCGGCTCCTCACGGGCCCTTCCGCCGCCTCCCGCTCATGCGCAGTGCGGCGCATCCCCCGCGTCCGGCACCAGCGCTGCGCGGCCATGGCGCAGCGGGCGGGAGCCCTCAGCGGGGGGCGGCTCAGCAGCCTCCCCTGCCCGCGGGGGGCGGCCCCGGCCGGGTTTCTACGGGGGCAGCCGGCGGCCGCAGCGCGGCGGTCGGTCGTCGCACGCAGCTGAGGTGGGGGGTGCCGCACCGGGGGGGCCCCGGCCTAGCCTGGCAAGGTTAAGGGAAAGGGAAGGGGCAGCCCCCGCGCTCTCCTCGGTGTTATTGCGGGGTTGGGGCGAGGAGAGGCCGCGGGGCGGGAGGGGACTGCGAGGGTGGCGGCCGCTTCAGCGGGGTCCCGCCGCTATCTGAGGGGCCCGGGCCCGCCCGGCTCCCTCACGCTCCCCCGACGGGACCCGCCGTCACCCCGCGTCTGGGGTCGCGGAAGCTCCTTATATTCTTATTTATTAAATACCCCAAATTAAAAGGCTTGGCGAGGGCCCGGTGTGAGCGCGTTGCCGCCACGCCGGGCTCGCAGAGGCGCTGGCGGTGTTTGCCCGGGGCCCGCGGGGGCACGGCCGGCGGCCGGGCGGGGGAGAGCGGGCAGGCCCCTCGGGCAGGGGAGATGCCCCTCAAAACAGAGGAGACGGGGGAAGCCCACGGGCTTTTCGGGCTGGTTTTGCCAAGGAGGCAGAAGACGCTTGCTGAGCAGCCACGGAGAGCCGGGGAAGGCGAAGTCTGCGGGCAGCAGCTGTACGGGCGTTTTCTTACCCGGCCCCCCCCACGCTTGCAAGAGTCTCCTGCCGGAGGCTGCGGGCCCCCTTGGGGAGCCGCCGCTTCCAAGTGGCTGCGGATAGATTTACTGTCCTCAGCTTACATACTTCTCTGCAGTAGCCTGGATGCACTAGCAAAAGAGGCCGTAAGGGTTAAATCACAGTTTGTACCCGTATCCCAGACCATTGTTTTTTCCCAGGAAAGCATACTCAGGCTTTTGGCAGCGAGAAGGTTGGAGGAAGCAGAATATTTGCTGATAAAACTCATAGTGGTGACAAATCGCTAGTTGTGAAGGACAAAGGTTTTTGATCCACTTCTTGTTCTCCCGTCTCCTGCTGGGCTGGGAGCTATTAAAGTCAGCTGCTGTACTTACGTTACATGACTGGTATGATTGCAGACAGCACAAGAAATTAAGACTTGAGAAAGCTGTTCCTCATGATGGATGCCCAAAGGTTATATGTGTGTTTTAATAGAAAAGGGTTGGAATCGCTTCTCACTTCACTGAAAATCAGAGCTAAGCTTAGATGGAGTGTGAGGAGTTAAAGCAGTATTTGTAGAGAAGAATCAGGCCTGTCCTGTGACGTGTCCGGTTGTGCTGGTGTTCTGACAGTAAAATTAAAGAGTTGTCACGATATTAAGTACATGGAACTATGTACGAATTCAGCTATCCCGAGAGACACTCATTGCCTGTATACCTTAAATCCCTCTGAAAAGCCTGTTTTGGAAATCAAGGATGGCTGCAAAGTGGCCAAATTCAAACCTGAATTTCATTGAGGTAGTTAATTGCCATGGCTCTAACGTGCTGCGACAGCCCTCCTGCACTCTGACGATACAGACTAGACCTCCTTGAGAATTACTGTGACATGTAACAGCAATCCGAGAGATGAACTGGGACTGCAGGGGATTCCTTGGGACAGATGGGATTTTTAAGTGGCTTGGTTTTCCCTGCTGTCTGTGACTCGTGCTGGTTTTCTGTGGTGTTCTGTCTATTGTGGGGTATTTGAGTGTGTGTTTGGGGGCACACTGTGTTTGTGTTTAATCCCTTTTTTTAACAAGTTGTACATAAGATTCTTTTAACTTAAAAGAGCGTTGAAAAAGTATTTCTCATTTTGCTTCTTTTGTTCACTGAAAAAAGTACTAAACATAAGCTAGTTCTAACTTTTTCTTGCTTAGGTCCTAATTAAAAAGGTACTGAAATCAGTATGGTTGTTTGCTTTGTTTTCAAATGAGTTTTAGATTAAACTCAAGTTAATGTTACAAATATTAAACAGCACAAGGAACTTCACATGCAAGACTGTTCATAAGTTTTAATAAGGTGCCACTTGCCTGATTTTATACCTTCAAATTACGATTACTTCAAAAACATTCCTTGAAAAATTCACCATTGCTACAACTTTTAGTTCAATGCATTATTTTCATCTTCCACCTGGGTTACAAATCAGCAATTTTTAAATTAGCTGCAGGTCTGGTAGAAGTTGTTCTCAGTACTTTAATGTTCAGAAGTTGTTCCTGCTGTACTGTCTTTCTTTTTTCTGGGAGTCAGGGCATTTGGACTCTGCTTCCAGCTTTTACTGACTTGTGATTTGATCTCTCTAACTTACTAAATTTCTCTACGTTATGAACTCCCATCTTAAAAGGTACGGAAAATCATACTTAACTGCTCTGCAGGGGCTTCCTAGCAGGGCAGATAAAAATGGATGAGTTAGTGAAATGGAAGTGAAATATAAAAAAATACATGAAATGAAGATTAATGCTATTCCCAGTGTGCATGCTACTGTTCCGTGGTTGGTTTGGTTTTCTTCCAGTTTAAGTTCAGTTATAAGGTGAAAGTGTATATGAGAAAAGGAGTGGCTTCCTCAGCATTGCTGGTTTTAGTGGAAGCTACAGTATGCTCTTCTGCCTTGACTTCCAGAGTGCTTCTGTGGGTACGTCTGAATTGCCAAATCTAGAGTCACCCTACCCAGAGCTCTTGGCTACTGTGGCCGGGCTGGCACCTCAGCCTGAGCCAGCGTGATCAGAGTGACCGGGTTATTTCCCTCATACGTGGCTGGCTGCAGCGGCACAGCACTCGCTTCAGGACTGTGGGATTGCCCCGGTTCCACTCCTGTCCGTACACCTGCTGGCTGGCTGTACGCCTGCAGGTGTAGATCTGCACGTCAGCGACCTGTGTGCTGTCTCAACCTCACCCTTAGCATTTCTGAGCAAAACCAGATGCTTTGTAAAGCAAGAGGCACTGTGAGGCTGCCAAAAAGCCTGTTTGTACATAGTCAGAGTAAGTTCTTTAAATGGGGCTTGTTACACGTAACCTTTTGTGCAACTCCATCCAGGATGGCACACCAGTCAGAGCAGTGATAAACAGCTCTGCTATTTGTAAACACGACACGTGCATTCAGCGATACAGACCAGAAGGAAATACTCATTGTGCAATCTGCATAGAGCATAATCACTGTGACCACAGTAACATGATGACTTGTCTAATTTATGGTAAGGCGGGCATGCCTGCCTTGTTTTGTTGTGGGAGCCAATGGTGGTTTATCATCTCCTGGGAACCCTAGGAGAAACAGACAGTGATTTTTTTTTTTTAAATCCAGGTGTGTCACATGCATAGTTCTGAATACAACATTGATGTTTTCACTGACTTCAGCTCTCTTCTTGAGCAGATAGAGAAGCAAGACTCACGTTAAGTCAGCACAGAATCCATTTAGTGTAATCCCCTTGCTGAGGACTTCCACTTAGAGCACTTTCTGAGGAAGAGGCCCAAAGCTTTATGAAGGATAACAATGACCTGGAACAGCTTGGCCTAGAAATGTCTTTCCAACCCCCACGTCTTTTTGTCAGCTACCTTATGCTCTAGAAAGTGAAACGACCAAGTCATCTTGCACTGATGGAATAGCCATAAAGTGGTTATAACTATGGCCCTTTGCCTGCAAACACTGATCGTATGTGTAACTTGGAGAACAAAGTCCCACGAACTATCCCACACAAGGAAATTCAGTGCCACTACAGGCATGAAGTTCCCTTGCCTCCAGAGGTACAGCCCCAGTGGTCTGCTCCTATCCCGCTGTTCTGCTGATACAGCTGGAATGTGCCTATCTGCCTATGTCATTTTTTCTGTATTGAAAGCAGCCCAGAGGACGTAAGCAGTCTGAGTGCTCCTGTAGGTGTCAAAGCAGTTTAACCTGCACGCTGGCACGTGGCCAATTAACCTGTTGTTAATAAGTTGCAGGGAAGGGTGTTCACCTTTTAATAAGTTTTTCATCCTTCCTGTATTACCCAAGAGGGTAACGCATTACTACACCCAGTCCAAGGCGCTGTTAGGGGCTGGGTTCCACAGGGCAGTATCTCTGGGAGGGAGCAGGATGGGTTTCTGTGACAAAGGAAGGGAAGTCAGGTCAGTGAGCCTAACGAAGTCTGACAATTTCTCATGCACCTAATGGGCAACTGACTGCAAGACTTCAGTATTTTTTTGGAACTCATAAGTAGTACTGAGATACATATACTAAAATCAAGACATTTTAAGTCATACGAATTACGAAATGAGAGGGCAGTAAGAATTGAGACAGTTAGTTGATTTTTATGAAATACGGACTTCTGTAAACAAGGTATGATCTTTGTGAATGCAGCAATTAGAAATTTCCCAAGCTGTAAACCAGAGAGTGCCATCCTAGGTATGACTTCATGATTAAAACCTGCACCTTTGAACTGTAAGCAGTTTTCCATACTCACTCTAAAGAATGATGGGTGATTTCAAGAAGCTGAGATGAGACGTACTGTTGTTTCCCTAGCACAGTGATCTTCTGTATATGCCATCTTTAATTGTTCAACTTAATAAAAATAAGTTACCCCAATTCAGAGCACGTATTTTGCTATTAATATACAAAACAGTAAGTTACAAGTGTGGGAGGCAGAGCCTTTTGCCTTGAGGTAAGCAGTCTGCAAGAATAATGCGGACATACAAAGCAAGGGTAACAAGATGACTCTTAACCTCCTGTCACACATGTCACACATTCAGCCATTTCCACTCCTCACACTGTCGTAACAGCAAACTGGTTTGGGGGAACACTTCTACACAGTCCAGCCAAGATGAATTTTCTGATATTTAAGAGGGAAATGGTAAGTTCCATGCCCATGACTCTAGCTATCAGCAGCAATACAGTGGTGAAACAAAGGAGTTTATTCTAGTTCACGTTATATCTCAGTTTACGACTCTATAGAGCAGGAGCTCTGCCTTGTGTTCCTGGGCTGCCTCACACAGGACGCTGAACACAGGTGGGGGCTTTGGCTGCAGTTGTACCAGCGTTCATGGCTGAGCGTTTCTGTGTGTGCCACTGCACACCGCTGAGCGAGCACCGCGATGCAGCCCAGAGTAAGATGCCTCTTTCCTTTTCAGAGAGGCAAGAGAGGGATGCAGCGCTCAGCAGCAGTCTCTCTCACCAGACACTCTTTGGAGCTTTGCTAGCTCTAGTACATTAACATCTCCCACTTTCCCTACTTTTTAAGTGAGTAGATTCCCTGCCATTCACAGAGACCAATTACCATTTCAAGAGCAACTTTTTTGCACCAGAACTGTTTATATGGAAGACAGATTAAAGCTAAAATCCAGCTACCTTTATAACTTCAAAACCCAGAAGGACTCTAGGCATGTGTTTTACTTGCTTATTACTGTTATAATAAAAAATATGGGATATTCAACAGGACATCCATGTTTATTTTAACATGGATTCATTGTATAATCAACAGGTTTTAAGCTAACATCAAACGTCTCATAAAATATATCGCATTACTTTTAGAACCCAGGCTCTCTTCTTTAAAGAAATACAGTCAGTCCACATAAAAATAAAAGCCAAGGTTTCAGTTATGGATTTCTGCATTAATACGACATTCAGTAGCATATATTACTTTCCAAACAGAATTCTTATGCAGAAGACTATGCCCCAGTATAATAAAGATACTAAGTGATATTTACCTGCGAAGCATCTGTGTGTAAAAGTCTATCACAACTGTACAAGCAGTTAAAGTACCTGTTGAGAACAGACCATGTGTAAAAGCTGTGAGTTCAGACCTTAATTGATTGCCATTGACAGTTCAATAAACACATTCTACGCAGCATTGCTGGGCTTTTTACAAACAGGATAGGTAGAACATAGTCAAATAATTCCTGATCTGACCGAACAGAAGAATAATCAATAGAAATTAATATACCTGTGCTAAGTGCACTGCTTGATATGCCCTTTAAAATAGGAACAAGTTGCTTTAATAAGAGTGGGGTGCTCAGATCAACTTTTCTTTTCCCCTACCATTGACTAAGTTTTAAAGGTCCTGCCAAAACACCCGAGTATTCATTTTTTAATCATCATAAGGACAGAAGCTAGGATTTTGTGGTAACAGAGTAGTACAACCATTACAATGAAGGATTCAATACACATTGGAAACTTTATTTTTACAATTCACTGCTATATATAATTCCTGTATAAAAGGTAAAAAAATAACAAGTAAAAATAGACTACATCTGAAATTACAATCTTAGCAGCAACCATGGAAAATACTTATTTATAAATGATTGCATCAAAAATTTTTGCAGTGTTGTGATTACCACCAACCTCACTAAATAGGAGGAAACACGGGCAAATATCTACTAAGTGACTTGCCTGAAGTCACAGTGAGTCAGTGGCCGAAATAAAAACATGGTCCTGCTCTCCTGCTTCCCACTCCCTGTGTCCTAATCACTGACTCAGCAGGAATTCCAGCTCCACGCCACGCGTCTTCCCTGGGCATTAGCTACAGCCACTGACAGCAGCTGAAGGCCGCAAGAGCCAGAGATCCCAGAGGTGGGGAACTGAGTTTAAGAAGGGCACAGCTGGTATGGTAACATTCACACTGCCGAGCAGGACGTTTCATACCCAATGTCACACGCTGCCCAGTAGGCTCAGCGCGAGCGTTACTCCGATCCTGTCTCACAGGAGCCATGGTCTGGAACACCAGTGGCCTCCTTCTGTCCCGTAGACTGTGGCTGAACTACGTATCCCGTCCATCGCTGCAGTTAGGATCAGTTCAGATTCATTGTTTCTATATATCTATGACTCTTGTATTAGAACTACAGCACTATTTGAGATAACTGGCGGAGATTACCCTTTTAGCTCAAATACTAAGATATTGCATTTTAAACTATTACCAGTCTTTTCTTTTTTACTCTACCACTAAATGTTCTACAGACAGCAGTTTAGTTACAGCTACATTACTATCCTATGGCTCTTACCAATTCACATTTATAACACAAGGATTTATTTGTAATAAACAGAAACATTCTGAGTATTTTGTAAATTAAAATTCTGGGTTACAGGAACAACCTACCTTTAATAATTCTTTGCGTATCTCTAAGTTCAATTAAATCACCTTGCATCAAAACATTTCAAGCGTGCAAATTCTGACAGCGACTTCTGCAAGAAACTTTATTCTGAAATAAGCAAAACCATTACTATTGGAAAAATCAATCTCAGTGGGAACCTATAGAGAAAAAACCTAACAGTTAATTTTCAGAAGTAAGGGGAAATTAAAACTGATGAAATTATTTGTCTCTCTTCATTCCTAAGGGAGACGTTTTGTCAGCTTCCAAGGAACATGCTCTTGTTTCACTGGCTGGAGCAGCACAGACTTAGTGGACAGAGAACCTCATGCTGTGAGTTTTAACGTTTTGCTAGAGTCAGTGGAGCAAAGGAGGTCTGGAAACACAGAAATGTCATGTAGAAAGAAAAAAAAACAAATGCCAAACTGCGGTGTCTCTTCAGGACTGAGTTCATGATTTTAGATGTAGATTCAATTTTTAGATAAAACAAGTCACTAAACTCACCTGCAGTGAAACCCATTATGACTTTGGATTACTGCCTCCTAAATGCCATCTGCAGATCGTGGTCTGTCAGGTATCAGATGATGATACCTAAAACCCTCTAGTGCATAATAAACATAAGCAACCGAGGAAAGAACAAAATGGAGAAAAATGAAAACAAACATTCAAAGTTAAGCTTAGTTTTTATTTGGCAGTTAATAAAAACCACTGTGGCAGTATTCTACAAGATGATCACTGGAGTGTAATATTTTGTTAGGTGGCCATTGGATTACAAGGACAATTGAACAGTGTTACTGTATGCTTTTCATATACAAGACCATCCAGAGCCATTACTGTTTTACAGTTTTTGTCTGCATTGCAGGCCAGGCCGCACAGTTACAGAATCACATCAGAGAATTCCCTGTGACATTGCGTATTGATTGGGACGTGAGATTTCGGGTAAGTATAAGGATCCATTTGCACAGACGCAACTACAAGTTTGCGATCACTGCAGCATCTGTGTTTGTTCCTTTCTGCAGTATAAACCACGCTATTGTCTTACATTAGTATATCAAAAGTTCCTATGACAGGCAGAACTTCACCTTAACTAGAAGGTGGAAAGATTTGTAAGTTTGCAACAATTAAAACATATTATCCTTTTCATTTCTCTCTGAGGTAGTTTTTAAACAAGTTAAAATGAATTTACGGCAAACGATCAGTATGCTGTGTCTGAGAAATGTTTCCTTTGCATATCAAAGAACTACCGATTTTCTCTTCTGCAACACCGCAAATACAAAAACAATCTGACTATTATTCTTAGTCATGTTTCAGGTTGTTATAAAGACTTTGGTATAATTCATTCCAACAATAAGTAATATATTAGAAGGTGAACAATGTGGGAAAAGTAACGAGGATTTTGAAGTCAGTATTTTATTTTGGCACACTTTCTAAGTATTAAATAAGCTTATCATCTTTCTGTGCTTCTACTTCATGTTTAAAGATCAAATGATATTTTCGGAAAGCAGTTACGTTCCAGCTTTGATTAGTGTAGCAAATGCTAATATGTATTTTAAAAATGCTTTGTATCAGATATTTCAAATTATTTAATAATAATTTTTGAAATGCAAATTTTCACTGCTCATTGAGGTAAACGTGAAAAAAGATGCACCAAAACTCACTGAGAGGGATCCTGGGCTAAGGAACAAACTTGAATTCCCTATTCAGGCAAAAACATAAGCCACAAACAGGAATTTTGCCACAGAAATGAATTCACAGAACAACTGTCACCTTTCAGATTTCCTTCAAATCAATGCTCTCACACCTCAAGAAAAGAAGGCAGCGGTGAATGAAAGGCAGGCAGAGGAACCCTAGCTGTCTGTAACTCACAGTCCTAACTAACCTCGCCCCTCCTGAAAGTGTTCCACATTTTTTCCAGTCCTTTTCACAGGCAAACGTAACCACTGAACAACAATCACGTAGGTCCACAAGTTAAATATACGATTACAGTATAGTGATATCCAAATTTCAGTAAAGTCAGCATAATTTACAGTCAAACTATGCAGGAAGCGCAGAGGAAACCAATTCCCCAATCTGTTATACAAAACAGTTTGCTGGAAATATGAAGAAATCTTCTCCTTAGAGAAAAATCAGCAAAGTAGAAAAAATAAAATGCACTTTCCTTGAATTTTATTTTGACTCGGCCTCTTCATCCACGAATTCAACTAGCGGAGCGTGCCTGTTGGCCTGGGCACCTTCTTGGAAATTAACCTTTTTTATCACTCCTGCCTTTGGAGCCCGTATGGTGTGCTGCAGAGAAACCATCAATGGTGAGCCAGCACCGTCCCTTTGCCCCCTTCCCCAGCAAATGCTAATACTACTCTTCGGTCAAATTAGAACAGAAGACACTTAATTACTTCCTCTGACACATGTATATTTGTTTTAAACCTTCTTTTAAAATGCTATCCTAGTCCTGTTTCAACTTTTATTTTCTCATCAATATTTATTTTGATACTGAGGACAAAAAAATGTTATGTAATATAATATTTTGAAGTACGAACAGCTAAATGTTATTTTACTTCACTAATTCTTTTTGATATTATAATACATACCGGGCAGAAATAGTACAGTTTTAGTCCAAAATGTTATTCATATAGCAGATTTGTTCCCTTAAGAGGAATCTGCAGATTTACTAAAAATATTTTTGTTTGCTGGCCAGGAGGGGTCTTTATTGAAGAGTTATTTGGCAAAAGCTAGAGGAAATACAAATACAGCTACTAGTGACAGTAAAGGAATAGCATGTTTACATACCAACCCCCCAGTTAGTCCACTTGTTATTGTACCAGGTTAGTTTTGTTTCTTGATGATTTTCTACATAGGGTTAGTCTAATAGCAAAACATTTAATAACAGATACTAAATCCTCACATCGAAGCAAGGATTCATTTAAATAATAATTTGCTTTTTAAATTTTACATTTTCTTTTTCAATAGCACTGCAAAAAAAATAGTGTAATTTATAGAAGGGCATGATAAGGGAAAGGCAGATTTTCTCAACAATGTTAATTCTGCTACCACAAACTGAAGTTTAAAGTAAAATAATAGCCAAATCAAACCAGTTCAGGCTACAAAAACTATAGTTCAAGCAATCTGAGCCGTGGTCAGCAATGTTACAAGATATAATGGCCAAAATGCTGGTCTACTGAATGCCACGTGGACAATTACAAAGCATCTTTAGTGTACTCTTGGTAAAACTTTATGTAAATAACAATAAAAAGATTATAAACAAAAAAAATCCTGGACATACACAAAGTCACCATTAGCTAAATTTCTGCATGAAATAATGGCAGACATTACATATGCTTACCTCACAGTGAGCAAGAGATACACATAGACAGTTTCCTGCTAAAAAAATGAAAGCAGGGAAGGGGGGAGGACTGACAAAGCTACCCAAATTAATAACCAAATGAATGTTAAAACATCTGCAGAATACCATGGATTATATAATCAACATTTGTTAATAAAATAAGAGCAAATATAATCCCCTGAAATCTAGTCAGACACAACACTTGTTTCACAGCATGTGACACTGATAGTGACATCTGCAAGCTACACTCTGCACCGTACTTCAATAATGCAACCAAAAATTATTAAATTCTACCAGATTTTTATTTTCTCAGTAATTAAAACCTTTTATAAGTCACTTACCTCCATTTTCATAGCTATCATAACCATTAGAGGGTCTCCAGTCTGAACCTTATCCCCTGCTTTCACAAACACCTACAGATAAGAGAAAATTGGGGGGGGTGGTGTGTGAAATCATGCACGTCTGTACCATTAAAAATCATCAGCTGGACCCTGGCTAGCACAATCCACTGAGTGACTGTGGTTTTGCAAAACAGCCTCGTAATATTTTTATTATTGTTGCATTGGGTATCCGAGTTCTCTAGCTAACACTTAAGGAAGTCAGAGACTATAGAAGAGGCTCAGTAACAGCTCAGAGGATGACCAGGAAGCCATTTATGTTTCAAAGAAGAAACACTAGAAGAGACAATGCCCTTTCTGGGCTTAAGAGCTGCTATTTTGAGAGAGAAAGCGCAGAGTCTCTTCCTGGAGCCAGTCCCTAAAGTCATTTCTAAAACAAAATCCAGAAAGAAGATTGCAGGAGCCACCTAGTTTTTCTACAATAATTCCGATTTAGAACATCCACTCAATGTGTAAGAATCCACGTGCAACCTACGCCAGCCTCTGGAAGGGTTCACGCCTTTTTATTGCTAGCAGAATTCTTTAACTACTGAACTCTGCTGGAAATCTCTTTTCTGTTAAAACTTCACCACTGTACAGAGAAATACCCAAGACTTGCTGAGCTAAAGAAAAAGGAACAAAACCAGCAGCAGCGGAACACACAGCTTCACAAAAAAGGCATTTCTGAATATTTCTTTTTTTGCAAATGCATCTAGCATCGCACATCTAGCATCGCATCACTCTAGGTGAAATGCATCAAACAGTCTATGACACTTCAGGGAACTTCGACTTAGAAAGTAAATAAGATGAAGAAAAGATTATTTAAGCAGTAATACTAGTTAAATATTCAGATCGTCCAGAGCTCTAGAAAAAGAAGACTAGAAGCCTGAAAAACTCCTGCGTGGCTGCTGAAAACTTGGGAGTAAACAGGGCTTTTTCCGATGGGAGGAGTCTCACAGCACTGACATTTCTGGCTGTGTTTCTCTCCTGGCAGTACAGAAGCAAGCACCATTTCTGGAAGACTGGACTTGGATATATACTGGAGAATTCATTTCCCACCCACATTATTATAATTACCTTTTCAATGGTGCCTGTCATGGGTGCTACTGCACCACTTTGCACTCCCACCGAACTCACTGCAGATAAGTACTTGGGTACGGGGAGGCCAACCTGAGCACTCCCTTCCTACAGAAATAAAATCAAGGACATATGAGTTAATAACATAAAATACTGCTAGTACACACGCTGGGAAAAAGCAGATGCAGCTTTAGGCAACTCAGTCAACTGTTCAGGATGCCAGACTACTGGGGCCAGGGCAGCAACAAGACTGGACACACTTACTGCTCTGCCAGCGTCTAAGTCTGCTGCTGCGGACCAGCAAGGAAGGAACCAGCCCTGAGAGACAGGGGCTCCATGGGGGCCCTTGTTCCAAACCCACACCTTCCCCAGTCCCGCAGCGACAGCCAGAAGGGTTTAGAACACGAGTAAAGGCTGTTCGCACAAGGGGTGGGCACGTTGCTGCAACAAGGCAGACACTGGCCTCTTCGTTGCCAAGCATCGTCAGTATGAGCTGACAACGAATGTTTCTCAGTTCACAAGGAAATGGATTCGGTGCTAAGTTTAATGAAAAATTCTCACCATTATTCAAAATCCCCTGATTCCTCTCAGACTTGCTACCCAAAGTTTCCCAAAGACTCGTTCTCCCACCCATATCCTAAAATTTCTTCCAGATCCCCCACCTCAGACCCCACTCTGATCCCACAGATTTCTTTCTTATCATTTAATAATGAAAAACACTGAAATAAAAATACCAGTTACAAGCACTTTCAAACAATTGTCAGTTTGAAGGAACTGCTACCGTTCTATGACAAACTTCGATAATGGACCGTTTTAATATTTTGTGTTCCCCCCTCCCAAACCATCATTTGCAACTCTGATTCACCTAATTCTATTTTATCTTTCTCAAAGCAATTTATTTTCTCACTCACTGACCACAAGCAACTAACTTCTAGTTACAGCTATAAAACCAACAAGTATCAAAACTTATAGGCCAATGTAAGAACTTGAAATTATGATTCTCTTTCACATTCTCTTGCAATTTATATTGCTCATTTACATGGACAAAACTCTGAAATTGTATACTTGCGATAATAAAGAAAATAACTTTACCGGAAAGAAGAGATAAATGGTGTTGTCCAAAATGACCAATTTGGACTTGCACACTGTTCCATTTACTGAGGACCTCAAGTAAAGTGCATCACCTTCAGTGACCATCTCTCCAGAAATCAGGAACGTTTTGTCTTGAATCTGAAAGTTAAATGCTTTTATAAGGACAAAGCCTAGCCCTTCATGAGCAATAAACCAAAAGCTAGTATTTGTAGTATACAGTCATAACCTGTGATTCTTCCCAGATAATTCTGGAATTTAAAAAAAAAAAATATTTTTAAATCTTATTTATCCTTTCTTTTTCAGTTTACAGACTGTATTCTGTATCCAATGCAATCAGCTCAGAAGATTAGCTATTATGCTCTCCCAGGACAATTTCTATCGTAAAACTATGCAATAGCACTCAGCAAAATACAAAGGAATGCAATTTCTCAGGAAAAACAACAAAAAAATAATCAGAATATTCAGTTTAGTGATGTGACTAGAATCCAGAATTTTAATTTGTCCTAGCATCTTGACTTCCTTCATACTATTCAGCTGTTATCTTAAGATTCCACAACACTTTCCAAAAGGCAGGTAACTTCCTCACCCTTCTGAGCTCGTAATACAAAAACTACGAAATGTTTGGTAAACCTACACAGGAGCAGAGGAGAGCAGAATGGAGACAGCATCAATTAGACACCCAAACTGCAACAGAAAGACCAAACAGAAAGATCATTTATTTGTAGGCAACGCTTTCATCTGTGTCAATGGAAACTGCACCTCTGCCACAATTTCAGAATACAAAGACAGAACGTGAACGTAAGTGCATTACATTTCACTGAAATTTTTAGTTTTAAGTCTAACATCACTGAGCAAAGAATCAAGGACATGCTGGTCTTTCAGGATGTTACGAGTAGAGAAAAAATTCAGTCTTCATTTATACAGTCGCATACTATTTTTCCACTAAATGAAGACCTTATAACACGCATTGAAAGGAAGCTGTTGATCCGATACTGATCCCCGAGCAAAAAACTGCGTGCTTGATCAGTATCTTGAGGAGGGGTGCAAATCGGGGCAGCACTGTGAGTGCTTGCCAGTTCCGTGGCCCAGCAACCCGCTCCAGTTGACTGGCCTCACGACAGGTTTTGCAGCACACCAGAAGCACCGTCTGCCTCGTGACCAGCTCCCAATTCTGCGTCTCCATCCCTTATCCCCATTTCCATCTCAGCACCCATTCGTCCTTCTTCCCTGGGAGTCTACATTCTCCATGGTTGCACTTCTCCTCCCCAAATGACCCCACTTTGTGTTCCTTCCAGTCTCTTTTTAGTTTTTGCTGACATTACTTATATGAGATAAGGCTAAAATCTAAAAGCTTTCCTGCATTACATATGTAATCAATACACTCAAAATAACCTACGTATTACTTGAGGGGTGTGGGTTATCTCAATGTTCGTATCAGTAAAAATAAGGGTTTGAGTTACCCAATATGTGGTTATACACATGAAAGCACAATAATTTTCTCACTATTTTTCTAGTATGCTCATCTCTGTACAGTCTAAGCAGTTCATAAATACTGACTCATTCTCATAATTCCCCTTTTCTGAATATTGGAAATAAGAAGCTGACCTAAGGAGAGACTGCATTCTCAAGGCTGCAATCAGTCTGGGTGCCAAATGTGAGAGAAAACCCATTCGGCTCCAGGCGATGCAAGAAAGTGATTCAACACTCAGCAAAACACAGCCCCCATAGCCACGCAATTACAGATTATCACACACGCTCACACTAAAATATCTATGTTTAAAGCATCTTGAGCTGTATCCTATAGGACCTCCATAACATAGTCAGAGAAAGAAGCCAATTCTATGGGGCATCATTCAATTATTTAACCAGAAGATTTACAACTCTCATCATTCTTCATCTCATTTGGTAATCACTTTCCAATTTCCATCTTCAAAATAAAAAAAAGTGTTATCTTACAGATAATGCTCTAGAAATCTTTTATTTATCCCACAGGAGATCCATCTCATGCACAGAATAAAGCAGGGGTCCTGCAGGAAAAAAGTCTTTTTAAATGCAGATTTAAATCTAACTTACAATATTTTAGAAAGACAAATTTCAGGAAGAGAAAAATAAGGAGTAACAACTTAAAAGCATTTGTTTCTCCAGTATTTACTTAGCCTGATTTTCAGAAGCATTTTAGTAGCTCTTCTATGCCAATCCAGCATCTAGCAAAGATAATTTCAAGACAAAATAATAGCCTACAACGTCTGCAAGCAACCAAAATCCTGTATCAGTAATTACCAAGCAACTTTAGTAACAGTTAATACCGAGAGAAGTCTACAAGGAACTGATGCTTCTTTTATCTAATGAAATATCTGAAAAAAAATGGACTTGTACCTGCATGTTGTATGACCCTCCTTGATTGTAACTTACAGCTACATCCACAACTGTTGAATAAAACAAAACATACATACGTGAGTAGATTTAATTACAGGATCTAGAGAATCGTGACATATAAACAGTATTTAGTGTATCTTTCTCGATAACAAAAAATAACCCTACCAATACTAGGGAAAGAGTAAGTATTTTCAGATTAGCTTAGTACACATTGCAGATTTCATACTGAATTCTAGACGATTTGTTTTTCAAAGATGGAGACCTGCTGTTATGCTCTGAAATCTACGTTAGCTGGACAGAAAACAGGTTTTTGATGGGAAAAGGTGCTGAGGACTTTCACACCAAAGTGAAGTAAGAAAAAAAGTCAATGGCGCACAGCTCTTTTAAAAACGATGAACATCAGTAGTGTCGTTTGAATTTGGTTTATATCTCCTCAAGAGCTAACAGTGTGGATTAATCATGCAATTCTGTGAATTCCCAACTTAAATTGCATTAAACTCATACTGCTTCTACTTGCTGTTTCTTAGCCTGAATTTTCAAGCACCAGTTGAAATAACTTTATCCATAAAGTATCTCCTCTCCCTCCACACGCTTTTTTGTTAACTTACTGTTTTCCCCATCCAGCAGAGACAGTTTTCTAGTATAACATATATTTATTCTTCTACCAGTGCTGGATGCAAATGGCGAGAATTTATCTAAAACACAAAATACATAGATACATTACTTTCATTCTGCTTTGGCAAAACACAATACTTAGAACTTACACCATAAAAATCAATGTCCTACTATTACTACCATCGTACTTACATATTTATACTGCACGTAAAAGATTGGGGAACCACTGTAATAATGACAATTCCTCACTCTTCAACACTGAGTAAACTGAGGCTGTGTAACCCAGAGAAAACACGACGCTAACAGCACGGACTAAGGAGGAGGATATTGACTGTTCTCCACGAACACATCCTTGAACAGGACAAGAAAGCATGGGAATTCAACTACAACACAGCAGATTCAGATTAACCTTTAGGTGAAGGTTCCAACTGTAAGAGTAGTCAAACATGGCAGCAAATTGCCAGGGAAGATCAAGGGGTTTTCTATTATGTAGTGGTTTTGAGAGCGGATCAGATGTACAGCTATCAGATATTGCCCGATTAGTTCATCATCTGTTGAAGCAAGGGAATAGTGTATGGGAATCTTTCCAACCCCACTCTTCCACACTTCCAGTATAGTTAAAGTGGAGGTGGAAAGAAAATTAACAAGGTTGTTGGCAGCATATATTAGATTTATATTAAATTTTTGTTGAGAGCAATCACATGCCCCTCTGATATAGCCATTAGCAGTGTCCGAACTCAAGAATGTTCAGCTCCCAGAGCCCTGTTCATTCCATTAAACCCTACTGCCTCTCCCAGTCCTAGCAGAGTCAACTTTATCTCTGAAGACCTTGGGCCAACTGTAGGAATAATAGTGACAGACACTCACTGTTTATGCTTGTAACGAGCAAAGAGTACACAGTGACACCAATTATGAATCCCAAGGTCTTTCAGATAGTGCCTGTCTGAAGCGCTGTGGGAAGGAGTCTGTACGTTACAATGGTGTTATATTCAGTATCTGTCCCTTAACAAAAGTTATAGTCTGCTCCGTGTATAAATACCTGACAGATGCCAGAACACAGAACCCTGAGCAGGCACAAAGTAAGGCAAAAAGGGAGCACGCAAATTAAATAATTGCACATGAGCTCACAGCACTGTCTAATCCAGTCGCAAATAAAATAAAACAAAAGAAGAATCGTCCTTACCATCCGACTGATCTCTAAAAGCATCTGTTAGCATTTTCTCTTTCAGTATGAGCCCTAGAGCTGCCTGACACATAACTTCATGGGGGGTTGCCTTTTTGGTTGGAAATAGTTCATCATGGTGTTGAGGAATGAAATTAGTATGCACGTTTCCAGCCTCAAACTGCGGGTGTCCCGACAGGCTCAGTAAGAAATCAATATTAGTGCTTAATCCTACAATCTGTAAAGAAAAAGCAGCATATTGCCAAATGGAAATGAAGTTATGAATGAATATACAGCTTTCTGCTTATGCATAGATGATAGATCAATGTTTCTTCAGACAGCAACATCAAAACACAAAGTTTATCAATAAAATGTAACTAATTCAACTAGTCTGTTTTATTAGCAATGAAACCTTCGCTCTTAAAAACAAAACAAGAAGAGGAGTAGCTTTCTCAAAAGCACTCTGTTTTCAAAACGCTGTCTTTGACCACTGTGAATTCAAAGTAAGTTTCCCTGTAACAGTAATGGGGGGTAGTTTAGGAAAAAAACCCTACTGTTTCGGAAAATTGTGCTCTGAGTATTTAAAAGAACATTCTTAATATGAAAAGTGCCTCTTATTAAAAATGATTTACAGTAGTTTCAGATATTCCATATTTGATCTTTTAATAATAACAAAAGGAAGAGTGCCTTTTATAAATTTACTATACTGCAAAATACCTAAGCAAACAACATGACAATAGAAATAATTATTTTGGAGAAATCAGTGAAACTGGTAACTATATTGTGCTGTCAACATCTATTGACAGAGCTACTAAGAAAATTCTAAAAAAAAAAAAAACAAAAACCCACAAACAAACAACCAAGGGATTTTTTTTCCTCTCTCAGTTGCAGTAATCAATAGCGGGCCAAACATTCTCCGTACCTCAATCATGTTTATGTTATTGATTTAAAAGTGTAAGTTAATTCTGCCCAAATAATATTCAGTTTCACCTCAAATTAAACCTTCTGAAATCCACTTCTGAAAATAGATACAATGCTTGTAGTTTTTACAGGGGGAAAAAAGGACTACTTCTTAAAAAGAACTGACAGCATTAAAAATTCTCCATATTTCTTTACTACATTTATAGTCTAAAAATTTAATTGTTTTTATAAATGAGAAATTACAAGCAAACATGGTCTGACACAAATTCCACCTATAAATTCCTTTAAGTTTGAGAAAGCTCACACTACAATTGAAAATGTTGTTTTGCCTCACTCTTCTACAAAGTCCCAGCTGCATCATCCAACTGAGGATATCGCAGACTTAAGAAAAAGCGATGCATAAAGCTGGACTCACACTTACCTCTGCTCACTCCACCAATGAGAACAGTTTGCAAAGTAGGAAAAAATACAGCTTCTGCAACCAAATAATGAATCTGAAATGGTAATGGCAATGCAGGCTCCCTCTTAGAAACCAATTTTGGTTTACTGTAGTATTTCATTCATATTTTGTTAGCTCAAGATGTTCAAAGTCAGCTCAAGATCTGAAATCACACTGGGTGCCTTCTACTTACATTATATTGACGCAAACTGTATCGTAACTTTCTCAGGGCTGCTTGACGATCCTCAGCCCAAACAACTAGCTTTGCAATCATTGGATCATAATGAACAGAAACTTCATCACCTAAAATATATTAAAAAATGCTGTAATGCTGAACCAAGTACTTTCTGAAAGTTGGTAATGCAGAGTACTGCACACCATATGGCATTAAACTCTGACACAATTGCTAGCCACAGTTCTCTGTGTCCTTAAAGAACATTAATCTTTAATGATGTGACCTGGTATTTCAAATAAGGACAGCTTCAGTACAGACTTTTGCAGAAGTAACATTACTCAAATTCAGTTTTCTTTCTTGCAATCAGAATGCAGAATTGGTAAATTGCGATGAGAATATAATCAGCATGAGCCAATGGACAATAATTTGGATAGAGGTAAATAAAATATTCAGTGACTGACCAATAGAACACAGACAATCACAAGGAGGAGTAATTCTGTAGAGATTTGTCTTGGTAACAACACCCTGTCAGACAAACTTACTTAGGCCAAAGAAGGAAATGCTTACAAAGAAAACCTTTTGATGTTAAATATTTTTTACTACACCACTGCCTTCAGTTTTACCTTGTCTGACTCCCGTTTCTATCCTGGTGAAACTATCAGGTGGTGGAGTGGACAAGTGCAACAACGGCCCAGCCCCTGGCATGAAGTTATTATTAGGGTCTTCAGCATATATTCTAGCTTCAAATGCATGGCCTCGGAGCAGAATCTCTTCCTGCATTAGGGGAATCTTCTCTCCTGCTGCAACCTGAAAACATTAGGTTTTTTCTTTAACATGGGATCAATATTCTGGAGTGACAATGTATGAAATATTCAGTATCTTTCTTCTAAACATGAACAACTAGAAAGCACATTAAAAAAAGCACAAGGAGAAAAACGTGGTAGGTCATAAAAGGCTGATACTGAAGCTACTCCTTCCTTTTCTCTGGGAGTCACCAGTCAAAGGATTTTGAATTATTATTGTGTAAATTGACCTCCTAATATTTCACACAGCTAAAACACAATGGAAAAAACAGTCCAATTTTTTTCTACTGGTTATGTCAAAAAATAATTAAACATTTAAGTTAAAGCCCAGTCAACTAAGACAAGATTTTATTAGAGAAAAATTGCTCCAAAAGCAGATGATAAAATGGATTACTGGCAGCCAGCACTCCTGGCATACGCTGTTGATTCTTCTGTAGACTATGGGACCTGTACATTTAAGGGAACATCTCTCTAAGGGATTTCTAACAATTTAAGAACCTTTAATGGGGAAGGAAACATCGTTTTATTACTCAAAGGAATTTACATTACAGATACAGGAATACCAACAAACACCAACACTGCTCTGGTTTGAGACTTAAAAACAGGGCTTCTAGGGACAAAATAGTAAGAAGAAGCCTGCTGCAGTTAAACACAGAGGAGATCCTTTACCAGGAAGCTACACAATTTCCACCTACATGGGAAAATACAAGTTCCTATCAAAAAATTTGTAGCAACATTTCACCTTCTTTTGAAGTGTCAGGGGTTTTCCATACTCTGCCTTCTGCCACCATGGATTTCAGCAGAGGCAGCAGAACATAACTTAGCCTTCACAGAAAGAGTAGTACTATACAGATTCATAAAAACAATCTGTCCAAGAACTGACAGGCATCTTCTGTCTATTGACTCATTAAGCCGCATACCAAGACCACTCAACCTTTCCACCTCACCTCTTTTTCTTCCTGCCAGTACTGTTTGATCCCCGCTCCAACTCAGCACTCAATGCTCAGTTTCCATTCCCAGACCAGGAAGCCAAAAGTTCCTCCTTTTTGCATCATCATTTGCCATTTTAGTTTTCTTTCTGGTTACACTGAACACTCCCCATCCTATCTACTTACCTTCAACATGTGCTGCTGTCCTCACTTTCCTATTTACTTAACCAGAATTGTTTTTCATTTCCAGTTCCTTAAGGTCCAAAAATTTCTATTATCATTCGGACACGTGAGTAATCTCTCTGCATATTGGGTGTGTGAGGAAATAGCCTGTTCCCAGTCCCCACAACTATACATTTATTTGAGAATGTGACTATACTGGTATAAAACCAGACACGTAGTTTTGTGAAGAGTTTTCCTCCTACGGCCTGATCCAAGAACGATTTTTGGGCCAGCGATGCATTTGAACTGGAGTTTTTAAAAAATTTCAGCACAGCAAGGGAAAGATCAGGACCCTACTCCTCCCACTTCCCACATTCTCTATAACCTCTCTAAATATACTTTAAAAAATGGTACACAACTGGAACACGACTTTGCTGGAATTCAGAGCATCTACACGATGCGCCACAACCAAATACAGCAACACGAGATATGTTCCTTCGGAGCAAAGGAAACTCTACCCTATTAGCTCAATAGATGAGGATCTGAAAACCTGTCTGGTCTCTCATAGGCAATGTCAAAGAATATTCACCAGACGAGAGGAACGCTACATGTAAAATCAATTAACACTTACCCTAAGCTGCCACTCCACCAAGTCTGTTCCAGTGATCATCTCGGTAACTGGGTGCTCTACTTGCAGTCTGGTATTCATCTCCATGAAGTAAAAATTATGTTGGGAGTCCATAATAAATTCCACCGTTCCTGAAGTATTTAATAAAAGGGCACTTCACTGAAACATGACTTTTTCAGAATGGACACCTAAGACACTTGATTTATGCCAGGACAAGGCTACTATTTCTATACCAGATACACAAAATTTCATTAAATCCTACGCAAACTATCTTAAAGGGTCACACAATTGAGGTCTGAAAACAGAAAGGGTTGTTTCCTTGCACATTTACATATCCTGCGCTGTTTAGTAGCCATTCTCCTCTACACGAAGAGCTGCATTTTGTTAGAGCTCTAGAAAGTGCATCAAGACTCTTTAAAGTATTGTGTATATGCATAGGGCGTGTAATTATTTTTTAAAAACAAGTACCCAAAAAAAGCAGTGAGAAAAGTCACAAATAACGTTAGCAAGTTATTTTTCATCTGGGAAATAGAGTGGCCGTTACAGACAGGGAGCTGTGGTGTTTGGTTTTGGGTTTTTTTGTTGTTTTGTTTTTTGGGGTTTTTTTTAAGGTTTTACTATTTGAATGTAAAGTATTATTTTTTGTATGCTGAAAGAGAAATTATTTTTTCTCTTGCTCTGCTCAAACTTACTAACGTTCATAATGCTTACTTTCCAACAACCACCTAGTCGACTGAATTATCTGCTCTGAAATTTTGTCTTTCTATTCTTCGGCTGCCACCGGTCTTCAGCTCAGACCAGGTATGCTACGCTAGTTTACATTTGTAATTACATCAGAATTAACTACTTGCTTAAACCTCAAAAAAATTGGGGCATTTGTGTCATAATCTAAATCAATCAGATGCCATTTGCCTTGAGGCTTAAAGTCTAATTAAGCGTACCTCAGGAGCAGCCATACCTCCACAGACTTACCTGCTCCCACGTAATTCACTGCTTTAGCTGCTTTCACAGCAGCTTCTCCAAGTCTCTTTCGAACTTCAGGATTAATTCCTGGCTGTAAAAAAATAATACAAAAGATTATAAGTTATTTTTAATTTTGATGTTATTAAACTACTAGGCCTGAATATTTTTCAATATTTAGCAACTGTAGTGAAATCCTTACCAATGTTATATCTGAAATCTACATATTTTTTCCCTGAGAATAATTTTCTAAAGAAAGTCATTTTTTCAATTAGAACATTTTCTGCAGCAAAATTAAAACGGGTACTGAGAATTACAAACAAATTACTATGCACTAAATAAATTCAATGAGAGTTACCAGTTACTTTAAAAATATGTCAGTTCACAAAAAAATATCCTAAGAACTTTCTACTCACCCCTGGCGCCTCTTCAATGATCTTCTGATGCCTTCTTTGCACACTGCAGTCTCTTTCAAACAAATAGACTGCGTTGCCATGCTGGTCACCAAATACTTGGACTTCAACATGCCTGTTTCATAATAATAAATGTTTCAATGTATCTCAATAAAGCCCCAATCCTGCAAGTGACTTCACCCAAACAGACTTTGATCTTACACGCAGTCCATTAGGACTTCTTATAGGTCTGAGTGTCTGCCCTCAAATAGCCAAAAATGTAGAAATAAGGCTGCTATTATGCAGGATTTCACCTGTTTCAGACCTCCTCAATTTCCTAAATGAAGCGGGATTCTAAATGCCAGCTACTACAGTGAAACCTCATAGGCCACAGGACAAACAAGATTCTTACGTAGAGGCTGCTACCTCTTCATTAGTTATTTTATTATAATAAAAGTAAAAGCACTCTACTATTATTTGACAATGATTTCCCTCAGAACTTACTGTGCAGCAACTCCCAAGAGGCAGCAGCCCTGGCTGGGGAATAACTGTTTATTTCAACGTGCCGTTTCACAGGATAACTATTAGGTGGCAGAACTTCGTTCGATGTATAAAACTAACAAAAATCTGTCACCATTCTGATAATCCTCCCATGCTGGCAAAAGAAATTCCCCAGGAATTTCATGAGATTTTCCTCATGCCCATCTGACAGCATCAGCAGTTTCTCAGTTTCTTTAGAATAAACGCTTTCTTTACGGTGATGCTTCAAGAAAACCAGATGTAAAGTACAAGAGTATCAAATAGACCTCTGTGAGAAGTTCTTCATAAAAATAAATTAGCTGAGTTTCACAGGTCAGGCATAAGCTAAAGACTATCACTTCTGTTTTAAATATCAAAATAGAGAAAGACCAAATAACTAGTTTAGGACACTTGAGGGCAGCAGAAACACCATGACAGCTTGACTCGGGTCTGTAGTTTAAGTATTATAAAGTGATTTTTTTTTTTTCTAGATCTAAATCGAGTTTAGAAAGCTCACTCAAGGAGGAATATTAATGTCATTCAATGTCACTGCCATGTCTCCCAAGCAGCAATATTTTAATTCTTACCATTCAAAACAAAGTCATTACAAGAAATTCAATACATTATAAAGAATATTCGATTAAATTAAAACCTGCCATAGTGCAAATAAAACATACAAGACCAATTTTCATCCTAGTACTAAAACTATGTTTATTTAAGAGTAGAATAAACATTACAGTGTTTATATTAAAAAAAAAAACAAAACTATTTCTCACCTTGGATTATCTACAAATTTCTCAATCAGCATTGCATCATCATTGAAAGACTTCTTTGCTTCTCTCCTAGCTGATTCTAGTTGGTCCAGAAACTCCTTTTCTGAGTGAGCAATTCTCATGCCCTAAAATACAGAAAGAAGCATATATAAATGTCTAAAAATAGGGTACACAATAAAAATCCTTGCTGCGCACAAACAGAAAGAAATGAGTTTAACGATAACACTTTTCCCTTCTTTCTTAAACTTTAGCAAAATTGTGTATCAGCTTCCAGTATGATAATCCCACTAAGTCCCATTGAAATTGCCACAAGAAGTGTAAAAAATATAGATATTATCATTCCATTGATGTGTATGATTACAAAATTCAGTTTTATTCTTAAGTATCATAGAAATTTTCCAAGGTTGGCAGGGAAAAACAGATTTCATTACAGAAAAAATGCAGCTATTTTGGAAATAAATAGAATTTTTATAGAAATGTATTTCAGAGTAAAATCAGATTTAGACAGAGAATTCACCATATGCTAAAAAGTGTCTAGACACCAAGTATTTAAATGGTATTTCTAATCACTTCTTATGCAACATTTAAAGCTGTTAGCAAAAAAAGTCACAGAAGCTATCACAAAGTAACAACTTAAAGTCATCTAATTTCACGCAAACAAATCCACAGGACAACTTTTCTCCTTATGTGAAACACTGGAGATCCACTGAAATAAACAAAATTCTTCCAATTTGTACCACCTATGTATCTTGTGCCTGACTGCACAACAAATGGAAGTGAGATTTCATAGTGCTGGACTGGACATTAATAATAAATCCTAACCAAAAGTAGTTTTCCATTTTATTTGTTTTCAAAGATTTATTTTTTTTTTTTTTTGAATATTCAGTTACAGAAGTCAGACATGACAACTTTACACCATGTGGTAAACAGATTAGTTCCCTTACCTTTCCTCCACCTCCCCGAACAGCTTTAATCATTACTGGATATCCTATTCTCTTGGCATGTCCCTTTAGACACTCATCTGATTGATCTTCTCCATGATAACCTTCAACAACAGGAACGCCAGCAGCAGACATTATAGCTTTGGAAGTGCTTTGACAGAATAGTTTTATATTTAGAATGATAATAATATTTTTTTCTTACTTTAAGCTCCAAACTTGTGTAATTTCCCAATGTTAATTCTCCTGACAAAAGTAGTTCCACTGACCTCAACGAGACTCCTTACGTAAGTGGGTTACACAGCATTTGATTGTAAATCATCAAACGTTTCAAACAGGGATCTTTTTCTCTAAACCCTCCACATAAAAGCAGCAGCCAGTTTCAGGCTTACTTTTCTTTCCTATCTTTTGACCCACATTACAGAGGCCAAAACCTAACATTTTCAAATTACAATGCTGTATCCTGCCAAGATTAGATTTAAAGTTGTAGAAAGGCAAAACTCTTTTCATGATACAGGCTGGATTCACGCCACTCACAAAACACTCAAGCATAACAACTATAACTTCAAATTGCTTGCAAAACTAGTTAAATTACAGAGGTAATTTACTCTCACATTAGGAAGCGATAAAAAATTAATTCTCTGAGATTAATATTACACAGTTCGTGCGTTGGTAATAACCTTATTTCCATATTCTTGATTTATACTTCATACCCTGGAAACATTTCTTTGATGTAAGCAAGAAAGAATAAGATCTTCTGTGATGAAGAAAACATCGCCCCATTTTACATGAGCCACAATAACCACTGATGGTACGTTCTTCTGACCAATTCCCACCGTTCTTTTGACCAATATACAAGACATCCAGTCTGACTGCTGAACCCTCACCTAT